>NC_069804.1:109371785-109687021 GCF_027406575.1 Nycticebus coucang
CTCAGACTAATTAAGGTTTTTTTAAAGAGTCTGGAAGAATTTAAGTTGGGTGCATGAATATTTAGAATTGAAATGTCTTCTTGTTAACTTTTTATCTTGACCAATATGAAGTATTCATTTTTGTTTTTATTCTTTATTTTAGTTGCTTTAAATCCATTTGTATCTGAAAATAAGATTGCAACCCCTCTTTTCTTCTGAATTCTGTTTGCCTGAAAATTTGTTTTCTATCCTTTAACTCTGAGTTTTAATTTGTCATTTGAGGCTAGGTGTGCTTCCTGAAGACAGCAAATGGATAGCTTGTGCTTTTTATCCAATAAGCCAATCTATACCTCCTCAGTGGGGAATTTAAGCCATTAACATTTATTGAGATAATTGATAAGTGTGGTGGAGTTCTATTCATCTGATTTTATGAAAGTCCATTGCTTAGTTTTATCTTTTGCTTCATTGTGGAAGCTAGGTTTTATCCTTTAATTTTTGGGTGCTTACTTTGCTGGTGGTCCACCATGATGGTCAGTGTGTAGAATAGGTCAAAGTAGTTGTAGAACTGGTCTTGTTGTGGCAAACTTCCTCAATGTTTGCATGTCAGTAATAGATTTGATTTCTCCAACAAATTTAAAGCTTTGATTAGCAGGATATAGAATTCTGAGATGGAAATTGTTTTGTTTAAGTAGATTAAAGGTAGATGACCATTGTCTTCTGGTTTCAAAAGTTTCATTTGAGAAGTCTGCATTCACCCTAATGGATTTGCCCCTGTATGTCAATTGGCACTTATTCCTTGCAGGTTGAGGAATTTTTTTCTTTTTTCTTGCCTTTGGATAGCTTTCATCACAATGTGTCTTGGAGAAGTTCTACTTGAGTTGAGGCAACCTGGGGTCCGATATCCCTCTGCATTCACCCTAATGGATTTGTCCCTGCAGGTCAATTGGCACTTATTCCTTGCAGCTTGAAAAATGTTTTCTTTTTCTTGACTTTGGACAGCTTTCATCACAATGTGTCTTGGAGAAGCTCTGCCTGAGTTGAGGCAACCTGGGGTCTGATATCCCTCTGAAAGGAGTGTCTCAGAATCTTCGGTTATATTTGGGACATTTTAAATTATAATATTCTCCGGTATGGCTTCCATTCCTCTGGAGCATTCTTCTTCCCCTTCTGGGGTAGCTATAACTCATATGCTTGAATGCTTTATGTAGTCCCATAATTCTATCAATGAACATTCTGCTTTCTCTCTCTTTTTATCTGCATCTTTAACTATCTGAGTTATCTCAAGAGCTTTGTCCTCTACTACTGAGATTCTTTCTTCTACATGGTCTAATCAGTTATTGATACTTTCTACTAAATCTTTAAGTTCCCTAATTGACTTATTAAATTCCTTTAGTTCTACTATATCATTTCTACATTCTTCATATCATAATCTCTTTTTTATTTTTTTTTATTAAATCATAGCTGTGTACATTAGTATGATCATGGGGCACCATACACTTGGTTCATAGACCGTTTGACACATTTTCATCACACTAGTTAACATAGCTTTCGTGGCATTTTCTTAGTTATTTTGCTAATCTCTTATTTGATTCTGTTTTTGGATTTCTTTTTGGTTGTTTTCCACTTTCTCAGCAATTTCCTTTATTATTTTTCGTATCTGTATTTTAAATTGCCCTTATGTCATTTCTAACATGTCTTTAGACATGGAATACTCTGCAGTAGCTACCTCATTGTCCCTTGGCATGGGGGAGTTTCTCTGGTGTGGTGTTTCATGTTGCCAGGATTTTTCTGCTGTTTCTTCCTCATGTGCAATTTCTTTTGTCTGTTTCCTTGCCTTAATTGTTCTTTCACTTCCTCTTACTCTTAAGTTACCATGCCTCCGACCTAAGGTGTTGATAAGTCCTTTTGGTACATCACTAGAAGGATGAGAATATTGAAAAGCAAGAAAAGAAAAAAAAAAGGTATAAAAAGTAAGGGAAAAAAAGAAAAGTGTGAGTAAAAGGGAAGATTGACAAGAAGAAGAGAGGCATAGAAAGAGTGAGAGAGGAGTAATAAAGGTGTATAGTAGGGTATTTGGACCCACACCTTAAAAACTTCCCAATCTCTGGGGGTTCTGGGTTGGGTAGTTCCCTTGAGGTCAGCAGCTCTGAGCAGACACTGTACCCTACCTCCACCAAATAGAGAGGAAAAACAGAAATAGTATAAATCAAACCAAAACAAACAAAAAGCCTTACAGGATAAAATTGGGGGGAAACCAAGTAACAGTTGCAGAAACACTAGCAAAATGAAGTTCTCATTGTTAAAGAAGGCAACAATAAAAAATTATATTTACATTTTTAAAAATGAAGAAAAAGAAAGAAGAAAAAGAAATTAGAGAAAAATCAAAGGTCAAAAGTTGAAATTAAAAAAGGAAATAAAAACAAGGCAATATATGTATCTTGTTGAATACTGCTTGGATAACAGGTGATCTTATGGGGTATGAGATGCTAATCACAATGCTGATACAGCTGTATAAGATGGAGAATGGAGGCCTCTGCTGAATTCTTTGGCCTCAAACCCTGCAGGGTTGAGAGCCTGAGTCTCTCCTCTGCCCACTTAAGACACTTCATACCGTGACCCTTGAGTAAGCAGAGGCTTTCCCAGGAAAGCATGTGTCACTGGGAGCTCTCTCAAAGGGGCTTCCCACTTGTCAGGTGCACCAATACCGGCCTCACTCTAAGATCCTGAGGGCCAAGGCTGCAAGGCAGCTCTCCTACTACTGAACACTGAGAACTCTGCTCTTCCCTTGAATCTCAGTCCCAAACTTTGGGAGCTTTTCAAAGTCACAAGATAACTTGCCCAAGGTTTCCCAGCAAGGGCCTCACTCTGAGACGCTAAGGGCAGAGCCTGCAGGGCAGCTCTCCCACAATGGCTGCCCATGAGACCCACAAGCATGTAATGAAAGCTCCACTCTGGCCCATTGGCTGATTCCCAAACTTTGCACACCACTGAAAGTCACTTACACACTCGCTCACAGTCTCCCAAGCTAATTCAACGAAGTGCCCAACTCCAAATAAACAAATCAACCTGCAGAGAAGGCCTTCACTATCTGCAATCTTGTTGTTGCTGTAGCTACAGCAGTGGTAGATGCCATGGCCTCAGACTGAATGCAACTAGTTGCCAGTTCTCCACTGCTTTTGTCCTCCTCCTGGGGTCCAGAAGTCTCCTGCTGCCTTCCTGCATCCCCAAAGGTATGTTTCTGGGCAGAGCCCATAAGCCAGAGGTGTCTGGAGTCTTCTCTCCCTGATATCACTGTGACGGGTTGCAAAGAAGCTGTTATTCAGCTGTCATCTTGCTGTTTTGCACATTTTAAAAAGAAGAATTTCAAACTTCAAGACAGGAATCTCCTTTCTCTTCAGCATACCCACTCTTGCTTTCGTCAAACTTTAAGACCTCTGAGCAAAATACAATAATGAAATAAAGAAAATAAAAGACTTTTTCAATTCTTGCTTGCCATTATAATAATAACAACAACAACAAAAATCATGTTTACTTTTTCTTTCAACTCTCTACCAAGGTGTCCTTTCACATCTAATATCCCTTGGGTGTATGCCATCCATTTGCTAAATACTTTTATCCACTGCAATTCTTTTTTTTGAGACAGAGTCTCACTATGTTGCCTTTGGTAGAGTGCCATGGCATCACAGCTCAAAGAACCTCAAACTCCTTTCCTCGGCCTCCCAACTAGCTAGGACTACAGGCAGCCACCACAACACCTGGCTATTTTTTGTTGCAGTTGTCATTATTTAGCTGGCCTGGGCTGGGTTCAAACCCGCCATCCTCAGTGTATGTGGCTGGTGCTGTAACCACTGTACTATGGGCACTGAGCCTGAAATTCTTTTATAAAGGATTCATTGGCTGGAAAAATCTGCTTGTCCCAAGATACAATCATGGTTTTGGTTAATTGTACTAGATTAATATATACAATTGATATCTAGCAAGAAATAAAAATTAGTGTAAAAGTAAAAATACACACATTTGGAAATTAGTCCATAAAGGACTAATGTAATGGAATGGAAATGGAAATATTAAATAGTACCCGTACTCTCTTGATTTGGGCCTTTGTGACTACTCTGCAGGAAGAGAGATACCACTTATGTTCAGGAAAATGGTTCTCAAGTTGGATCTAAACTTGAAAATCACCTTAATTTATTATGACTATATAGTATAATAAAACTTATTAGAATTCTATAATTAACAGATTGTTTTCAACACCACTGAGTTCAACAATCTTTGCTTCTCTATACATTATTTTGTCGATCTAAGTAGTGTTTCCTTACTGAGGTAGATCTCTGATCATATTTAAGAGGCATTCAAGTACTTATGCATTGTGAGCATGAAATAAAATGTTTAAAAGAACAATGTAATAATATAATATGTTTAATATGCATATTCTCCACACTATGCAAGTGTGAAATAGTATTATCGCCAGGTGGCATTTCCAAGGGAATGTAATAGAGTGTTGTGGCTTAAGCTCTGTTCCTGTTTCCCTTTTATGATAACTCTAGAAAAAATAAACATCCACAGAAATTTGACTTACAAAGGTTCTCCAGTGTCTTAATATCATGCAAATTTGAATATACCACTAAATGGAGATCTTTTAACCTTGTTTCATATTCTTTCACTGCTATTAATGACCTTTTACTCTATTCCAAATTATTCAATCATTCTGATAATGTCCACGTAGCAAACTCTGTTTCCCTCCCTCTCTCTGTAAAATGGGAATACAGACACTAATTCCATTATGGTTTCATGGTGGTAGGAAGATGGATTAATATTGACAAAACACTTTGTAGTTTAAAAGGTCCATTCCAACATTAATGAACATTATTAGAGGATGGCATTGCAGCTTAATGAAGTGATGACACAACCGACATTACATTTTGCCTCCTGATCAGCCAATTTTAAGGCCACAGAGCCTGAGTGCTCAGATGTCCATTTTTCCAGTCAGCAACTGATTTTCATTGAGTTAATATGTTTCTGTGGATTTTTTCTAGTTATAGCTATAGCAAAAACATACTAGTCAATTATGGGTACTGTAAAACATTGTTGTTGTTCTTGTTCTTATTTTTCCATTAGCAATGTATAATCAAAATATTAGAGGAAATCCCAAACATGAATATAGGTATTGTGTATCTACGTGTTCATATTTTATGAAACACAATATATTTTTATGATATATGCTTAGCAAATATTAAGTGTGGTCATAAGAATAGAATGCAAGTTCATCCTTTTTCACATTATGTTAATATTATGCCCAACAAAATTTGGGAGGAATAGAGAGGGAAAGTTAATTTTTTCATTTCTTATACTGGCTTTTGCTATAAAATTTTCTCCCTAAATTTTGTTTGGGTATTGTTTTACCTTGGGGGATATTTAGCTGTATTCCTTTCCCCAAGCTTTAGAATTAAAATATTCTAAAATATCAGCTAGAAGAGGATGGGAGCAGACTAAAAATACCTATATGCTAACACTCAAACTCACAAAATGCAAAGTAGACAAGGTTGCTTTTATGTCCGACACAGTAGCTTAAAAATCAAAAATAAGGGACATTTTAAAGGAAATGGACTTACAGACTAGGCTAAAAATCATTTTAGCATCTATTAGAGCTTCCTCCTTCCCTATAATTTCCATCTGGAGCACATGTATCTCCCATTTCACAGAACATGGTAACAGATTCTCATTTTTTAAAATGAATGTGTTGATCTAAGATGAAGAAGGATAGATAGAAATAACTCAATCCAAACAGTTACAATTCCAAATGAAGCAAAAAAGAAGTAAACAGGAATGCATTTGGTAAAAAGGCAAACAGACTTGAAAAAAAAATCTCTCCAAAATATAAACTTCTCAATAAATTGGATGAGTATACACATGTCCTATCTAACTGTAGGACACTGAGGGAATAAATAATACATTCACAGGAGATACTAATGGTGCTAATATGACAAAACAAGACAGTTTTCTTGCTCAGGACTGTGACACAATTCTAAACACTTAGGCATATAATAAAACAAAAGGGAGATTCAGCATTGCTAGGATTTGAGCTTGTTATTATAAGAAATTGGGCATTGCTGAATTAAGACTCAGTCCACTCAGATATTCTGTCCAGAATCGCAAGACAAGGTTAACTATAGCATCTACTTAAAGAGTAATTCTTGATTGAGACAAAAAGTTAGACATTAAAATCTCAACCTACCTCATCCATTAGAATCATATTATGCTAGGCTTATAGCATTCAAAATACATCATTCAAGGTTACATATTTTACTGATGTAGAGTACCCCAGAAAACAATAATTTCCTGCAACTTTAGGTTGTTGTAATTTTTTTAAATAGCAACTCCATTCTGATAGTAAAATAAAGTAATTTTAAGAGGAGGTAGCCCTCATATGAGCATAATTAGTGCAGTGGAATACCGGGGTCCTTGGTATATTTTTGTTTCACATGTGAAGTATCAGGTATGTTTCTCATTGCAAAAGGGAGACTAAAGGATGAAATGAATCAACAGTCTAGTACTTGGACGGGCTCAGTGTTCTGGAAACCCTTCAATATTTTAGACTAAAATAATGTCACAGATGGGTGGAATATAGACACATCATCCTGTGATATACACTTCTAAACTACTGAAAAAGTCAGATGAGCCATACATCTTATTTTCTGAATTTTACAGCATGTAGAACCCCACTATTTTGACTCTGTAGCTACTAAATTCATTTCTCAGGAGTGCTTCTATAGGTTCATTACCAAAAGAAGCCAGCTTCCGGCTCATTTTATTAATCAGCTGTGGTCAATTGTAACCTAGGATTAGAACCTGTGCCAAAAGCTTTTGGATAAGTATTTGACCTATGTTAACATAGTGTTCACTAGGGATCTAATTTTTGAATTATTTCCTTTCCAACTCTGGATCAAGGCCTGATTAAATCAACTAAACACTTGAAGGAGGGCAGCCCTTCATGCCTCTGGATTGGTGATTTTTCAACTCATTGGTAATGCACATTCCCACATCTCATCTGCAGAAAACCTTATTTAGTTATAGAAAATCTGTAATTATGTTATATTTCATTCACAGATGAGCAGTAGCCCACACAGTAAGATACAGTATTTTAGGGATTTTTTTGAGAATGTGATGAAAGCTGGTTACCTTCTTATCTTTTAAACAACATTTTACATTAAACTTTCAGACTCCTGGATTCTTATGGCTATCCAAGGAGACCAGTTTAAGATCTGGATCTATGTCAAAACAGATTAGTAGAAAAGAACTTGCTTAATTTATAAGTATTCTGGTTTTCTTTAGAAACATTTTGCAGATGTATAATTTAACATAGTTTCCCTCAGTTTTTGCATCTTACTGACACAAGAATTGATTGTATAAATACTTTGTGAACTTCCCCCAAAGAAAGATGGCTTTGTCTCTGAATCTATCCCATTTCCATCAAAATAGTGATGCTTCTAGCTCCCAATCCCTGTTTGGGGGGCTTAGATTCACACTTTTCCCCACACTGCCAAAGTTTATCTACAGCAAATTTCTTCATGGTAGTTCATCTATTTCCTTAAATATATTGCACCTTCTTTCTCCTGTAAACTAAGATCAAGCAAGATTCTTAATAAGTGATTAAATTTGGCTTAGTTTATTATTTCATTATACAAAAGTATCAACATATATTATAGAGAAAGTACAGAATATAGAAAACAGAAAAATAACAGTCAACTACAATCTCACGCATTTTGTCATGGGTTATTATCTGGAAATATATTTTAAAACTGAATTCTCTTCTATCCTAACTTCAATCCTTTTCACAAGAGATGGCCATTGGTATCTTTAGTTAAAAACATATACATATGCATATACACTTCCACATTTTTTTTCAAAAATAGACTTTACACTTTTGTGTTGCAGAAATTGCTTTTATCATCAACCAAAATATTATGAACATTTATCTTCTCAAGTTAGTTTAAGCAGATGTACTGCACTCATTTCAACTTAACTGTTGCATACTATTCAGCAAGTATTTTTGAGCATGCAAATTAATTCTTTAATTAGTAAATAAATGACTTTTGCTAACATCGTATTATGTTAAAAATTAGTCACATTGTAAATAAATGGATATGACTATTATTTAATATAAGAACATAAAATTCCAGAATAAGAAATAATCTATGCATTCTTTGTTCTGTTTTAGTTAGGATATATACTTTCTCTTTTAGTAACTAGCCAAATCAGTTCTAGTCTTTTTATACTTCCTCCTAAAACTAAATATATTTAAAATTTCTTTAATCCATTGTCAATACTTCTAATTCATTTTGTCAGGTTATTAGACTGATTCAAATTTTTCTGATGCCTCAGAAAGTCTGCCAACTGCCATTTGTTTCAGGTGGCAGGATATTGAATTCTACTCCTATCACAAGAACAACAGTGATAATCATGGTGGTCAGGTTTTAATGACACAACCTAATGAATTCTTTGAGAGAAGAATAATGGTGAGAAATCTCAAGGTCAACAATGTTTACTTTGAGAAGGACTCAGCAATAGATCTGAGAAGCCCTTCAAGCATACCCAACATCTGTCTCCCCTGCCTGCAGTTAACTAAGATTTCCTTTCCTTTTCTTTTTTCTTCAGTATTATATGTGAAATAAACCAATTCTAGTACCAGAAAAATGATAGCCTTTGATGTTAACACATCAAGCTTGGGTTCACAGGAAAGGTTAAAAGAAAATAGACAAGATCATATCCTAACAATTTCCCCATAGATTTAGGGTGAAAATTCGGACCAATAAATTTGTTTTCAACAGAAAAGAGGATGCCTCAAGTATCTTTAGTGGTGAGTCTAAAATTATGGAAAGGATTTTAAAAGAAGCTTGGATCCAAACTATGCAGAGGGTTGAGGATATCGTCGTCCCTAGGAATTACAAGTAAAATCAGAAATCTTGGAGTAAAAAACAAAAACTGAACTACTTTGTGCAAAGGGTAATAGATTTTAGAAGTAATTTGTTAGGACAGAAAATAAGCATGGATATAAGTAGGCCAATTTCATGAAGAAAGTAAAAATGACCAAGAAATACTATAAGATACAGTCATGAACTAAGATAAAAATTGTGCAGAGACATAGGATCAGATGCTCTGCAACTTCTCCTTATGGCTAACAATTTTATGTTTTTAAAAATGCAATAAGATATCTCTGAACACATGTCATGCATCTCTTAAAATTCTTTCCTCTTGAGAGTACCAGAAATTTTTCATCTTTTTCACAGGGGTTAGTGCTGTTTAATAATTTTAGAGTTAAGAAAAAAAATACTAACACTGGACTAGTTAGAATTTAAAATTAAAATGGGGTAAAAAGGATGAAATTATTCTGAAAAGGAATAATCCACAATAAAATTCCAAAAACAAATTTCAAATTTGTTTTCAATTTTGAACAATCCATGTGTCGTCTACATGTACAGAATATGCTATCTAGTTATGTACATTTCAGAATGAAGGTCAGTTACTAATGAGATAGTCTATTTAGTACATATACTAAATTTTTCAGTACGTGGAAAATTTTTATAATAGTAAAGAACATTGGGTACCCCAGGTACCAGGTGTATCCCTGGCCAACAGTATGTTCCTCTTGATTTCTTCTGATTGCTTTGATCCATGTAAATATCCTACTAAAATGTATGCAAACAATTCTTTGTCAATTAAAATGATTTTCTTGTTTTAAAAAAAATTCTTTCTCATGTATCTACCCCATATTGCTATGTACTACAAAGGAAGAAAAGATTTATTATTTTCAGTCTCTCTTTCTTCCTGCCTATGACTAAAAGAAATTGTGTGTGTGTGTGTGTGTGTGTGTGTGTATGTCTGTCTTTCTGTGTCTCTGTCTGTTTCTCACTGTCCATAATGTACGCCTCCTTCAAACAAGTAACTATGGTTGGGTCAGGTTGCCAAAGGCCATTCATGAAGTTAATATATAAATAAAGGTCCCAGGGAGAATGGAGAGTGTTTTCCAGTTATTCAATCACAACCAGTGCACACTATACTATCACAAACTTTCAGAGATGAAAAGTACCTTACAGATCCATCCCTTAATTTTCTGAATGAAACTTGTGCTCAAAAAATTAAATGCAAAAGTCCAAAGTTACTGATCTAGTTAATGAAAGAGCTGACCTAATTTTTTTATATGGTAAGTTGCTGCAAGGGCCTTTTATCTTTCCTGCCCAGCCTTCCGGAGGACTTGGAATTCCAAAAGTCAGAATCTTTTACCTGAATTATTAATATTATGATATCTCAAGTGTTACCATGGATGAACCATGTGCACTTTTATCTAAGTTCAATCCATCCACTTCTGCACTAGATATCATTCCCTTTCACCTACTCAGGAACTTTGTTCTAGCAATTAGTAACTTCTATTTGATGTAATCAAAATTTCCCTCTCTAGTGGATAAGTTGCATCAGCATGCTTTTATTACACACTTATTATATTTCTATTAATCCTTTTATTTTTTTTGTTTGTTTGTTTTTGGCCGGGGCTAGGT
Organism: Nycticebus coucang; assembly: GCF_027406575.1. Classification (NCBI taxonomy): domain Eukaryota; kingdom Metazoa; phylum Chordata; class Mammalia; order Primates; family Lorisidae; genus Nycticebus; species Nycticebus coucang. Next base: position 109,382,318 of record NC_069804.1, read on the forward strand.
TTGAACCCGCCACCTCTGGCATATGGGACCGGTGCCCTACTCCTTGAGCCACAGGCGCCGCCCTATTAATCTTTTTCTAAAAATATATACTTAAAATCTTTACTCGACCCTACATTCATTGTTATTACAGTCTCAATTCTTTGCCTGCCCTTAGTAGCAAAATTTTATGAAAGAGTTATCTACATTTATTCTCAAATTCCTCCATTCTAATTCTCTCTTCAATACACTCCAACCAGTCTTTACCCCTCACTACTCCATTCAAATTACCAAAACTTCAATTATAAGCTCTCATCTGACTTCACCTATCAACAGTGTTTGACATAGTTGATGATGTCCTTCTTGATACATTTTCTTCACACAGCTTTCAAAGTGCCACATTCTCAGTATTTACCCCAAAGTATTCATTTATTTTTTCCCAGTCTCCTTTGCTAGTTCTTCCTTCTTTCCATACTTTCTTAGTGTTGAAATTCCCTCAGACTCAGTTAAACTTAGAGATCCATCTATTCTTATAGCTTTGAATAACATCTGTATGTCAGTGATACATATGTTTATATCTCCAGCCCAAATATCTCTCCCAAATTCTCTCCAGATGCTCAATCAACAGTTTCACTTCAGTCTCTAATTCACAGCTCATCTTCAAAATTGAACCCATGATATTAATGTCTTGATTTTATCTACCCTCAATATTCCATTACTCAGTAAATGGCAACTCCATCCTGCCTATCAATTCCATCTTAATACTTTAGAATCATTGTTTGCTTCTCTTTCTCTCAAATTTCACATCTACTCAGCCAGAAAGACCTATTATCACTATCTTTAAAATTATATCCCAAACATAAGGACTTTGCACTATTTCCACTCCTGCCACATCATCTCTCATCTAGAATACTGCATTAACCTTCCTCGCTGATTTCTCTGTTGCCACCCTACTTTGTGTTCCATAGTACACTTTAAACAGACAGAAGTTAGGTCACTTCTTTGCTCAGGAACTTTCAGTGGTTCCCTATTTCACTTAGAGTAAGCTGGAAAGTCATGGAAGTGAACAATAAGGCCCTTACCTGATCAACCTCTCTTATTCTTAACCCCTCACCTTACCTATTTGATACTGTCTACTGATCTCCTTATTCATTCTATTCTAATGATACTGTCCTTCTTGTTTATTTTTCTTTTTTCTTGGCAGGGAATTGCCATACATGTTCTTTTCCTAAAACCTATACTCTATTTACTCTACTTAGAACACTCCACCTCCAATTAACTACATGAGTAACTTTTTCAAGTCCTTCAAGACTTTGTTCACATATGACCTTGTCAATAAGGCCTCCCTAATCTACTTTATTTAAAATCACAAACTCCCCCACCAAAACCCCAATCCCTGTAACTATAGTTTACTTATTTTTCTATAGCAGTTATCATTTTACAATGGACTACATGAGTTACTTATTCCATACATAGTTTATTTATCTTTCCCTCACCAGACCAGAACTTCCAGAAGGGCACGGATCTTTCTTCACTGATACATCCAAAGGCTCTAGAATGATACCTGGAATAGTTTTGGCACACAATATATGTTTGTTAAATGATTGAGTGAATGAATGAATGACCCATATATTTGCATATGAATATCATTTTCAAAGTCTTATAAATATTTCACTTAATTTTTAGCAATCCTGTGATATAAGAGGGAAGAATTTAGTTTTGTGCTTTTACAAATATGGAAATTGCGTCTCAGTGGTAATGGTTCTGACTGTGTCCTAAAGGGCTCTAGTAAAATGAAGTGTGTAGTCAGGAAAATATAACAAATTAATAATTTGGCAACCATTAACCAATTAACAAGACTTAATTTTTCAGTAGTAATCAAGGATGTGAGCAAATGAATCCAAGTAAATTTGATGGGCCCAGTTTCAGGGCATGTAACTCTTTTTTTTTTTCTTTGTTTTTATTGTTGGGGATTTATTGAGGGTACAATAAGCCAGGTTACACTGATTGTATTTGTTAGGTAAAGTCCCTCTTGCAATCATGTCTTGCCCCCAGAAGGTGTGGCACACACCAAGGTCCCGCCCCTCTCCCTCCTTCCCTCTCTCTGCTTTTACTTCCCCCCCACCCCGACCTTAATTGTCATTAATTGTCCTCATATCAAAATTGAGTACATAGGATTCATGCTTCTCCATTCCTGTGATGCTTTATTAAGAATAATGTCTTCCACTTCCATCCAGGTTAATATGAAGGATATAAAGTCTCCATTTTTTTAAATAGCTGAATAGTATTCCATGGTATACAAACACTTTCTAAAAAATATATTCTTGGACGCTGTGATTCCATTTTAGACCTAGAATGGAAGAAAAAGTACCCAATGTACTCACCCTTATTATGAAACTAATGTAGGACCTTCACATGAAAGGCATGTAACTCTTGAGCAAGAGGAGAGAATTATGAAGGTAGGAGAGGAATATAAGAATTTCATATGAGTAGAAATAAAATGTATGTGATAAGAAAACCTTTGTGTACCTTTTTATTTGCCATAAACTTCTTATATAAATAGGTAATGGAGCCCAGGACTATTAAAATCCTGCATAATTTTTATGCCTCCTGAGGTAGTTTTGTGTAGGCTCATTTGTGTATGTATTTGTGTTCTCTAGAAATGATTATAGAGTTTTAACTTTTATCCTTATGATTCAAAAATGTTTAGACGTAGACTATTTTATTTTTAATGCAGGAGTCCTTTTCAATCTCTAGCACATATACTACTTTATAAGTTAAATTTGAAATGGGCAGGAAAACCCAGTTGTGACCATCTCTAAATATTGCCTTCTCAAATTTGGATTTTACTAGGTTTAACAGCAGATATAGGGTAGCTGGATGGTCTGTAGAGATAGAACATCCCAATAAAGCACACATGTGTGTTTGTTAAGAATAACAATGATCATTTATTTAGTACTTACTTTGTTTCAGGCATGTCTAAATGCTTATCATGGATTAACTAATTTAACTCTCATGAAAATCTGTGAGTTTAGTAGAATTATTATGTCCACTTTAGATATAATGAGGCTGAGGCACAAAAAGGTTCAGTAACTTGCTCTAGTGTATGTTCAAGGCTTAACAGTCAAAATCAAGAGCTCAGCTTCTAACCATGATAGCATAAGTCTCTAAAATAGCAACAATCTACCAATTTTATGTGTCCAAATATTTCTGAATAATTTTCTATTAAAAAAGACTATTGCAATCCACATTTATTTATTTATGTATGCATGTATTTATTTATTTTTTGCAGTTTTTGGTCAGGGCTGGGTTTGAACCCACCACCTCTGGAATATGGGGCCGGCGCCCTACTCCTTTGAGCCACAGGCACCACCCCACAATCCATATTTATTAATTTAAGTAGTGTCTTACTTATGTAATGCCACTTACAAAGTTCCACTTAGATATTATATGTCCATGAGGATATTTTGTATTCTGGTAAAGTGAATGTATGCTTAATACCCTTCATATCAACATTTTATCATCCCTAGGGATTATTCAGAGGAAATGAAACACTTGTTCAATGGAAACAAAATAATTAAAGAACATGGATCTTTCATATTTTTTACCTAATTGATTACAAATTTCAATTCACAATTTCTCTGCAATTTAAGCACATGCATTCTTTTCAATCTTCTCTTTTGTTAGTTTGTATGTTGCAACATTTTTAGATGTATAATTACTCTTTTTCAAGAATAATAATTCACACTACTGTGTAACTATCTCAAATTGAAGCATTACCAGGTTGTTAACTCCATGACATCATATTGGAGGCATACCATAGTTTAAGAAGTGCAGGAATACTTCTTTTTTTTTTTCTTTTTATTAAACCATAGCTGTGTACATTAGTATTATTATGGGGCACCATACACTTGGTTCATAGATCGTTTGACACATTTTCATCACAGTAGTTAACATAGCTTTTGTAGCATTTTCTTAGTTATTTTACACCTGCGGTGCATCTTACAAGGGTATATGTGAATCCTAGTAAATGTGGAATGTAAAGGTCTTAGGAATACTTCTAAGTCATAAAAAGATGGTGACTTAGTATCTTTTGTAACAACCTGGATAGAATTCATTCTCCTAAGTGAAGTACTGCAAGAATGGAAAACAAACACCACATGTACTTAATACTAATTAGGAACTTGTTGATAAATACCTATGTGTTCATAGAGTAACAAAACTCAATGCAATTCAGGTGAGGGGGAAAGGAAAGGGAAGGGTAAATTCCCACCCAATAAGTACTTTGCATGGGTACACTGCACACTTTCTAGGTGAGGAGAAAACCTATAAACTCAACATAAAATTTCTAAAAGCAAACTATGTAACCAAAATATATGTACTCTCATAATATCCTAAAATAAACTTTCATGAAGAAAAGAACATAAATAAAACAACTCAGTTGAAACATATGTGCAGCTAGGATTGGGAAAAGATTAAGAAGTAGAGGAATGATAAAGAAAAAATAATAGAGTCAAATTATGTGAAATGTATAGCTCAATTCATGACTTGTAGTGAATAAGCCTTCTTGTTTGAAGTAAAATATTAACTAGTTAGCTTACCTTTCTGTTTAAGAATTTAGCTGATTCTCAGATTGAAATTTCACCCCCCCTTTCCTATTTATAGACTCAATGTGGCAAACAGATAAAACGAAATACTTTGCTAAGTGGAAAAACACAAATGGACATATGACTTCTAATGTGTGCACTGCACTCTGCAATGGGCTTTAGTCACAAGAACGCCCATAAAGTCAAATGAGACAACAGAATCGAATAGAATTCTTAGTTTGCCAGTCTTAAGGAACATTAAATGAATTCTGACAATTTTTTCTGTTAAATCACTGTCATGCCTCTGAATCACTCATGTTTTGGAATTGTATTTGTTACCCTCTAACACCTTAGTTTCATCAGTTTTCTTTCCTACTGTCTTTAATTTACTGGTCTACATTCTTTATAATAGTCACACCTTCAAAATTTTCATCTGCCCAGGATATGTGCCTCTGTCAAAAGCACTGTGCATGTGTGCAATGACTTATATTAATGTTACATTCTGATAAATTATTTGTTTTCTTCAATTAAGACAAAGTAAGGGTTAGGAATGGCAGAGCATATTTGAAAATAAGTGTGTCCTAATTTGTAGACAAATAGTAGAATTTGAGAGACAAAAGTGATCTCAGAATTGATATAGACTAAATATCTACCCATCCGATGTCAGAATCTCTTCTATAATATGTCAGTCATAGGTTCACCCAACCTCAGCTACGTCATTTCTAGGGATGAGGACACTCACTCAAATGCAGACACTTCCATTGCTAGACTTCAAAAAGTTTTTCTTTTACTCAACTAAAATTGGCTTCCACACAATTTCCAGATTTATATTTATCTATGCTCTGCCTTGTATATTGAGAGAAGTCACAAGATACAGATATACATCGGCTGGGTTTGAAATTTTAACTAATTTAAGTATATTCTAAGTTGTCAAAGTGTGCCCAAGACCGGCTGGGCACAACTATATTTTGCAAATAAGGCTGCAGATAGCATCTTGAATGTTTAAATTCAATAACAGAAGGCAAGAAACATAGTGGAAATAGTAATCTATTAATTTATAGATAGAAGTGACAACCAGCAGAAATAATTATGGTTACTTCCTAAGTTATCATTCTATTAATTGCCCAGTTCAGTGCCAAGATAGAAACCACCAACTGGAAGAAAGAACCACAATGAGGGAAAACTGACCAGTAATCTTGCTTATTTGCTTATTTATTGCCTCTATTTTGACAAAGAGTTTGTAAACACATATGATTTTGACATTGACTTTTTCAGAATCCATTATAAATGTAACCAAATACCTTTTGCTGTTGTGATAGTTGTATGATTTAAAATGTTGAATAATATTTTTTGTATTTTTAAAAAATTCTAATATTGTGGATTTAAGTACAAAAATCCTATTCACTTTTAGATGACTTTATTTTATTTATAGACATTTTTGTGTTTAAGAAACATAATTCAAAACAGGTCAAATTAGTGATATTTGTGATATAATTCACTAAATGTGAGAACTGTTTTGTTTTCCTTTTACGCTCTCATTTCTTGCAGATAGCTCTACATATTTTTAGTTGAATAATCATAACTGCTAATGAATGCTGATAGTGAAAGGAAATTCTCCAAAAACTTCTATGAAGATGAAAGTTATTGTCTAGCTCCCAATTGTTTAATCAGATTTTTCAAAAGGGAGCTGTAATTTCTCAATTTATTTCATCAAGAGTTTAGCGTATGCAGTACATAAGGCATATGCTACTCAAAAGAAGGGATGGAATTAAGCAACAAAATTAAGAGCTAAAGTCACATCATTAATGGGATTATTTTTTAAATAATCACTTTTGAGTGACATAGTTATATTCAAAACATTAAGAACAAGTACAAACCAAAGTTACATAAATTGTAGAAGCTTCATAATAAAATATTTATGGGTTTCTCTGCAGTTTGAAAAATTAAATTATTAAAAGCAAATATTATAGCAAATAGGTTATCATCAATCTCAATAAAAGTTACATTTCACTATCACTGTCACATTATCACTTCTCTGCTCTCAATCTTTTAAGATTGAAGAGAATGATAACAAATTCTGGTAACAAATCAAAGCTTTTCAAAGTAATTTACTTTGTGAATAATTTCTAATTGATTCAGACTGATTGTACTGCACAGTTTGATGTATTGCTAAAGCAAGAGATACTTTGTATGAAATAAATTTATAAGATCATCTTCTTGAGAGAAAAATGGCTGCTATATTTCATGTTGTCATTTTTTTAGCCATAATAATGTAGTTGTATACCTATGTGAATTCTTAAATAAAAGAACACCAAACAATGTGTACACTTGTAACTGTCTCACCTACCTATTAATATCAGCTTTGGCAAGCCCAAACTTATACTTTCTCAGAATGAAAGATTTACACAAAATGCAGAATTAGACCAAAAGGACCAATCGCATATAAAAAGCAAAGTTGCCTAGCAACATCACTCACCCACCTATAGTTCAGAGTTGATATCTTGCTAACACCACTAAAATTAAAACAATGCAATGGTTCAGTTGTGTGTGTTTGGTTAGATCACTTCTGTTACTTTTAAGATTGCCTCTGTGCCTTACTTGAAAGGCCTGAATGTTATTTTTCCAAAACATTATTCTAGATATAGATCCCCATATTTTGAAAATGAGAGTTGGGGGAAAAAGATTGTGCTTGTCTGCTCAAAAGGTCAGAAGTACTTCACCTCAATTCAGTGACAAATTGCCTTATTTTACAGCAGATGTAACACTGGAATTTGAAAACAGCCATGTCTGATATACCTTTGGATTTTAACTAAAGATCCCTATCCACTGTGTATGTCCCTTGGCTGATGGAACTGGTTTTTGGTTTTTTATTTGGTTTATTTTGGTTTAGGTCTTTTTTATTTGTTTGTTTGTTGTGTTTTTGTTTGGGGGACGGAGATAAAAACAACAGATTTTTCCTTTTTTCTTATCTCATCCATTCCAGGATGGAATATCCCTAGAAGCTTGACCCTGAAGGATTCTTTTCAAATTTAACAACACAATGGAGACCCCTATACAGAGAGCTCTTGTCTCCTAGCTAAACTAGGCATCATGCCATTAAGCTAAAGAGCCACCTGTCATCTCTGTTATTCCCTGGCATGCCAGGTAAAGACTTGATATGCAGTGACTTAAGCACTCTTTAGAGGCCTTCAGCATATTAAAAGTTATAAAATGTCTAGCAAGGCATTAGTGAATAAGAGTAAGGCCAAGGTTAAATTTCAAGACCCTTATATAATCCAATATTTTATAATTTCAAATGTTGTCTTGTCATTAAATCTGGAACTCTTGCTGTTTGAGTCTGGGTGTTTAGGAGATAGTAACAAATTATGAAGAAAATTCTGTACATTTTAGCAAAGTAAATTGTTCCATTTTGCTTAAGCTAAACATTTTAGGTATTTCTCACTAAAAACAAATCAAACTCTTCTTGCTTCCCATCCACACCCACTGCCAGATTCCCTGTTTGCATTTTTATTTCTAAGATGACCATCATTTTGAAATGAAAAACTCTAGAATCATCTTTGAGGCATTCCTCTGTTTAATCTATCCATCAAATTTGTCATTAAATCATTTAATTTCTACCTCTCTATTCCCACTATTCCAGTCAAGAATGTCCCATAATCCATATCTGAATTAATGCCACTGCCATTTCACTATTTTTCTAGAATCAAGGCTCTTCAACTTGCAGTGTATTTTACTCAGTGCTATCTGAATGAATTTTCTAATATATCTGCAACAGGGATATGTCCCTACATTGACTTCTACATCAAGACCAAACAATTTTGCCTTATTATTAATGCCCTACATATTGTAGCTTCAAATTCCTTGTCCATCTATACTGATTTCTTTTATGCTTACTTATTTCTTTCCTTCATACTCATAATGCTTATCTTTGTGCTTTTTCATGCTGCTACCCTGAGCTGAAGAGCCATAAGTCTTACCTCCACTTTCTTATACTTTACAATCCTTTAACATTCAAATCAAGCCTCACTTTCACAAAACCTTATATTTCAATCCTCAATTAGTCTCCTCACAATAAACCTAGCATGATAGTGAGTGCTTAATACCTCATGAAGGAAAGAATAGAATGTATTATTTAAATGCCTTTTAATTTCCTGAAATATTATTTATTATATGAAATACATATTAGTAAAGAATATTAATTGTAATGCATTTATACATATTTTCAAAAGGCAGAAAACATACCTATGTTCTAGAAATTTTTCAAGGAATGTATTCAAGTTTTACTTGTGTTAGTTTAAAGGAATTTTTGTTTTCTTATCTCTCTTCCTTATATACTTCTTATTTCAAATTAATATGAGGGTACAAATGTTTGTTACATTGTTTTCAATTCTAAGGCAAAGTTCAAATTGTAGTTTAGCCCTTTACCTAGAGAACATGCTGAACACCCTCACATTGTGCCCAATAAAATAAATTTTTTAAGTGAGGGGCAAAAATAGTTATTAAGAATGTCATCCCAAGGCCTCACAAAGTGTATTCTACCATTTCACTTCTACTCTGTGTGTAGGAAGACGGTCCCCTTTTATTCATAGCCTGATGTATAATGAAATAGCACCCTGGAATAGCCTTTTGCCTTTGCTGTTTCAAGTTCTCCCCTTCCCGTCAACCCATTCTAAATTATCCTCACTTCTCAAAGTCAGCAGAAACTATGAAGTCCTTCTAAATATTGTTAAAACACCTAAAAGAGTTGTGTTTTTCCTAATTTAGTTAACTCAGGCAGTGAATTTACCAAAGTTCAGAGGTTTTCAATCCAATAAATTTAATTAAGATATAAATTGCTCTTCTTGAAATTAAAATTACTGTCAAATATAAAAGTATTAAACATACTTTCCTATTTTCCCATCATATCTATATTGCTAATTGTTTTTGACATCAATTATAACTACAATTATGTAACACGTCGTGACATTTCAGTCAACAGTGGACAACATATATGACAGTGGTCCCATATAACAGAGCTGAAAAATTCCTATTGCCTAGCGTTATCTTAATGATCCTGAACCTTTGTAAACCTAGGATAACATGTGTATTTGGATATTATTTCTTAATAAAATATTTAAGTTTAAAAAAGTATATAAGGATATGAAGACAATATTTTTGTATAGCTGTATAATATATTAATGTTTTAAGTCTTTATTAAAGAGTTAAAAATAAATATTAGTTAAAAAGTTTGTAAAATAATAATTTACAGTAAGCTAAGGTTAATTTATTATTGAAAAAAGAAAAAATGTTTCATAAATTTAGTGGAACCTAAGTGCATGGTGTTCATAAAACCTATAATAGTGTAAAGTAATTTCCTAAGCCTTTGTATTTATTCACCTTTAATTCACTAAGTCATCCAAAGAAATTTCTACTTGTCTGATGAACTTCCTGCTGCAGAGGCCAGCTTCCCAGAATCTGGGCAAGGCAAAGTGCTAGCCTGGCCCATAAAGCCTGGAGTGTCTGCCTCAACCCTGGGCAATAGAAAGGCCAATTATCCCCCAACCTCAGAAGCAAGGATTTCAAAGGCCAGTTTCTATGTCACCATATCTGGAGGATCCTTAGCTGGCTATAGGAGGGGAAATGGTTTCTGGGGGCATGTTTGATGAGATCTCTGGAGGTCATCTCAATTGTGTCTAGTGAGTCAAGTATGCCCCTCTTCCCATTGTAAGAGGAAATTGTGGCTCAGCTGTACTATCTCTGGCGTGCTGTGCTCCCTACTGTGTCTTCCTCCAGCTAGGGTGGACCTTTCCCCTGACCTCTGGAGGGGCCCTACTTTGGCATCTGAGTCTGGCATCTCCTGGCTCCCATACTGCCAATGTGGAGAGAGAAAGGCCAAGACTTAGGTGACCCTGCCCTGGGAAGGTCCAGGAAACAGACCATGGGCAGAAGATTCCCTCCCCCAGCTAAGGGTGACAGCCACATTGTACCCAGTACACAGTCAAGACTCCAGCAAATTCTGTGAGGGTGGGAACAGTTAGGACAATCCCATGATTCTCCACCTCCAGCCCCCCTACATGCAGGGCCTTCACTGGTTCTAACTTATTGCAGTAGTGACTCAAGAATACACTTAAACTCTTTTAAAGTGTGTGATGAATAGGTTAATACAGGAAAGAATCAGTGCGTGGTTAGCAGGAGATGTCCCAGCCAACCTAGGAGCCTCATCAGGAGATTTACCTACAAGTGCTACCCCATCCAACTTGGAGAAGGCAAGGCCAGTCCTCAGAGACTTTCATGCTTAAGCCCTGAAAGAAAGCTTCCTGAGGGTGTGTGGGAAGGGTTATAGGTATACACTCTGGATCATTTGAACAGTCAGTGGTGAAAGTGTGGCAAGTTCCATATCCTGGAGTCTCTGGATCTGATCTAACCAGCTGGTTTTATTTGCCAAATACATCTCTGGGGTAGTGATTACAGGTCCCAAATTAAATTATCTCTCAAATATTTATGGACTACTTAATATTCCAACATAAAAAATATAATAAATATATAAAGAAACTGAAAATTTACATGAAGAAGAACCCTGGCAATATGAAAAATCATAACAGATCAACCCCACTAAACCATTTCAAGGGAGATATAGCTGAAACTACCATCCATAGAGAAATTGTTGAAATGAGAGAAATTGCATTTATAATATGAATGACAAATAAGATTAGTGTAATTAAGGAGAAGATGGAAAAAGAAATCCAAAAAGATGTCCAAAAAATGTCTCAAAGATATAATAAAATTAAATACAAAGTCACTAGGGAAGTGGCTATAATTAGGAAGGTTATAGCAGAACTTTAAGAGTGGAAAGAGACATTCAAAAAGATTCATAACACATAGAGAGTCTCAGCAATAGAGTAGATCATGGAGAAGAAAGAATTTCAGAAATACGAGACAAGACTTTTTCAATAATCCACTTGCTCAAAAAGGGAGGAAAAAAGAGAATGAAAGCAGAGCTTTCACTGAGAGAGTTATTGGACTATTCCACAATATCAAAATTTCAAATAATAGAGATTCCTGAAGGAGAAGAAGAGAGTCCAAATGGCATGAGAGCTCTACTTAAAGACATCATGGTAGAGAATATCCTGATCATTAATACAGAAACAGAAATTGAGATACTTGATCATTTCAGAACCCAAGGAACACTCAATTCAAACAAAGCATCTCGTAGACACATTGTAATTAACTTTGCCAAAATAAAAATGAAGGAGAAAATTCTGCAAGCAGACAGGTGTAAGCAATAGCTTTCCTATGAGGGGAAAAATATCAACATCATAGCACACATCTCAGCTGAAATAATTAAAGCCAGAAGAGGGTTGTCATCTGTCTTCAACCTTCTTAATCAAAAAAAATTTAAGCCCAGGATTCTGTATCTTCCTAAACTAAGTTTCATTATCTATAGAGAAATCAAACATTTTACTGACAAGCAAACATTGAGGAAATTCACAGCAACAAGGACAGCTCTGCAGGAAGTATACAGACCCATTCTTCACACTGACCAGCACAATGGACCACCAGCAAATTAGACACACCCAGAAATTAATGATCAAAGCCTAGCTTCCCCAATGGTGCAAGTTATAAAACTAACCAATGAACCTTCACAAAACAAGATGAACATACTCCACCATATTTATCAATTCTCTCAGTAAATATGAATAGTTTGAATTCTACACTGAAGAGGCACAGGGAGGCCAATATTTTTTTTTAAAGCCAAATATAGATTGTATTCAGGAAAACATCTAACCTCTAATGATAAAACATTACTCAGAGAGAAGGTCTAGAAAACAATATTACAGGCAAATGCACATCAGAAAAAAATTGTAGGTTGCAAAATTATTTTCAGACAGTTAGATTTAAACCAACAATAATAAGGATTGATTATGGTGGACACTACAAGCTGGTCAACGAAATGACAAGAAGAGATTTCAATTCTGAGTATCTATGCACAGAACTTAAGTGCTTCCAGATATACAGAATGAATCATACATGAGCTGAAAAATTCTATATCCTCCAGCTCTGTAAAAGCTGGGGATTTCAACACCATCTGACAAAACTGGACACATCCTCCATGCAGAAACTAAATAAAGAAGCAATGGAATTAGGCATAACCTAGAAGTAATCAGTTTAACAAATGTATATAGAACACTTCATCCTAATTAAATCAAGTATACCTTCTTCTTATCAGCTGATGATCAGCCTTCAAAATTAATATCTTGGGGCACTCAGCACATGTAGCTCAGTAGTTAAGGCGCCGACCACATACACTGGGGCTGTCAGAATCAAACCTGGTCTGGGCCTGCTAAACAACAATGACAACTACAACAACAACAAAAATAGCTATGTGTTGTGGCAGGCACCTGTAGTCCCATCTACTCCAGAGGCTGAGGCAAGAGAATTGCTTAAGCTCAAGAGTTTGAGGTTTCTGTGAGCTGTGATGCCATGGCACTCTACCAAGGGAAACATAGTGAGACTCTGTCTGAAAATAATAATAATATCTTGGGGCAAAAATGTAGGAGAATGGACACTATGCTTGCAAGGACAGTCACTGGTTCTTAACACATCCAAGGAAACTCTGAGAGCAGGACAGTCACATGGCAAGCCAAAAGAAGTCTTGTAGCTTGAGGGCAAGCCCCCAAGTGACTCAGTGTTCCATAAAGAGGTAAGATTGGTCACTCATTAGTAAGCAGGTGTTAAACCTTGAATATTTTATGGTGCTTCATTGTGGACATTGTGGGGGAAGAGCACGTGAGGAAAGAGCACTTGGAGATCCTTAAGCACACAGAACTTGTATGTCATTACTGGGCACTCCCCACATCTGCTATCCTTTCAATAAATAGCCATTGCGGAGGTTGCTCAAGGCGCTCCTGCACGTCTAGTGAGCCTCACCTCTTACAAGCCTGCACTTTCAATCTGCATCCTGCCTGCTTCCTTCGAGTGGCTCCAATACACAAATACAACCTCAATAAATTTAAAAGAAAACAAACTGCCCCTTGTATCTTTTTAACCATCATGGAATAAAAGTAGAACTCAAGTTCAACAGAAATCTTCAAACCAACATAAAGTCATGGAAAATAAAAAAACTTATGGTGAATGACACCTGGATCAAGAAGGAGGTAAAGAAGGAAATAATTACATTTCTCAAACAAAAACAATGAATGCACAAGCTATCAAAATGTCTGTGATACTGCAAAGGTAGTTCTAAGAGGGAAAGTTATAGCATTGGATACCCATATCTACAAAATGTAAAAGGTGCAAGTCAAGAACCTAATGGGCCATCTCAAGGAGCTTGAAAAGGAGTAGCAACCCAATCCCAAACTATCAGAAGAAAAGAAATAACCAAAATTAGAGCAAATATATATGAAATTGAGAACACAAAAATCAATCAGAAGATCAAAAAAAGCAAAAAGTTTGTCTTTTGAAAAGATCAATAACATCAATAATACCTTGGTCAGACTAACTATAAATATAAATATAAGATCTCTAATAATCTCAGTCAGAAATTAAAAGAGGAAAATAACAACAAATACCACAGAGATACAAAGATCATCAATGAGTACTACAAAAAACTCTATGCCCAGAAATTTGAAAACACAAAGGAAATGCACCAATACCTGGAATCACACCACCTTCCTAAACTTAACCAGAAAGAATTAGAAATTTTTAATAGGCTGATATTAAGCACTGAAAAGGCAACAACAATTAAAAACTTCCAAAAAAGATAAAGTCCTGGACAGTATTAGTTTTATACAAGAATTCTACCAAACCTTCAAAAAAGAAATAGTGCCTATATTGAATAACTTATTCCAAAACTTGGAGAAGAAAATAATCCTCCCCAACACATTCTAGGAATCCAATATCACCCTGATACTAAAACCAGGAAAGGACCCAACAAAAAAGGAAAACTACACACCAGTATCATTAATGAATATTGATACAAAATATTCAATAAGAAAATAGCAAACAGAATACAGCTACAAATTTAAAAACTTATGCATCCTGATTGGGTGGGCTTTATCGCAAAGACACAAGGTTGATTCAGCATACACAAATCCATAAATGTAATTCACCATATAAATAGAAGAAAAAACAAAGGACATATGATCCTCTCAATAAATGCAGAAAAAGCATTAAACAAACTAAGCTTCTTTTTCTGACAAAACACTTAAGAAAATAGTCATAGATGGAATATTTCATAAACAGATAAAGGCCATCTACAACAAACGCACAGCCAACATTATATTGAAAGGAGTAAAACAGAAAACATTTCCACTTAGAGCTAGAACAAAATAAGGATGTCCATTACTACCATTGCTATTCAAGTGATCTAAGTTCTAGGTAATGCAATCAGGCAAGAGAAGGATACTCAAGATATTCAAATGGAACATAGGAAATCAAATTTATCCTACTTTGCAGAGGATATAATCTTATACTTGGAAAACCCCAGGGACTCAAACACAAGGCTCTTGCAAGTGATTGAGAAGTACAGTACTGTCTTGGGATACAAAAATCAATGTCCACAAATTTGTATCCTTCATATATGCCAATAACAGTCAAGCTGAGCATCAAATCAAAGACACAATGCTCTTCATAGTAGCTTCAATGGAAATGAAATGCTTGGGAATATACCTAACGAAGGATGTGAAGTATCTCTATGAGAACTATAAAACCCTGAGAAAAGAAATAACAAAATAAATTAACAAATGGAAGAACATACCATGTTCATGGCTGAAAATAATCAACATTGTTAAAATGTCCATACTACCCAAAGATATCTATAGATTTCATGCAATCCTCATCAGAACACCAACATCACATTTCGAAGTATTATAAAAAAAATAGTACTTTGAAATATATAGAACCAAATGGACAATGCTATTTTAAGAAATAAAAACAAATCTAGAGGCATCATGTGACCAGACTTCAGGTTATACCACAAGACTACAGTGATCAAAACAGCATGGCACTGGCACAAAAACAGAGATATAGATGTATGGAATAGAATAGAGAGCTTAGAAATGAACCCAGCTACATAGTGTGATCTGATTTTTGTAAAACAAACAAAAACATACAGTAGGGTAAAGAATCATTATTTAAGAAATGGTGCAGGGAGAACTGGTTAGCCACATGTAGAAGACTGACACTGGACCTGACCCACTCACCACTTGTAAAAATTGACTCTCGCTGGATAAAAGATTTACATGTAAGACATAAACCCATAAAAATTCTAGAAGAATGTTAGAAAAACTCTTGATTGTATAAGGCTTGGGAAAAGAGGTTATAAAAAAGACCCCCTTGGCAATTGCACCAGCATCAAAAATAAGTGGATGGAACGGGATTAAGTTAAAATGCTTTTCCACAGCTAATAGTATAATGGCTAAAACCAAGACAACCTTCAGAATGGGAGAAGTCCCATTGTTTGTGGAACTGTGAACCTGACAAAAGGTTGATAACTAGAATCTACAGGGAATTCAAATTAATCAACAGAAGAGCAAGCAATCCCATCTATCAGTGGGCAAGAGACATGAATAGAATCTTCTCTGAGGAAGACAGATGAATGGCTAACAAATATAGAAAAATGCTCATCATCCATAATCATCAGAGTAATACCAAATTAAAACCACTCTCAGATATCACTGAATCCCAGAAAGAATAGCCCACGTTATGAAGTCCAAAAGCTGCAGATACTGGTGATGAAGTGGGAAAACTTTTATGTTCTTTGTGGAACTGTGAACTAACATAACCTCTTTGGAAAGAATTAAAATGAGAGTAAAAAAGAACTCAAATGAGACCTTCCATTTGATCCCACGATCCCTTTACTAGCCATCTACCTAGAATAAAAAAAAAATCATTTTATCGGAATGATATTTGCACTAGATTATTTATAACAGCTCATTTTATAACCTCTAAGATGTGGAAACAACCTAAATTCCCACTAACCCAGGAATGGGTTAATCAACTTTGATATACATGTACATACACACACACACACACACACACACACATATACATACATACATACCATGGAATACTATTAAGCCACAAAAAAAATGGAGACATTACATCCTTTGTATTAATCTGTATGGAATTTAAACACATTATTCTTAGCAAAGTACCTCAACAATGCAAAAACAAATATTCAATTATAAGAGGGACTTATCTAACAAATTCAGTGTAAGCTAATTTCTTGTACCTTCCATGAATCCCAAATTATAATAAAAAAAGTATTCGATATACTCAATGCTAATATGAAGCCAGTAGACAAACTAGTACATGCCCACACAGTAGAAAAACTCAGTTCAATTCAAGTTGTGGGGAAGGGTGGGGGTAGGGAAAAGGAGATGGGAGCAGAGTGGGGGAATGGTTTGCTTCCATGTAATGGGCACAAGGTAAGGGTACATGGCACACCTTCTGGGTGTGGGACACAAGTGTAATTGTTTTTACTCTCCTATTAATCTAAAACTTTTTTTTAAAGTAGTTGAGAAAAAAAAGAAGAGGTTACAAGAGAAAAAAAATGTGTGGGTACGGAACTCAGGGCATATTCCACCCCTGGCAGTTCCTTCTCACAGTCTATGAATGCTCCCTAAGTTAAATTTATGGCTTAGGAAGGCCAAAGTACTGTCCTGTGGCCTGAATTGTATGTTTCCACAGTGGAAAAGTAAACCATAGAAAGGCTCTTTCTCAATCTCTCTCCTATTGGAGAATCATTCCTGGTTCCCAGTCAAGCAGGCTGCCTGTTTTCTTTCTCCTTTCTAGATTTGATGTTTCCCATCTTTTTTGTTATCGTTGTTGTTGAGCTCACGTTTCTTCTTAAATAACGTATTCAAAGTGATTGCCTACACACTATTTTCTTTTCTCTAAGTGGGTAATGTCTGAAGTGCTTCTAGTTAGTCATCTTGAAAAAAAAATGAACTGTTATTAATTAAAATCAGGAAGAATTAGAAGAAAGTAGGGGAAACAAAAAATTCCAAATTTTATTTTCAACATGCTATTAGCATTCCCCAAAGGAGGCGGTGAATAGACAATTAGAAATTTTGAGCATGGAATTTATGGAAGAGATCAGAAGGAGATATGAATCTGGGAGTTATTGGTACGTGTTTAAATAGTACCAATAATTCCCAAATAGTTATTTAATAGTGTTTAAATCTATGAGACTGGATGTTCACATAGCTAACTTAACAGAGAAGAACACAGTTGCTAAAGATGAAAAATGACTGAGTGACAAAGAGAATGCAAAAATGTGTATCTACCTCAGGATTATAGCCAGATCTGAGAGAAAGTTCAGGTAAACCTTTGGAGAAATGTTGACACCTTCACTAAGAATAAAAAGTACAATAAGAATCACCCAGATAAGAGGTGGTGAAGAGTGTTTTGGGAATGTGTAATGTCCTAGAAGCAATGTTGATCATGGTGTAGTGGGAGGAAATAAAAAAAAAAAAAATTAGACTGGCAACATCATAGATTACAGAAAGTGGGACTCTTGGGGGGACATGGAAAGAAAAATGGTGCAAACTAAGAATCAGGAAGAAGAACAGGGGGCAGATAAGTTAACACTGCATAAGCCATATTAAGGAGCTTGAATGTTAGACTGCAACTAAAAGGTTGTAGATAACATATTATGTAGACCACAGCCTTAGGACAATGATGCAGGATGATTCCCTTCTTTCAAAAGATGCAAATCTACATTTATACACATTACCTTTCTCAGATTCTATGAATGAGCTCATTCTCCACTTCATTTCTGCCAGTATTAAGGAATAGTTTCTTACTTCCTTTACCACTGCCATTACCTGCTTCAAAAATCCCTTCCTTCCTGACTTCTTATTCAACTTGTGTGAAATGGAAAGCGAGCAACTATGGAAGCTTTTCTTCATGTTACCTTATCTTTATCAGGCTCATAATCACCAGGATGATGAAGTCTTTTTTCATGTTGCCACTTCAGCAACCTAGGGACTTGTTTTTTAAAGTGGGAGAAGGGGGGAGAAGCTCCAGGAAGCTTCTATGTAAGTGGGGTGAGATGCATAGCATCATTTCGAAATAAATCAAATTTTATGAAAGTCACTTTGCAATGAAAAAATATTCCCTACCAGGTTTGCCAAGAACTGTTTTTGAAAACTGTGGAAAACTATGAATTCACATTTTTAATCATTGTAAATATTAATTATAAAAAGAGAGGGATGCAAAATTTAAAGGTGGCATTGTGGCCCTCATTACATCACAGAAGGTTAGAGAAGGAAGATATATATAAATACTGTTATCCAGTTTTCTCATCTCTTAATTTCCCAAATGGGCAAACTGAGGCCTAGAAATGTTAACCAGTAAGATCTGGTGGAAGTTTTTAGTCATAGAATAATCTCACTGACTTTGAATTGCTTTCCCTTTTTATGATTATTTTGAGGAGACAGGAGGCAAGTGCCCAAATGTTTCCAGTGGAAAGTGACTAGCAATAAATGACTCAGAGTTTATATTAAATGCAATGACTTGTTTATTTTAATTGATTAAAATAAACAAAGAAAGACAGAAAGAACACTTGTATATGGGCTCCTAGACAGCCCCATTGCAATATAAGGAAAATATGTTTAGTTTGTTATGTGTTCATTTTTAGTCTGTTGTTATTAGACTTCAGGTATATTTCTGATATGGATGTATTTGCATTGTACTTATCATAGCTAAAGCTCTTAGGATAAAAGATACTGCTTCATTACTCAGCTTACACCCCATGCACAAAGATTTTAAATTTACAAAGTGACAGTAGTTGGTCCTATTAACGAGTTCATGTTATCCCCGTAACCCAATATTCTCTCTTTCTTTTTTCTGACATGTATATGAGGGTATCAAGGATGTTGAAAACAGAAGAGACCCTGGGAAACTTCCACTACTACTGTGAAATGGAAGGCTAGGTTTAGAGGTTTGTAGAAGTAAAATGATTCAATGAGGAGTTTTATTTATATATTTGACCACATATGTGACTATATATATATATACACACATACACACACAATGTTCACTAGTACATAACCATATATGTTAGTGAACATTGTGTTTTGAGATAAATAGTAGCATTAATACTTGACTGATGTATAAAACTAGAAAATTCTATGTAATTATTTATCTTTTCTATCTCATTTATGTAATTCAGAAAATATGAGAAGACCTTTGAAAGAATCAAATTGCATTTAACAACCTGGTAACATTTGGTGGAATACAGCAACATAGACTTGATGTGTCTCTGCACCAGGAAATATTCAAAACCTGTAAAGCAGAGTTTTAAAAAATATTAAAAATAGTACTTTTTGGTGATGGGACATACAGGTATTTCATGACTTATATTACCTTTCCAAAAGCATTATGGAGGAAATAATAGTGGCTTTTATTCTCTCACTTTTATATACATGCCATTATTACATGGAAATCACATGGAGATTAAAAAGTCTTTCTACCAAAAGCATGTCATTGTTCCATACAGTGGAGATAATATGTTCTATTTGTACATGGACAAAAGAGCTCAATAAAATGTTGCATGGATAAAAAATGCAGACTTGACTCAAGAACATATTAACTTAATGATTTATAGCCATCATATTCTCATCCTAATGGTAAAGGGAAACAAAAGAATGTATTTCAACAAATCCACTGAATTTAATATGCATCCCTTTGGCTGACAGAAAAATACTAGCTTGTGACCCTCTAGAGAATTAGATATTTCATTTACAAAAATTATCTGTACAAACTCTTATGTCTTAACAAAAGGTGCACTTTTAGTTGCACATTTTTGTAAGATTATCAATTAAAGTGGAAATTGAGGGACCAAATTTGTATATGTGAAATATATACCCTAGATAGTTTTTTTTTGTCTTGTTTATAAGACTTGTCATTTAGAAACAAATATTGGGCAGAATCCTTTTACACTATGTATGGCTTATATTGTGTGGTAGAAATACAAAATTGTACATGGTAGGATACTTAATTTACTTACATAAGTTTAAAAATATATAATATAATACAGAAACGTATAATTTTGTCATTAAAGCATTATGCTATTGACCAAAAATATTTGGAAACACTTCTTAAATAAGTCTGAAAACAATTACTGAAGGGTCTGGGACAAGATGTCACTTGCAGATTATTCTTGCCTTCCCCAAGTTCCAGCCTTCATTTGAGTGTAGAGTTATAATCAGTTTCCTCCTGTCACTGGAAAAGAAGAGCTGCATATGACCCTCATGTGACAGCAGTCCTTAAGACAACATGAAATGCTTGTCAATCAGAGCTGCTCACACCCTTTGCAAAATGAGAAGCTTAAATAGAAAACAGCAGCAACAACAGGTGGCATGGATTCCAGAATGGGCTAGCACCCAAGAGAAGAAGCAACACTGATTCTTGAGCATAGCTACAAGGCCTGGTATAGAGCCAGCTCCAAATCCCTCTGCTTTTAGAACAGCTTTTAATTTTTTATCGTCTTATGAAAAGGAAGTGAATTAGATGCTGATGACTGGTGGCACTGTTGGCTTGCCTTTGGCACAGGGATCTTTATCCAGGTGTATCAGCAGTGCCCATGGCCACATGCTTCAAATCTATTCTGGAGAAATAACCTCTGGGATCCTTCATTCTGAATAAGTCTAACATGAGAGAAGAGATGATAGGACCTTATGCCTCTTAAAAACAATTGTTCACTCATGAACCAGGAGTCACATCAACTTGTTTTCATTGAGATCATCAAGACAGAGATTTTCCAAAGGAGTCGTTTTTTTGTTTGTTTGTTTGTTTTGTTTTGTTTTTCTCTTAACTTGAGGGTAATGTGTTTTGCAAATGGCAAGCAACTAATTAATCGCAAGATAATTTGAATATACCAAGAATGAAAATTATTTTTCAGATACATGGGGTGATTTCTGAAATGAGGCAAGTATATATGGATATCCTTGTTTGTGTCCTTGAAAAAGACACTGAGTGCTGGGTAACATGTCCCTGGTTGTACTCACAAATTACTTTGAAATTATTTGTAAGATGCTAGCCAATGACTCTGAAATTCACAGATGATAAAGAAACAAAAGAACTAAAATTAAAAGTTCAAAATAAAAATGGTACATCCAAAGGAATAGAATAGGAAAGAAACCCAAATTTAAGCTGAAAAAATGGGAAAAAATGGGAAGGATGGAATAGTTGTGTTACCTTAACCAAGTTTTGGAACCTCACTGCTTGACTTTCTTTTTACTTATGTAAAATGGGGGTAGCAGTATTTATTTCATAGTTTTGTTTTTAAGACTATTTTCACTTATAATACATACAGAACACTGTTTCCTGCCTTGCTAAAATTTCAATAATTAGTAGACCATAATGATAATTATTAATTAAATGAAATTATGCACCAGGCTCTGTCCTTGATGCAATGTAACATATTATATTATATTACATAACCCTCACATAACTTATTAACATATTTTTGGTAGATGAGGAGACCTAAGTACCTTAATTAGGACACAGGTGGCAAAGGGCATAGCCATGATTAACACCCAGGATCACATGTTTCTTAAGCTCATGTCCTCTAGATCAAGCTACATCTATTATTCTCAAACACTTCTCTATACTCTATACAGGGGTCCTCAAACTTTTTAAACATGGGGCCAGTTCACTGTCCCTCAGACCGTTGGAGGGCTGGACTATAGTTTAGAAAAAACCTATGAACAAATTCCTATGCACACTGCACATATTTATTTTGAAGTAAAAAAAACAAAACAGGAACAAATACAATCACACCACCTCATGTGCCCCTCTGGCCGCAGTTTGAGGACCCCTGCAGTCTCTAACTTCTGTAAAGAAAAACAAAACTGTTCCTAAAAATATGAACCATAATATTTCATTTGGTAAATTTTTCATAATACCATTGGTATGCTAAATATACCAATCACTTCTTAAATGTTAAATAAACCATGGTAAGTTACTGAAATCTCCAGAAGACGTTATCTATAGCCTGTTAAACATCACCAGTGCAGGGACATTGGGCAGAATTATATGGTATTTGTTATTCTTATCTGCTAGTAATAGTAATTAATTCTAGCTATCCTAGTAAATCAAAAGGATTGATTGGATAGTAATATTAGTTACCATTATATTAGCTAGGAAAAAAGACTTCTAAGACTGGTAGGAACCAAATAACCTTTGGAGGGATAAGAAGAAAAAAAAAAAAAAAAAAAAACAGTAACTATTTAGCCAGAACAGTTTTGTCAGGACAGACCTACTAATATTTTTTTTTTTTTATTGTTGGGGATTCATTGAGGGTACAATAAGCCAGGTTACACGGATTGCAATTGTTAGGTAAAGTCCCTCTTGCAATCATGTCTTGCCCTGGATGGAAGTGGAAGACATTATTCTTAGTAAAGCATCACAAGAATGGAGAAGCATGAATCCTATGTACTCAATTTTGACCTACTAATATTTTTAGGCCTTCATATCCTATAAACAGTACCACTACAACTGCTGAATGTGGTAGCAGCTACTCTAAATTAATACTTAATCCATCATTTTATCCTTGTGTTAATTACTTTAGATTTGAAGTCTGAGATGACAGCATCCAGTTATCTGAACCTACATTATTTACCCATAACCTGGCTTCCAGGAGGCAGGTAAAGGAACCTTTAGCCTTTGATTCTAAGTGGAAGATGGAATACTATGTCCAAGTAGTACATTATACAGCGAAAGGCAGCATGATGAGTAGCCAAAAATGCAACAAATTTCCACTATGTCCATTCATGTGGCCCTGAATCCTTTATCATAAAGGCATTATGTGAAAGAATTGTTTACCTCATAAATTTCCTGGTATAATTAAACAATTTAAAATACACCATTTTGTACATATTGCTTTCTTTAGTGGTTTTCTAGAATTGCTTATTAATCAAGCATAAACCAATGAGTTTCTATGCCCAAATACACTCTTGGGAAACAAGGTAAAAAAATAACACTTCAAGAATATGTGCGCTCACAGTCTCCTTTTCATGTTTCCAGTTGTTCTTTTTTTTTTCTTTTTTTTTATTAAATCATAGCTGTGTACATTGATATGATCATGGGGCATCATTCACTAGCTTCACAGACCGTTTACCAAGTTGTTCTTTTTATATCAAATAAACACCAGTCACAATCTACTAGCCTTCATTACCCTCTACTTCAAAAAGTTGGCATTATTTATATGTTGATAAGAGCTTTTCTAAAGTTCATTAGTAACAACACTCAACCACCCAGCCACCTTCTTATCCTTACCATAGTTCATCTTCAGTGGAGCAAATGATCTTATTTTTCTTACATATATATATCTGTGTGTTGTTATCTTAAAAGTTGAGGGAGATCAAAATACTATTTATTCATAGGAAAATATTAGGGTATTCATAGACATATATGGGACCTTAGAATACCGGCAGGTAATAGAGCACACAGAATATTAATTCAGTATTTAGGAAAGATTTAGGTATCTACTATGAATTTTCTAGAAATGTACCCTTACTCATTAGATTTAAAAAGTAAAAAAGAAAAATTAATTTTGTATGACATAATATGTTAATCGTATACTTGGAGTAAACAATATATCTGAGATCAGTTTATCATCGTGTACAAGATGAATATTGCTTTAAATAGGAATGGCGAGGACTGCAAAGTGACTGGTTAACTTTTGGTAATTCATTTATTAAAATAATACCATGCAATTTACAAGGAACTGTACTAAACTCTATGAGTATGCTAAGTAGTTTGGAATTTTACTACCCACTCAGCACCTGTTAATCCATTATGAATTTGATTAGCACAGATAAACAGCCAAACAGGCAAAGAGGAATATTGAGGAGAGAAGAAACCCATGGACTTGAAACTGGTTTCATTGTAGTAGCCTTTGCTCTTGTTGTGTCCAGTGCCACTGAAAAGCAAACCATCAAAGATATTCCAACATGGTGTTTGCATTCACAATCATTTAAATGGACAAAGATAAACAAGGATGTAAAGCCACATTTTCTGTTTCTCTAATATTTGTCTGTATCCTGTTTTTAAAATAAAATATATTAAATAAAACAGAGGTATGTAGAACATATCATAGCACGATTTCTCAGAAAATGCAGCATACTATACTTTGCTAAGTGTAGTAGAAATTATTTTGCATGCACTAATGGGTATTTGATTAAACTCATAGAAAGTAGCCTTAGAAACCTGGGGCCCTACAATATGCATAATGAAAAACCAGATATATAGAAAAAAAATTTTTTTTTCCATTCTAGACCCACAAGCATCTCCTTTGTAAAGAAACCTAAAGGATAAAAGAGAAGGCAATGAAGGTAAATATAAGGCAGCTTTTTTAGTTTGATAAGAAAAAATAGCATCTTGAGAAAGAGAAATATCACTTTTTATTTTCTTAAAATGCCTAATTATATATTGCTCACTAGTATCATGTGGACTATATGACATTTGATTTAGTTTTATTTATTCTTGGTCTTTATAATATAAAAGTTGACTTTTGGAAATATGAGGAAGTATATTTATTGATTTCTTATAAGTAGTATATCTAAAAACAAAGGATGCTACTGCAGCATACATATAAAAACAAATGAAACTAGAAAATAATCAGAAAAGCAGCAAGTCAAAGGCATATACAAGTACTATCTAGAATGTATCCATCCATATATGTATTTATTTTTTTTCAAATGGGATTAATAGTCATATACAGAACAAACCATCTCTATGTATTTATTTTTATAGTGCATGGCTAGACACTTTCCAGACAGAATTTAGGTGAAATATTTGTGGAAAACTCATGATTGTAGGAGATTGGACACATTAATAGAAAAAAAAAAAAGGATTTTAAATAATGGAGCTTTTAGGTACAGCTCAACCAAAACATTAAGCTTTTTTGCCTAAAATTATGGAGCTTCATAGATCTGATTACCATCACAGATGCATAGGCATTTTTTAAAAGGGCATTGGCAGAAAAAATTCACAGTGGAAGGAAGCTGTGCACCTGGCTTTCTTTATTATATGGATTTGTGCAATGCCCAACAGAAACCAAAAATATAGTCTAGATTTTAAAAATGTTGTTGATATGTGTTTGGGATGCCTTGCAATGACAGAAAGGTGAACAGTCTGGACCAAAAGACAGAAACATTTTTGCAGGAATCAGACTAGTATCAACCATGATATGAAGACCTGGCCAGTTTGATGGAAAGTGTAAAGAGTCATGCTGACATACAGATGTGAATCTCTGTGTGATATAAAACCAAGCCTACATAAAGAAATATTTTGCCAGAACCTGGCATTTGTTCATGCAGCATGTATTGTATGAACATGTATTGACCAGGCAGTGTGGGAATGAAAAAGTGAATAAGCAGCATTGCTGACTTCCCAGAACTCAAGGGGAGAGAGGTAGACATGTAATTCCAGAATTACAACACAATTTGATAAAGCATTCCTTCCTTGATGCTCCCAGTTAATAATAAATCCTCTGGCGATAATGGATTGTTATGGAACACGTATGAGTGGTCTATTTTTTTTTTTTTTGAGACTGAGCCTTACTTTGTTGACCTCAGTAGAGTACCATGACATGATAGTTCACAGAAACCTCAAACCGTTGGGCTCAAGTGATTGTCTTGCCTCAGCCTCCCGAGTAGCTGGGACTACAGGCATCCACCCCAATACTCAGCTATTTTTAGAGATGGTGGTCTCACTTTCACTGAGGCTGGTCTCGAACATGTGAGCACAGGCAATCCACCTGCCTCGGCTTCCCATAGTGGTAGGATTACAGGCGTGAGCCACTGCACCTGGCTCTGAGTGACCTATTTTAATATTTAATACAGGAAAATAAAACACCTAATTCCAGGACAAATCTCCTTTAACTGGCATAGATTATAATTTAGAAACTACATGAATAACTTTTTCTTCTTCAAAGGAAAAATATCTCTTCCATCATGGTCATCTTTTAGCATTTGGACAGGATAATCTGTCAGGTGGCATGCTAAAATAGAATTCAGTAAACCCAAATTTTGCTGCAATTTAGAAAACATGATTATATAAATAGAAAAGCCAAAATAAATCAGGGAGAATGTAAAAGAAATAGATGACAAAAACCGGTACAAAATATTAAAAAAGATTCCCTATCATTAGCAATACCTCGTCAGTTAAGACAGAAGAGGCTGTCTTTAGAAGAGCTGAATCAGGCTTCAGGAAGGGGATTGAAACCATCAAGCTCATATTAAATAATGTATGTAATGTTTTATCCCCAGGGGGTTGGCATCTGGAGTCAGCCAGAATGAGTTTTTAAATCACTTTTATTGGAACTCCTTAGCTGCAGGTAATGGCTTAAGGGCTGTAGAATATGCAGATTTGAAAGAAAAGCAATCTTAGTATTTCATAGCTTTGTCTCTCCTGAGTCCCTGGAAGAAATCCTTGAGAATGTTTCTGCCACTTGCACACCCAGAACGTTTTCTTATCTTTTACATACTTTCTCCTCTTCTTCCAAGTATCACTAGACCTTAGAAGTGCAAACTTCTACCCGTGATTTTCTTCTACTACTCTCTTTCATTTCATGCAAAATTTTCAGTTATACAAAAGAGCACAATATAATGTCCTTTGGAAGTTCCTCTCGCTTACTTTTCTTTTTTTTTATTTTATTAAATCATAGCTGTGTACATCAATACGATCATGGGGCACCATACACTTGGTTTATAGAATATTTGACACATTTTCATCTCATTAGTTGACATAGCCCTCCTGGCATTTTCTTAGTTACTTTGCCAAGATATTTACATTCCACATTTGCCAAGGCTCACATGTACCCTTTTTCTTTGAACAAGTCATATTACCCTTAAATTTCTATCTACCTGCTATAATTAGTGTTGTCACTGGTTATGAGCCTTCATAATCTTCATTTCAAAATTACTTTTGGAGTTGATAATCCATACCAAATTCAGGCTAGTACACATATGTATATACCCACAGGTGCATAGTATTGTTGAAACACTTGAGTTACTTTAGGTGAAAAATACGTTAGGTTAAACTGTCAAATGTTCCACCATTAAAATAATAATGAAATTAATTAAGTACATAAATTAAAATATTAAAAACAGTTAATTGACACAAAATAATAACATATGCTTGTCTTCATTACTATAATGAAAACATTTAGTTGAGTTATATGTGCTACTGCTCTAATCTTCCAATATTTTGCAATTGCTATTATATTAGAATTACCCATCTACAGGCCTGCTTTCATGACATCTTATGAGGAGAAATTGAGAACATCTTGAATAAAGATGAGAAAAATGACAAGATAAAGAGAAGTTCTATCATAGAAACAGCTGGGTCATTCCACTAACCTTGGACATCTCCTGTCAACCAAAGGGAAAGGACCCTTTCACCATCCTTGCTGTCCCAGAATTGGAAGCCAACTTCCAAATGACATCTTACTTGCAATTTTTTTTTTGACAAATGTAATCCAGCCCAAACTTTCATTCAATTATGCCTAGGGGAACATTCTTTTTAAATCTGAAGGAAAATCTAAAAATCAAGGCTAAATGAAACATTTCTTTTTTCAGTAAATATATCCAGTAAATAGATAATCTCTCCTTGATGTAGGATAGATAATACTATGCCTCTCTTTCTAATTGGTTTATAACTAGTTTTATAAGGCTTTGGATCTTGTAAAAAGAATTAAATTTAGTTTGGTGCTGTTTTCCATTTAGTAATAAATTCATGAAGTATTTAAAATGAAAATAGGATTTGATAATTGTACAACATGTACATGTATCAAAATATCAAACTGTGCCACCTAAATATTTACAATTACAATCTATTGATAAAAATTGTTTTAAAAGATAAAACGAAAATAGGTTGCATAGTCTATTATTTGTGCTTATTATATACCCGCCCAAAGCTAGAAGTCTAAAAGGGAAGCATAATAAGGAAGTTTATTATAACATTATCCATAGCATATATAGCTGTAACATCACAAACACTTGCGTTGTACTATAGAGCTTATGTAAAACATTATTATAATATATGTAAGTTTCTCAAAACTTTTATGAATTGACAGGACAGAGATTATTCTTACTATTTTTTAGAGATGAAGTTTGAGAAAACTATACATGTAAAATTCAGCTACTTTTTTCTAACATCCTGCTTCCCATAAATAAGTAGAGAAAATATAGCAATCAATTTTAAAAGTATTTTGAAGGAAAAGGTTGAGTTGGAGCTTTATGTCAATGTGTAATATGATAGCTCATGATAACTGAACATATCAGCCTTACTTGTCTAGTCACAACATAGGTGAATAATACACTTTTGGTAAGGAGAGGTTTCAATTCTCCATGAAAAATTTGAAGGCCCCAAATTACTGAGATCTTTTGCCCATAGTATCTCTGGATAGGTAGTATGTTTCTTCCATTACTCTGTAAGCTTAGCATTACTCTAGGGACTCAAAATGATACAGTGGAAAGAAGAGACACTCCAAGCAAAGTGATGACTGGAACCTAAAACATTTGCTTAGAGATATTATCAAAATAATGATAGTTACCAAAGGCTGGGAAGGGTTAATGGGTATAAACATACAGTTAGAAAAAATAAGTTCCAATGTTCAATATTACAATTGGGTGAGTATAGTTACCAATCATATATTGTATATTTTAAAACAATTAGGAAAGATGTTTTGAAATTTTCCCAGCACAAAGAAATGATAAATATTCAAGGTAATGGATATTTTAAATATCCTGATTTGATCATTACCACATATGATATACGCATGAAAATATTGTATGTACCCCAAAATATGTACAGATATTATTTAGCAATAAAATAAATATCTATTACACTTAATCTAAACATTTCATCATTCCCTGTGAAGACCATCGTCTTTATCCAAGCATATAATTTATAGAGAGACGTACATATACATCAATCAGAATCTGATTATAAAACAAGTCATCTAACATAAATTGGGTATTCTGAGGAGAGTTTATAAAATAGAATATTTTCAAACATATGAGCATTGTGTGAGAACACCAAAAGAAGGGATAAGGAAAAATCCTAGGTCTGGTAAGCTATGAGAAAAGCCACTTTTAGGTTTAAAAGATCCAGGGGAGTTGACAATGACAGTAACATTAAGATTTAGTGGTTGTATGTCCTTTTGGTTAGATTCAGCTAGTCCATGTTGACCCTAAAGGGAAGGAGGATGAAGAATAACTATCCCAACTTCACTGCCTTTCCTTTATCTGATAGATGTTTGAAGAATAACTATCCCAACTTCACTGCCTTTCCTTTATCTGATAGATGTTCCACTCCTCTCAATCATGCTAATATATAATGAAGCTAGAAGGCAAGTGAGTCTATTAATGTAATCATGCAAATCAGACTCCCATGACAGAAAGTAATGTGGAGAAGAATGGAATGTGAATATAGAGACAAAATGAAGGTTCCCTGTATGTACAGTGTTAGAAAATAACAACAACAACAAAAAGACAACTGTCACCAATGGATAAACCATATTACCGTATTGAGTGTAGAATGCAAACTCAGGTCCAGTGAAGTTAAGTGACTTGGCCTTGTCCAAGTATGTGAGTGGCTAGAATGGGAATAGAATCAAGATTTTTTTTTCCCTAAACTTCAATGTTATTTGAGCTACCCATAGACACATTTATTGGCTTTTAAATGCTTTCTAAACATTGCTGATTGAAAGGTAAGTAATGAAAGCTAAAAGACTATGTAAGTTCTCCTGGATATCTTTTTTATAATAGAAATGATAACTATATAACAAAAGGAAGTGATTTCTATAGTATTAATAGCTTATGTTCCCAAAGTGTTATCAAAATATACAAACACAGTGCTGTATGTATCTGTATTATATTTGCTAGATTTTTGTTGAGTATTAAAAATATATACATTTTTTCCCAGAGATGAAAATCTGGTTCAACATATGCAAATCCATAAATGTAATTCACTGTAACAATAGAAGCAAAAAGAAAGACTGTATCATCTTCTCAATAGATGCATAAAAAACAATTTACAAAATTCAACATCCTACTTTAATAAAAACACTTAAGAAATTGTCATAAATTGGACATTTCTAAAACTGATAGAAGCCATCTATGGCAAACTTACAGCCAACATCATACTGATTGGAATAAAACTGAAAGCATTTGCACTTATAACTGAAACCAGACAAGAATTTCCACTATCACCACTACTATTAACATAGTTCTGGAAGTTCCAGCCAATGCAATCGGGCAAAAGAAGGATATCAAGGGTATTCAAATGGAGACAGAAGAGGTCAAGCATTCTCACTGTGATGATGATATGATCTTATACTTAGAAAACCCCAGAGACTCAACCAGAGCCTCCTGGGAGTGATCAAGAATGACAGTAACATCTCCAGATGTAAAATCAATGTCCATAAGTTAGTAGTCTTCACATACACCAACAACGGTCAAGCTGAGAATCAAAACAAAGACACAATCCCCTCACAGTAGCTTCAAAAAAATACTTTGGAATAATTTGGTCCTAACAAAGGACCTGAAGGATTTCTGCCATGAGCATTATGAAACCCTGTGAAAAGAAATAGCAGAAAACATTAACAAATGGAGGAATATACCATGATCATGGTTAGAAATAATTAACATGTTTTTTTGAGACAGAGTCTCACTATGTTGCCCTCAGTAGAGTGCTGTGCTGTGACAGCTCACAGCAACCTCCAACTCCCGGGCTTAGGCAATTCTCTTGCCTCAGCCTCCCAAGTAGCTTGGACTACAGGTGCCCATCACAATGCTTGGATATTTTTTTTGTTGCAGTTGTCTAGCTGGTCCAGGCTGGGTTCAAGCCTGCTATCCTCAGTGTACGTGGCTGGCGCTGTAACCACTGAGCTACGGGTGCAGAGCTAACACTGTTAAAATGTCCATACTAACTAAAGTGAACTATAGATTTAATTCAATTTCCATCAAAGCACCAATATCATACTTTGAAGAACTTAAAAAATAGTATGTCATTTCATATGGGACCAGAAAAACCCCAAGTAGTCAATGCAATTTTAAGGAGTAAAACTAAATCTGGAGGCATCACATTGCCAGAATTCAGATTATACTTACTATAAGGCTACAGTGATCAAAATAGCATAATACAGGTACAAAAATAGAGATACATATCTGTGCAATGGAATAGAGAACCTAGAGATGAACCCAGCCACATATTGTCATCTGATAACTAGATAAGACAAATGAAATAATACAATGAGGGAAAGAATCCCTATTTAATAAATGATGCTGGGAGAACTGTTCAGCCTCATGTAGAAGATTAAAACTGGACCTGCATCTCTTATCACTTACAAAACTTGACTCTTGCTTGATAGAAGATTCAAAATTAGGACATGAAACGATAAAAGTCCTAGAAGAGAATGTGGGGAGAATCCTTGACAGTATAGGCCTGGAAAGAGTATTTATGAAGAAGATTCGCTTGGCAATTGCACCAACACCAGAAAAAAATTAATGGGACATGGTCAAGCTAAAAAGCATTTACACAGTCAAGGGTAGAACAACTAAAACACAACCCTCAGAATGGGAGAAGATATTTGCATGCTATGAACCTGACAAGGGACTTATAACTAGAATCTCGAGAGAACTCAAATCAATCAACAAGAAAAGAGCAAACAATCCCATTTGTAAGTGGGCAAGAGACTCGGACAGAAACTTCTCTAATAATACAGACAAATGGCCAAAAAACACATGAACAAATGTTCATTGTCCCTAATCATCAGAGAAATGCAAATCGAAAACACTCTGACATGTCACCTAACCCCAGTAAGAATAGTTTATATCCCAAATTCCAAAACTTCAAATGCTGGTGTGGATGTGGAAAGAAGGGAACACTTAACACTGCTGGTGGGATTTCAAACTAATACATCCTATGTGGAAAAAAAGTATAGAGGAGAATCCTTAAAGAGTTAAAAATAGATTAGAGAGAGGGCAGAGCAAGATGGCGGCCGAGTAACAGCTTCCTTGCTTCTGGGCACCGTGAGTCTGGGGAGATAGGACTCCAGGCATCTCTGGCTGGTGGGATCTGCCTATCATCACTCCTATGAGGATACAGGGAGTCAGCGAGAGACTTCTGGACCCCAAGAGGAGGACTAAAACAGTGGAAAACAGGCAAGTGGTCACGTGTGTTCAATCCATCTAAACCCGCCCACAACTTCCACAGGCACAAGAACTTAAAGAGCAAGAGGAAGTGAAAGGAAAATCAGGGCAAGGAAACAGATAAAAGAAATCACTCATGAGGAAGAATCAGCAGAAAACTCCAGGCAACGTGAAGAACCAGTCTAGAACAACCCCACCAAGGGACCATGAGGTAGCTACTGCAGATGATTCCACCTGTAAAGAAATGTTAGGAATGACAGAAAGGGAATTTAGAATACACATGTTGAAAACAATGAAAGAAATGATGGAAACAATGAAGGAAATTGCTAATAAAGTGGAAAATAACCAAAAGGAAATCCAAAAACAGAATCAAATAAGAGATGAATGATATGAAGAATATAAAAAGGATATAGCCGACCTGAAGGAACTGAAACAGTCAATTAGGGAACTTAAAGATGCAATGGTAAGTATCAGCAACAGGTTAGACCATGCAGAAGAAAGAATTTCAGAGGTAGAAGACAAAGTTCTTCAGATAACTCAGACAGTAACAGAGGGAGAAAAGAAGACAGAGAAAGCAGAATGTTCATTGTCAGAATTATGGGACTTTATGAAGCATTCCAACATATGATTTATAGGAATTCCAGAAGGGGAAGAAGAATGCCCCAGAGGAATGGAAGCCATACTAAAGAATATTATAAAAGAAAATTTCCCAAACATCACCAAAGATTCTGACACACTGCTTTCAGAGGGATATCAGATCCCAGGTCGCCTCAACTCTAACCGAGCTTCTCCAAGACACATTGTGATGAACCTGTCCAAAGTCAAGACAAAAGAAAAGATTCTGCAAGCTGCCAGGAGTAAGCGCCAGTTGACCTACAGGGGCAAATCCATCAGAGTGACCGCAGACTTCTCTAATGAAATTTTCCAAGCAAGAAGACAATGGTCATCTACATTTAATCTACTTAAACAGAAAAATTTTCAGCCCAGAATTCTGTAGCCTGCTAAGCTAAGCTTCAAAATTGACAGAGAAATCAAATCATTTACGGATATACAAACATTGAGGAAATTCGCCACAACAAGACCAGCTCTACAGGAAATACTTCAACCTGTTCTGCACACTGACCACCACAATCGATCAGCAGCAAAGTAAGAACTCAGAAATCAAAGGACAGAACCTAACCTCCACACTGATGCAAAAGATAAAACTAAGCAATGGACTCTCACCAAATAAAACGAATAGAATACTACCACACTTATCAATTATCTCCATAAATGTTAATGGCTTGAATTCCCCACTGAAGAGACATAGATTGGCTGACTGGATTAAAAAACACAAGCCATCTATTTGCTGTCTGCAAGAAACACACCTGGCTTCAAAAGACAAATTCAAGCTCCGAGTCAAGGGTTGGAAGACAATTTTTCAGGCAAATGGCATTCAGAAGAAAAGAGGAGTTGCAATCTTATTTTCAGATACATGTGGATTTAAAGCAACTAAAGTCAAAAAAGACAAAGATGGCCACTTTATATTGGTCAAGGGAAAACTACAACAAGAAGACATTTCAATTCTAAATATTTATGCACCCAATTTAAATGCTCCCAGATTCTTGAAGCAGACCTTACTCAGTCTGAGCAATATGATATCTGATAATACCATCATAACAGGGGACTTTAACACTCCTCTTACAGAGCTGGACAGATTCCCTAAACAGAAATTAAACAAAGATATAAGAGATTTAAATGAGACTTTAGAAGAACTGTGCTTGATAGATGCATATAGAACACTCCATCCCAAAGATAAAGAATATACATTCTTCTCATCACCCCATGGAACATTCTCCAAAATTGATCATATCCTGGGACACAAAACAAATATCAACAGAATCAAAAGAATTGAAATTTTACCTTCTATCTCCTCAGACCATAAGGCACTAAAGGTGGAACTCAACTCTAACAAAAATGCTCGACCCCACCCAAAGGCATGGAAATTAAACAACCTTCTGTTGAATAACAGACGTGTGCAGGAAGAAATAAAACAGG
The DNA here is from genome assembly GCF_027406575.1 of Nycticebus coucang. Classification (NCBI taxonomy): domain Eukaryota; kingdom Metazoa; phylum Chordata; class Mammalia; order Primates; family Lorisidae; genus Nycticebus; species Nycticebus coucang. The sequence goes on from NC_069804.1 coordinate 109,417,068, forward strand.
GAATCATCAACTTCCTTGAGCATAACAACAATGAAGACACAAGTTACCAAAAACTGTGGGATACTGCAAAAGCAGTTTTGAGAGGAAAATTCATCGCTTTAGATGCCTGCATTCGAAAAACAGAAAGAGAGCACATCAACAATCTCACAAGAGATCTTATGGAATTGGAAAAAGAAGAACAATCTAAGCCTAAACTCAGTAGAAGAAAAGAAATATCCAAAATCAAATCAGAGATCAATGAAATTGAAAACAAAAGAATCATTCAGAAAATTAATGAAACAAGGAGTTGGTTTTTTGAAAAAATAAATAAAATAGATAAACCATTGGCCAGACTAACTAGAAATAGAAAAGTAAAATCTCTAGTAACCTCAATCAGAAACGATAAAGGGGAAATAACAACTGATCCCACAGAGATACAAGAGATCATCTCTGAATACTACCAGAAACTCTATGCCCAGAAATTTGACAATGTGAAGGAAATAGATCAATATTTGGAATCACACCCTCTCCCTAGACTTAGCCAGGAAGAAATAGACCTCCTGAACAGACCAATTTCAAGCACTGAGATGAAAGAAACAATAAAAAATCTTCCAACCAAAAAATGCCCTGGTCCAGATGGCTTCACTCCAGAATTCTATCAAACCTTCAAGGAAGAGCTTATTCCTGTACTTCAGAAATTATTCCAAAAAACTGAGGAAGAAGGAATCTTCCCCAACACATTCTATGAAGCAAACATCAACCTGATAACAAAACCAGGAAAAGACCCAAACAAAAAGGAGAATTTCAGACCAATCTCAATCATGAATATAGATGCAAAAATTCTCAACAAAATCCTAGCCAATAGATTACAGTTTATCATCAAAAAAGTCATTTATCATGATCAAGTGGGCTTCATCCCAGGGATGCAAGGCTGGCTTAACATACGCAAGTCCATAAACATTATCCACCGTATTAACAGAGGCAAAAATAAAGATCACATGATCCTCTCAATAGATGCAGAAAAAACATTTGATAAAATCCAGCATCCTTTTCTAATTAGAACACTGAAGAGTATAGGCATAGGTGGCACATTTCTAAAACTGATTGAGGCTATCTATGACAAACCCACAGCCAATATTTTACTGAATGGAGTAAAACTGAAAGCTTTTCCTTTTAGAACTGGAACCAGACAAAGTTGTCCTCTGTCACCTTTACTATTCAATGTAGTGCTGGAAGTTCTAGCCAATACAATTAGGCAAGACAAGGAAATAAAGGGAATCCAAATGGGAGCAGAGGAGGTCAAACTCTCCCTCTTTGCTGACTACATGATCTTAAACTTAGAGAACCCCAAAGACTCAACCACAAGACTCCTAGAAGTCATCAAGGAATACAGTAATGTTTCAGGATATAAAATCAATGTCCACAAGTCAGTAGCCTTTGTATACCCCAATAACAGTCAAGATGAGAAGCTAATTAAGGACACAACTCCCTTCACCATAGTTTCAAAGAAAATGAAATACCTAGGAATATACCTAACGAAGGAGGTGAAGGACCTCTATAAAGAAAACTATGAAATCCTCAGAAAGGAAATAGCAGAGGATATTAACAAATGGAAGAACATACCATGCTCATGGATGGGAAGAATCAACATTGTTAAAATGTCTATACTTCCCAAAGCAATCTACCTATTCAATGCCATTCCTATCAAAGTACCTACATCGTACTTTCAAGATTTGGAAAAAATGATTCTGCGTTTTGTATGGAACCGGAAAAAACCCCGTATAGCTAAGGCAGTTCTTAGTAATAAAAACAAAGCTGGGGGCATCAGCATACCAGATTTTAGTCTGTACTACAAAGCCATAGTGGTCAAGACAGCATGGTACTGGCACAATAACAGAGACATAGACACTTGGAATCGAATTGAAAACCAAGAAATGAAACTAACATCTTACAACCACCTAATCTTTGATAAACCAAACTAGAACTTACCATGGGGGAAAGACTCCCTATTAAATAAATGGTGTTGGGAGAACTGGATGTCTACATGTAAAAGACTGAAACTGGACCCACACCTTTCCCCACTCACAGAAATTGATTCAAGATGGATAAAGGACTTAAATTTAAGGCATGAAACAATAAAAATCCTCAAAGAAAGCATAGGAAAAACACAAGAATATATTGGCCTGGGGGAAGACTTCATGAAGAAGACTGCCATGGCAATTGCAACAACAACAAAAATAAACAAATGGGACTTCATTAAACTGAAAAACTTCTGTACAGCTAAGGAGACAATAACCAAAGCAAAGAGACAACCTACACAATGGGAAAGGATATTTGCATATTTTCAATCAGACAAAAGCTTGATAACTAGGATCTATAGAGAACTCAAATTAATCCACATGAAAAAAGCCAACAATCCCATATATCAATGGGCAAGAGACATGAATAGAACTTTCTCTAAAGATAACAGATGAATGGCTAACAGACACATCAAAAAATGTTCATCATCTCTATATATTAGAGAAATGCAAATCAAAACAACCCTGAGATATCATCTAACCCCAGTGAGAATGGCCTACATCACAAAATCTCAAAACGGCAGATGCTGGCGTGGATGTGGAGAGAAGGGAACACTTTTACACTGCTGGTGGGACTGCAAACTAGTACAACCTTTCTGGAAGGAATTATGGAGAAACCTCAAAGCACTCAAGCTAGACCTCCCATTTGATCCTGCAATCCCATTACTGGGCATCTACCCAGAAGGAAAAAAATCCTTTTATCATAAGGACACTTGTACTAGACTGTTTATTGCAGCTCAATTTACAATCGCCAACATGTGGAAACAGCCTAAATGCCCACCAACCCAGGAATGGATTAACAAGCTGTGGTATATGTATACCATGGAATACTATTCAGCCATTAAAAAAATGGAGACTTTACATCCTTCATGTTAACCTGGATGGAAGTGGAAGACATTATTCTTAGTAAAGCATCACAAGAATGGAGAAGCATGAATCCTATGTACTCAATCTTGATACGAGGACAATTAATTACAATTAAGGTTATGGGGGGGAAGCAGAAACAGGGATGGAGGGAGCGGGTGGGGCCTTAGTGTGTGACAAAAATAAAAAAAAAGAGTTAAAAATATACCTTCCATTTGGTCCTTCAATCCCATTACTAAGTATCTACACAGAAGGAAAAAAAATATTTTGCCAAAAGGATGTTTATACCAGAATATTTATGACAGCTCAATTCACAAATGTCAAGACATGGAAAGAACCCAAGTGCCCATCAACCCATGAATGGATTAATAAACTATGGTATATGTAGACCATGCAATATTATCCAGCCATAAAAAGATAGAGACTTCAAATCTATTTTATTAACCTGGAAGGATTTGGAGAACATCCTCCTAAGTATCACAAGAATGGAAAAGCAGGACGGCACCTGTGGCTCAAAGGATTAAGGCACCTGCCCCATATGATGAACGTGGTGGGTTCAAACCCAGCCCTGGCCAAAAACTGCAAAAAAAAAAAAAAAAAAAAAAAAAAAGATTTGAAAAGCAAGCATCCAGTCCAACATACTTAATATTAGTATGAAAATAGTAGATAAAAGACTACACACCCACATGAGAGAAAAACACATTTAAATTCAAAAGAGTGGAGGGAAAGGGGGCAGGGCATATTGTAAGCTCCCAACTATTGGGTACAATGAAGGGGTATATGGCACACCTCCTGGATGAAGAGCTCAACTGCAACTTGAACTATACCTAACAAATGCAAAAAAATATAACCTATTTATTAACCTGGAAGGATTTGGAGAACATTGTATGTCCCCTTACATTAAACTGTAATTTTAAAATGGCACAAATTGCTTTTAGATACCTCTGTTGACTTATCAAAGGATATTAAATCTATAATGTACATCAAACAATGTGCCTACTATTGAGACAACATAAGGTACCCAAAATTAAAACCGTAGAATTTGGAATCCAAAAGACCCAGGTTTGAAGTTTTATTTACCAAGGTAATTTCTGGCAATTTTCCTAACTTCTACAAGTTCTTTTTACACATCTATAAATTAGTGATAATTATAGTAACCCTTTCATAAAGCTGTGATGATTAAATAAGTTGCTTCAGATAGAATTTTCAGTGTATGAAATACCCTCAATCAAATCAAGTATTATTAATAGTAGTTCAAAATACTCAAGCTAGTATTTTGATGTATTAGTATTAGCATTAGTATTAGATGTAAAAACATCTAATTTGTGTAGAAAGGAGAGAAAAGAATATCCCTTGGGAAATCTTTTCTGAAATCTCACTTTTATGAATACTGGAAGATCCATATTTATATTCTTCAATACATGGCTATATATGTATTTACAGTTTCTTTGTAAGTCAAGTCTCTCTATCTCTTTAAATCTGTTTACACTAGCAATGAAAGCTAAGCCAATATATTTCCATAATGTATTAAGGAAGTAGAACAATTTTATTAAACTTTCATACTATGTAAGATGGGCCTTTCAGGAAATAGCAGATTTGTCAGAGAGAGTAGTTTTCTGCATCATTATTTTGCTTGATTTCTTTATTTTTTAATTGATAAATAAAAATTGTCCATATTTTGCATACGATATTTTTTATTTTTCCTGTGTAATGATGAGCTTTATTAACAACAACAAAATATTAGACAAAAAGTTTGATACTGTGATTTTCTATAGTCATCATCTGCCAAAAGTTAATTCCAGTTAGTGATCCAAAAGGCTCTCCATTATTCAATATTTTACAGAGCTCATATCTAATTCTTTTTAAAGTACAACTACCAGATTTCTTTCAACTATTTGCAAAAATAAACAACTCTTATTTCCCTGGGAGGACTGATCATTCTCATCCAATTCTCTGGTTTATGGCTTATTAGGAATTGAAGATTCTCTCTTTCAAAGTGCTCAGCCATTGCATTGCTCATTAGCACTGGTGTCAAAGGGCGTGGAAAGAAAAGGAGTAAAAGGAATTGCTAACCAATCTGGATGAAGAGCTCAACTGCAACTTGAACCATACCTAACAAATGCAACATTGAGGATTGAGGGCAGCATTTTTTACAACCTTGGAAAATGATATAGATTAGGAGGTGGTAACTACTGAATAAAATGAAATTTTTGGAATTTCTGTTGATTTCACACATCCACGTCTTTCTTACTAAATGTCTATGTTAATAAATTCCAAAATGATTTAGTAATACTAGCCTTCCTATGTCCTTGCGTTTTAATCAAATTTTAAGTCAAGATCAGGTCTCTAATACCCCTCTACTGAATGAATGAATAAATAAGAAGTTGATGACTGAATATAATTCAATAATAGTAAAAAATATATGTAAATTAAAACCACTTATGTTTCTAAAATATAATATGCATGTATGTATGTAAGTAGGTATTTTATGTATATGTGTGTATATATATATATATATATACGACTTTTTCTGTGTATTGTAAAACCCAGACTCCCACAGCTCAAACTCTTTCATACTTACTCACCAGAGGATACCTCTACTATCAGTTTGGTTCTTGTCTTTTCTGGTTTGTACCTATGATTTTATAAACTCAAATGTATTTATACCGGTGTCAATAATAATATAGAGATGTTTACCTATAGATGTGCATGAATATAAGTTATATTTCTAAAACATGTATCATATAATTTTCCATCCTCACTTAGCGAAAAAACACATGTGAAACAGTTCAGTTCAGCACATATATCTGCTCTATTCTTTTATAATGACCACATAATTAATATTCCATCAAACAACTTTCTTATTATTCTATTCAACGAACCTTTAAGTTCTTGTAATTTTGTTCATTTGTTTATTGTTTGTTTTTCTCTTGCTGTTATAAATGATAATCCAATATCTATTATTGTACATAAGTATTTGTACTTGTCTGTTTACTATTGTTTTCTCTAAGAATAAAATCTGATAGATAAAACTGCTGGATCATTTCATTATATGTTTTAAGTTTTAATAGATACTTTCTGATTGTCTTACAAAATGTTTTCATCAATTTATATTTCCTCCCTGCCTGTAGTGCATAAGAGCACCCTGGTACCTGTTCTTTGCTGGATTAGAAAAAATTCCCTTTGTTTAATCTCAGAGATTACCCTGGAAGGGGTGTAATGTACATCCTTCTCTATACATGGAATAAACTGTGTGTGTGTGTGTGTGTTGTGTAGGTCTCATTATATTTTAAATGTGTTGTGAGTATTGTCTGTGTCTAACACAAATGGTGTAAGCCCCATTGTGATAAGCATTCTGTGGTGTCATGCATTCTGTGGACAGCTCAGCAATTGTTTGCCTTCATGTCGAGAACCAGAGTCTGCCAGAGTCTGTGCCAACAGACAACATTAGTCATCCAATCTGTTCCACAGGGCTGAATTGTTTGTTGAAATAAGCCATTCGGAGTAATAAAGCAATGTGAAACTAAGATAATTTTTCTTGAGTTTGCTGATGCTAAACAAACACGTACCCTATCAAGGCATCCAGTAAGCAGTATGAGACCTGCTGCTAACTTGTGCTCACAGGTGGCAGCAAAATCAATTAGCTTCTTCTACCCATGGCAAGTTGTGATATCGACCCACTTTATAAAGCTACATGACATTAAATTGGTTTTTAAAAAATGCATCTTTCATTCTGAATTTTTTATAGAAATTCTCACAACTAATCCAGCTCTCTATGCTTTATTGTACTAAAAGAAACTCTTGATTAATAGCCTACTTTTTTCTGAGCTTCTCAAAAGACATTTATCAAAACTATCTCAGGGAACAGCAGACCTGAGATCCATACACAATGTCTTGATCTTGCAGAAGTCATATAAGACCAAAATGGACCAGATATTATCCTCATCTTTAAAATGAGGCAAAATACTCATGACATCATTTAGTATTCTTATTGTAGGATCTTTTACATTTGTTCAAAGAGGTAGGCACACTGAAATGTTCAGAGCTATTTGTTGGTTGAATAAATTGTTACACAGTATTAAGAGTGGAATATTTTGCAGTTATTATTAGTATAATCAAAATTATATTTTGTAAAAAATTATTATGAAATGGAGACATTCATGGTAGGCTCTTTACTTTTAAAAATAAATATGTTGATGATATTGGCACAAAAAATAGAGACATAGACATATGGACAGAAAAGAAACCAAAGAGTTGAGACCAGTCTCTACTTGCCATCTGATCTTTAGTAAACCTAACAAAAGCATACAGTGGGGAAAAGAATACCTATTCAACAAATGGTGCTGGGAGAATTGGATAACCACCTGTAAAAGACTGACTGAAACTCAACCCACACCTTTTACCACTTACAAAAAATTGACTCAAGATGGATAAAAGACTTAAATCTAACACAAAAATGATAAAAAATCTTGTAAGAAAGGATGGGAAAAACTTTCATTGATGTTAGACTGGGAAAAGATTTTATGACTAAGACTTTAGAGGCCATCACAAGGACAATAAAAATTAAAGAATGAGATTTATTATTTTTTTAATTTTTTCTATTAAGTCTTTTGTACATAGATCATAAATACATTTATGCCCATTTCAGTGTGTTGATTATTTGTACAAATTGGAGTGCTTACATCATACTAATCAGCATAGCTTTCATCTCATTTACCCAATTATAGCATTAGGACATTTGTGTTCTACACATGATAGAACCAACTTGTACTTGCAAATGTGCGCCATAGTTGTGGTCCCCCTACTATACCCTACTGTCCTTCCTACCCACTCCCTATCCCTCCACCTCCTTTCCCTCCTTCATCATAGCCTAAAGTTGTGTTTCATTTTTCATATGCAAGTGTGAGTTATTATAAATTGGTTTCACAGTAGTACTGAGTACATTGGATACTTTTTTTTTTCCATTCCTGAGATACTTTGCTAAGAAGAATATTTTCCAGCTCCAGCCATGTAAACATAAAGGAGATTAAAGTCTCTTTTAATGGAGACTGCATTTTTTTTACTGCTGCATAATATTCCATGGTATACATATACCACAATTTATTAATTCATTCATGGGTCGAAGGGCACTTGGGCTTCTTCCATGACTTGGCAATTATGAATTGAGCTGCAATGAACAATCTGGTGCAAATATCTTTATTGTCAAATGATTTTTGGTCCTTTGGGTATACATCTAGTAGAGGAATTTCAGGATGAAACGGCAGGTCTACATTTAGATCCCTGAGTGATCTTCAAACTTCCTTCCAGAAGGAATGTACTAGCTTGTATTCCCACCAGCAGTGCAGAAGTGTTCCCTTTTCTCCACATTCACGCCAACATCTGTTGTTTGGGGATTTTGTGATGTGGGCTACTCTTACTGGAGTTAGATGGTATCTCAGAGTAGTTTTGGTTTGAATTTCTCTGATGATTAAAGATGATGAGCATTTTTTCATGTGTCTGTAGGTCATGTGCCATTCTTCCCTGAAGAAGGCTATCCTTCTTCAGGGAAGCTTCTGTTCATGACTCTTGCCCATAATGAAATGGGATCACTTGTTTTTTGCTTAGTAATAAGTTTGAGTTCTCTGTGGATTCTGGTTATTAAACCTTTGTTGGTAGCATAACTTACAAAAATCCTCTCCCATTCTGAAGGCTGTCTATTTGCTTTACTTAATGTGTTCTTGGCAGTGAGAAGCTTTTTGATTTGATCAGATCCCAGTAATGTGTTTTTGATGTTGCTTCAATTGCCCAGGATGTCTTCCTCATGAAGAATTCTCCCAGGCCAATTTTCTCAAGTGTTTCCCCTGCACTCTTTCTAAGAATATTTATAGTTTCATGTCTTAAGTTTAAGTCCTTTAACCAGTGAGAGTCAATTTTTGTTAGAAGGAAAAGGTGTGGGTCCAGTTTCAGTCTTCTACAAGTTGCCAGCCAATTCATCCAGCATTTATTAAAAAGGGAATCTTTCTACCAATTTATATTTTTAATAGGCTTATCGAAAATCAAATGACGATAAGTGTCTGGGTTCACCTCTTGGTCTTCAATTCTGTTCCATACATCTACCTCTCTGTTTTTGTGCCAGTACCATGCTGTTTTGATCACTATCGATTTATAATAAAGTCTGAAGTCTGGAAGCATGATTCCTCCCAATTTGTTTTTATTTCTGAGTAATGTCTTGGCTATTTGAGGTTTTTTCTGTTTCCATATAAAACGAAGTACTAATTTTTCCAGGTCTTTAAAATATGAGAGAGGTGCTTTAATAGGGATCGTGTTAAATCTGTATATTGCTTTAGGTAGTATAGATTTTTTAGCAATGTTGATTCTTCCCAGTTATGATCATGATATATTTTTCCATTTGTTAACATCTTCAGCTATTTCTTTTCTCAGAGTTTCATAGTTCTGTTTATAAAGATATTTCACGTCCTTAGTTAGATACACTCCCAGATATTTCATCTTCTTTGGGAATAGAATCTTTGATTGTTTTTTCCCCTTGACTATTGTTGGTGTATATAAAAGCTACAGATTTATGAGTGTTAATTTTGTATCCTGAAGCGTTACTAAATTCCTTTATCACTTATAGGAGTTTTGCAATTGATTCCCTGGTGTTTTCCAGATATATAATCATATCATCTGTTAAGAGTGATAATTTGATCTTCTCTGGTCCTATTTGGATCCCCTTGATTGCATTTTCTTGCTTGATTGCGGTGGCTAAGACTTCCATTACAATGTTAAAAAGCAGTGGAGACAGTGGGCATCCTTGCCTGGTTCCTGATCTGAGTGGAAATATTTTCAATTTTATTCCATTCACTATGATATTGGCTGTGAGTTTGCTGTAGATGGCCTCTATCAGTTTAAGAAATGTTCCTTCTATACCTATTTTTTTAAGCATTCTGATCAAGAAAGGATGCTGGATATTGTCAAAAGCTTTTTCTGCATCAATTGAGACAATCATATGGTCTTTGTTTGTTTATGTGATGTATTATATTTATGGATTTATGTATATTGAACCATCCTTGGGACCCTGGGATGAAACCCACCTGGTCGTGGTGTATAATTTGTTTGATGTGTTGCTGGATTCTGTTTACTAGGATCTTATTTAATATTTTTGCATCAATATTCATTAGAGATATTGGTCTATAATTTTCTTTTCTTGTTGGGTCTTTTCCTGGTTTGGGTATCAGGGTGATATTTGCTTCATAGAATGAGTTGGGAAGTATTTCTTCTTTTTCTATGTTTTGGAAAAGATTAAGTAATATAGGTACTAGTTCCTCTTTAAAGGTTTGGTAGAATTCTGATGTGAAGCCATCTGGTCCAGGGCTTTTCTTTTTGGGGTGATTTTTTTATAGTTAACGCTATTTCAGAGCTTGTTATAGGCTTGTTCAACATTTCCAATTCTTTCTGGCTAAGTCTGGGAGGGTAACATGTTTCCAAGTATTGGTCTATTTCCTTCAGACTTTCATACTTCTGAGATTAGAGTTTTATGTAGTATTCTTTAAAGATTTGCTGAATTTCTGAAGAGTCCATTGTTATTTGGCCTTTATAATTTCTGATTGATTAAATTAGGGATTTTACTCTTCTACTTCTGGTTAGGGTGGCTAATGGTTTATCTATTTTATTGATCTTTCCAAAAAGCCAACTCTTTGATTGGTTGATCTGTTGTATGACTCTTTTGTTTTCAATTTCATTAAGTTATCTCTAATTTGTGTTATTTCTTTTCTTCTGCTGGGTGGAGGGTTGGAAAGATCTTCCTTTTCCAGTTGCTTGAGATGACCCATTAAGTTATTGGCTTCCTTTCTTTCTGTTCTCTTGAGGAAGGCTTGCAATGCCATAAAATTTCCTCTTAGGACTGCCTTTGCTGTATACCAGAGGCTCTGATAGTTCATTTTTTAATTATTATTTTGTTCCAAAAGTTTGGTAATTTCCTTCTTAATCTCATCTATGACCCAGCTATCATTCAGCATGAGGTTATTTAGTTTCCATGTTTTTGTATGTGTGTGGAGATTCCTGTTGTTACTGAGTTCAACTTTTATTCCATGGTGGTCTGAGAATAATTTCTATTCTTTTAAATTTGCTGAGATTAGACTTGTGATCAATTTTGGAGGATGATCCATGGGCTGATGAGAGGAATGTCTATTCGGTTTTGTTGGGATGAAATGTTCTATAGATGTCTATCTGATGCAAATGTTGAATGATTAAGTGTAATTCTAACACTTCTTTGCTTAGCTTCTTTTTTGAGGATCTATCCAACACTGCCAGAGGAGTGTTAAATTCTCCAACAATTATGGTGCTGGGGGAAATCAAATTGCTAGTGTCAGTTAGAGTTTCTCTTGTAAATTGAGGCGCATTCTGGTTGGGTGCATAGATGTTGATAATTGAAATCTCATCATGTTGAGTGTTGCCCTTAAGAAATAAGAAGTGACTATAATTGTCTTTTCTTACTTTGATTGGTTTAAAGCCTATTGTATCTGCGAATAAAATTGCAACATCTGCTTTTTTCTGATTTCCATTTCCCTGAATTATAGATGACCATCCCTTCACCCTGAGTCTATATTTATCTTTTAAGGTAAGGTGAGATTCTTGAATGCAACAATGTCTGGCCTAAGTTTTTGTATCCAGTCAACCACTGCGTGTATCTTTAGAGGGAAATTTAAACCATTCACATCAATTGAGAGTAATGATAAACCTGACAGAGTTTTGAGTATCGGGTTTTTCAAAAGTCCAGTGGAAATTTTTAATCCTTTTGCCACTATAGAAGTTAGAATTTGATCAAAAGTTTCTGAGGGATTTTACTTTGGTGGTGGAGGATCGTGTTGTTCATTATGGAGGATAGGTCAGAGAATTTCCTGAAGAGCTGGTTTAGTTATGGCAAATTTCTTCAACATGTGAATGTCATTAAAATATTTAATTTCTCCATCATAGATGAAACTCAGTTTAGCTGGATACAGGATCCTGGGTTGAAATTTATTTTGTTTAAGGAGATTAAAGGTTGATGACCACTCTCTTCTAGCTTGAAAGGTTTCAGTGGAGAGATCTACAGTCATTATAATGTTCTTCTCCTTATATGTAATGGTTTTCTTACTTCTTACAGCTTTCAGAATTTTCTCCTTCATATTAACTTTAGCAAAATTAATTATAATGTGTCTATGAAAATTTTTATTCAGGTTGAGTCATGCCAGTGTTCTGAAACTGTCTTCTATTTGAATTTCAGAATCTCTGGGCATGTCTGGAAAATTCTCTTTAATTATTTCATGAAGCAAAGCATCTGTATTATTTGTAGTGACCTCATCACTTTCAGGTATTCCTATAAGGCGAATATTAGACCTCTTCAAGTTATCCAAGAGCTCTCTGAGAGAATGATTCATTTTTGTTCTCCACTTTTGTTCCTCTTTGAGTGTTTGATAGTGTTAAAAAGCTTTGTCTTCAATATTAGAGATTATTTCTTATGACTGCTCAATTCTGTTACTGAGGGATTCTACTGTATTTTTTAGATCTTTGAGGGCTGCAAATTCTTGCTTAAATTGTCAAAATCTTTGCTCATTTTGTCTTTAAATTCTTGAGACACCTTTTGAATTTCTGCTTTAAATTCTAATTTTATCATTTCCTACATTTCGTTGATCCTATTTGCTATCCAAATTCTGAACTCGATTTCTGTCATCTCAGCCATTTGTTTGTGAATAGGATCTTGTACTGTATCTACTTTATCATTTCTTAGGGAAGTTGATCTACTCTGATTGTTCATGTTGCCAGAGTTTTTCCGCTGATTCCGCCTCATGATTGTTTTTCATTGTTGGCTAAGTGGTCTGGTAAGGTGAGATTGGATTGGGGTTTCCTGGAGTTGTGGTTAACCAGACCTTTGTTAAGGATCTGGGACTGATGACTACAGCTTTTTCCCCTTTAGCTTTGCCAAAGACCTGTACAGTATTATAGTTTGAGGCTGGGGAAACCTGCTTGGTGTGGTGGGGTTAGGTGGCTCAATCTTGTATTCAACTGGTTCTTGTCTGATCCTGGTGGATCAGTGACTCTGGTGAAGTTTTAGCTGTGAAGAAATACAAGCAATTAAGAAACCCCACCTTCCCAGACAACAACTGGAATGGGAAAATCGACACTTCCTGTTACTACACAACCAGGGTATCCCCCTAGAGGGTCCTTGGGTGATTGTCCCAAGTTAGGGGTTCTGAACCAATTGACTCTGTCAGTACAAACTCTCAGGTGGGAGAGTTTGGAAGGTCTCCAGCAGCTAGATAGCAGAGGTGTACTGGCTGCTCAGATTTGGCTTTCTCCAGTGCTCTACAGAGTCTGAAAGGTCTGCCCGGTAGCACAGTAGGACCAGGGGGCTGAGTCTCTTTCTCTACTTTGTTCCTTTTTCATGCCTAATCACTGGTGACCCCGCAGGGCTACAGTCCTGTTTCCTCCAATAATCCAAAGTGGCAGGGCTTAGTGTCTGTCAGAGTCAAAGAAAGGTCAATGCCCCCAAGGCCTGGCCACTGCCCTCAGCTACCAGCCAGCTGTTGGAGCTGAGGCCTGCCTACCTTGGGTGTTCAATTTCCACTGACGAGTGTTCCACTTGGGCTCAGTCTAATCCTGGGGGTACCAGGCCTGCAAATGCTTATCTCCCTCAGCCACCGCACCTTTGTCCCTGCTGCTCTGCAGCACCAGTATCCCTATAGAGTTACTTCTAGTTTCACCTGGCAGTGCAGAGTTGTAGGGCGTATTTCTCCAAGATTGGACCCCAGCGTGATCACTCTGTTGTTGCTGGATCTTTGTGGGAAGTGCCCCTGCACAGTTCCACTACGCTGCCAAACCAGAGAATTCTGGCTGTAGGAGCAGCTCTAGGAGCGTGCTGCACACAGATCTGGCAGCAGGGTGGGGTACACTGCATGGATTCTGGCATTATCTAGTGCCCAGTGACTTAAGCAAGAACACTACTCCACTGGTGATTCTGGTCAGGTGGGTTCCTGGCACAGAGGCAGGGCAGGCACAGTGTGCAGCTTCAGTGGTCTCCAGATGGGCAAGGCATGGCTTGCAGCCTCAGCAGTCCAGGCAAGTGGGGAATGGCATGGCCTTGGTGATCTCTGGGCGGGTGAAACGCAGTGTGAGGCCTCGGTGGTCTCTGGGCAGGCAGGGCTTGGCATCATCCTCAGTGGTCTCTGGGCGGGTGGGGCACAACGCATAGGCAGGGAGGGCACCAGGGCACGGCGCAGCTTAGAGACAGGGAGGGAGCAGGGGACCAATCAGGTGGGGGGGTACTCCTTCAGGCAGGCTGGGGGGGGTGCTGCTCATGAGCCTCCTCCTTCAGTCTCTGCAGTGGTTAGGGATCTGATTTATCGAATTAGGGGGGAAGCGTGGACTGAAAGTTCAGAATGTCCTGGAAAATGTAAGTTCAGTTTTTCTTCCTGGTAAGAGAATGATCAGAGTCACCTCAGGGTCCCTCTGGAGGAAGAAGTCCCCACTTCTTACTGCTCTCACCCGTGGGTTGAGATAAGAGGTCCTCAGTTCACTACTTGCTTGTAGAAATCCCACAGGAGCAAACGAAGAGCAAAAGGAAAAGGAAAAAAAGGAACCTGCAGCTTTCTTGGGGGAGGGTTGGGCATTTTTCCTTTTGATTGAGTTTTGTACCTGGAGATTGTTGTCTTGGAATCACAGCTTGCCTCAGCAAGGGTAATCTGTAGTTATCTCTCTTCTCTCTTGGCTGGGCTTCCTGTCTTCAGCTCAATTGGACATTATCCTTCTCTCTGGACAGGAGTCTATGTCGGAGGCTGTATCCAGTCGGCCATCTTGCCCCTCCTCTAAGGAATGAGATTTAATTAAGCTGAAAAGCTTCTGCACAGCTAAGGACACAACAAATAAAGCAAATAGACAATAGGAAATAGAATAGGAAAAGATGTTTGTATGAATCTGACCAAGGCTTGATAACTAGAATCTGCAGAGAAGTCCAATTAATCAACAAAAAGAGTAAAAATTCACAGCTACCACTTGGCAAGAGATATGAACATAACCTTCTCTGATGAAGACAGACAAATACCTAACAAACATTTGAAGAAATGCTCATCTTAATTGATCATCAGAGAAATGAGAATCAAAACCACCTTGAGATATTACCTAACCCCAATGAGAATGGCCTACGTCACAAAACCACAGATGGTGGCATGGATGTGGAGAGAAGGGAACACTTTTTTTTTTGAGACAGTGCTTCAAGCTGTCAGCCTGTGTAGAGTGCGATGGCATCGCAACTTACAGTGCACCCACCACAATTCCTGGCTATTTTTTGTTTGTAGTTGTCATTGTTGGCAAGTCTGGGCTGGATATGAACCCGCCAGCTCTGGTGTATGTGGCTAGAGCCTTAGCCACTTGAGATACAGGCACCCAGCCAGAAGGGAACACTTTTACACTATTGGTGGGACTGAAAACTAATGCAAACTTTTTGGAAGGAAGTATGGATAATCCTCAAAGAACTCAAATTAGACCTCCCATTTGATCCTGCAATCCCATTCCTCAGCATTTACCTAGAAAGAAAAAAATGATTTTATCATAAGGACATTTGCACTAGACTGTTTATTGCAACTCAATTTACAATTGCTAAAACGTGGAAACAGCCTACATGCCCACCAACCCAGGAATGGATTAATAAGCTGTGATATATGTATACCTTGGAATACTATTCAGCCATTAAAAAGGTGGAGACTGTACATCTTTTGTATTATCCTGGATGGAAGTGGAATGCATTCTTCTTAGTAAAGCATCACATGAATGGAGAAACAGGAATCCAATGTACTCAGTTCTGATATGAAGGCAGTAGACGATATAATACAAGGTGGGGGGTTAGGGGAATGAGGGATTGAGGAGAAGGAAGAGGAGAGGAGTATGGGGGTCACAGTGTATGGAACATCTCTTGGGGATGGGACACAATTATAAGAGGGACTGTACCTAACAAATGCAATCAGTGTAACCTAATTATTTGTACCCTCAATGAATCCCAAACAATGAAAAAGAAAAAAATAAAAATGTACATGTTGAAATTAAATACATACAGTAGAATTTAATTCTGTACAACAAAGTGAATTTAAATACCCAATAATATCACTATAGGTTAATTGAAAAATAATACAATTCCAGACCTATCCCGGAAAAACCTTCTGCAACTTCCTCCAATCTCCCTTTAGCTAAAAGATAGATGTTAATGCCACTCACTGAAGGTTGAAAAGCCTCCAACAACTTGGGCATTTGTATACCCTGTTTCCAGCACCTATTAAACTGTATTAGAGCAATAAATTCTATTGTGTGATACCACTGGAATTCTTAAATTTATTTATTAATGCAGCTAGTGTCACTTTAAAAAAGTAAGTGCTCAGTAAATGATACTATAATGACTCAATATCTGTCTCAGTTCTAAAATGTTTCTGTTTATAGCTTAGTTGAAATGCAGAGCAGTGAGGTATGCATAAGGGCCAAAATTTTAACAGACAGTTGGTATAAAGCTGAAACAAGATCTATGATGATGGGCAATACCACCCAATTCTCAAAGTAGGACTTGATCTCTGGAGAAGGAAAAGCTTATATAGAAATGTGGTTTAGTGAAGCAATTGCTTCAAAGAAGGTACATGATACCCCAGCCATATACATCCTAAGGTTTGCACAGAACTCCTACACAAAAATAAAGCTGTTATATCATCTCCAAAAATATCTTCTGAGTGCAGCTATCCAGTTTCTACATATGACCTTTTTCCTTTCTGCACATTTTTGGAGTCAAACTGTTACAAAATTGTTGCTACCTTTTCCTTTATAATGAGCCATCAATTCAAATGTCTGGCTTGTTGTGGTGATGAAAGATTTCCTAGACCTTATTCACCAAAGCAAGATGCCTTTTAGTGTTGAAGTAATTCCAGCATGTATGTAGTTTATAAAGCCCTTTGGGATGCAAAGCCCTCTGTAATTGTCAAATGTTCTTTAGATTATCAGAAAGGGAAACAGGATAAAAGTGCTTCCAAATGCTACAATTCTCTAAGTAATAGGCAGTGCTGTTTAATACAAATTGCAGTAAGCCATGCAAACCTGCTACAGGCACTATAACAAAAGTTTAGTTTTTGTTTGTATTTCCGGTAAAGTATTACTCTTATTTAGGAATCTGTGCCTTAAGTTGACCTACAATGTTCAGATAGTCATATTTTTAACTATTTTTAAAACTTTGATGAAAATGCCTAGTGGTTCCAGACACTTTAAGTGAACATTTCAAACATCCATAAAAATTATGTATGTAGTTATATTACTGTATAATAAATGCAGTTGTGAGATGAAATGGAATAGGTTTCAGGAGAAGAGTCCAAGAATTTCAGTACGTAATGATACATTTTCAGTTCAGTTCAAAATGAGATACAATATGGCACAGACATCCGATGATCCACATTAGAGTGAAAAAAAAAAAGCCCCAAGCAATAGACTGATGGGATGAGTAGTAACAAAAATATCTGTATGCTACACTGTGATTATCAAATTCTGTACTTAATATAAGCACTACCACCCCCAAACAGGGTCAAAAGTTTACAGGGAACATTAAAGAAAATGAGAAACAAGAGAGTCTTAGAACTAACTAGGTCAAAAGTGATCAGGATGTCAAAAATCAGAATGCATAATAGAAGAGCAGGGAAATGTCACCTGCCTATAATAAACAAGTGAATACTACATTAAATTTGATCATTATAAAAAGATGGGATTGTTTCAAGTAAGAAAGACGATTATTCCTGGCATTTAAAAAGTAAAAATAAAGATAACTTACCTGCCCAAAACTATACCCTAAATAAATTAAAGCAATTATCAGGGCGGTAGCTGTGAAAATTGTGCTGAAGAAGGATCTCTTCCCCAAATACTTCTTCCTCGTATTTTCTACTACCTTCCAAGACAGTAAATTTCTTTTGTGAGATTGCTACTTATTGTCCTTTGAAAACTTAGTTGTTATTTGTTGAAATGTGCTTTTTAGAACTTAGAATGAAAGTTAGCTAATGCCTATAACTTTGTGTTTCTTTACTTCTTTATTTAATAGGCCATTGTTTCACATCTGATAACTAAATATTGCTTCTTTATTATTTAGAAAATAATCTATTTTGTGATAAAAACATTTCTTTAAGTGCCTTCTTGTAGTTATCTGTACATGTAGCTCCTCAAGTAGACACATCTGATCATTGGGAAGGCGAATTGTAGGAAAGATATAAAATATCAAAGGTCATTTGATACAGGAAGCTTAAGCTGGTGGCAACAATCAGGCAAAGGAATGGTTTGACTACACAAGTGGCCATAATAAATAAATACCATCCCACTTCAGAGCCTTGATTTCTCTTAAAAGCCGTTTTGGAGAATGTAGCTTCCTTTAAAAAGCTAAATAGCTTCCTAATATTGAACCTTACAAATAGTTTATCTCCCCCTAATCCTATTATCAGTGGCCTTGGAGAAGTATGCTCACATGGGAGCAGATGTGAATTTGTCCAGATTTGCAGTAGGGCCAACCACCTAGAGGAAAGCAGAAGCTAATATTACCTTGCTCATTTTATTATTTCTAGATTTACCAATTAAATGTGTCCAATAGCAGAATAAATCAGAAGACAAAGAGAAGTCAGGAATAATATAACTAGTAAAACTCCCTCCATGCAGAAGAAATCATCAGAGTGAGAAGTATTGCCACTTTATAGTATTCAAAAGTAATTAAGCAGTGTTTGAAGAGAGTAGCCTTGCCAACTCAAATCTAGAAATACCAATTTCCATTCCTTTTTTGCTGCTGACACCTGAGGACTCAACTCTGAAAAGTAAAATTCAGTATCTTGATATGCTTTAACTGCTAACCTTCAAAGAACAGACAAGCATCTTTTTTTTAAAGACAAAATTGGACAATAGTTGGCATGGATGGTGTTCCATTCTGGATCCTGGTAGGGAACAGAATTCATTCAGATAGTTTAAATAAACTTACTTTAATGAAGGCATTATTTATAAATACGTGGGCAGGGTTAAGGAAACAACAAATACTCAAGCACTCCAATATGAATAATAGTGAGAACCTGTTACCACCTCTACACCAGAGGAAAACAGTGTCAAGGGCAAGAGATTGAAAGGTGAAGTAGAGACAAGTCTCTCCTTCTTCCTCCATGCTTCAGTTTTACTCTACCTCCATCTTTATCTACATTCCATTTTCCTGTTATTGATTACCATTGTTTGAAGCCCATTGAAAATGAAGAGAAAGGGATCTAAGGGATAGCAATTTGAGGTCAGCCACCCAAGGCACACAACATGACAAAGATGAGTGGAATAAAACTAGCACAGAAACATTTTGCTCAAGAAGAAAAAAATAGTCCCAGAGAATTAAAAAGTAAATTTTTGGTCAGTGTGAATTTTGTCAACTAATTTTTAGAGTCATATGATTGAAAAGTCCTCATTCCAGCCTTTCCTCAGGCAAGCTTTGCCCAAACTGATGCAAACAGATGAATGTGTATTCATTCTCCTCATAAATGTCACCCAAAAAGAAGTGCTACAAAACCCAACAGTAAAACAATTTGAACTATTTTATTTCAACTAATATGATTTCTGTTTGTCGGTTTTTCTTTTCTGTTAGATTAGATGCTATGCTTTTTAATATGTATTCTAAGCAATTTCACCACTATATAATCTCTATATTAGTTTTCTATTTCTGCACAATAAATCACAAAATGATCTTAAACCAATAAAAATTTATTATCACACGGTTTCCATCAATCAGAAGACCAGCAACTCCAGGCACTCTGCTCCGGGTACTACAGGGCTGTGAGAAAAAAATATATACACTACCAATCTTACTGTTATTTTTGGTAGAATTTGGTTCCTTGTGGGTCTTGGACTTATGCTCTCCATTTCCTTACTGGCTATTACTCAGGGGCAACTCTCAGCTTATAGTAGTCATCCACATTCTTTGCCACATCTTCAATGCATCAACAGTGCAACAGTGTACCAAATCTTTTTCATGTTTCAGATCTCTGACTTCTTAACTTTGATCTCTAGACCCAAATTTAAAAGGTTCATGTGATTGCCAGGCTTATTTCAATAATCTCTCCATCATAAGGTCAATTAATTTGGCATCTTAATCACATCCGCAATATCCCTTTTGCCATATACAGTAATATGGCATAATCAAGAGAATGATATCTCTTCAAATATACAAGTTTCCACTCACATTCATGGGAAGAGGCTATAGAGGACACACACTCCACAGGACAGAAGTACTGGGAACCATCTTAGAACTCTGTCTACTAAACTATAAGAAGATGATATATTTTACTTATAACCTAAAATCTTCTTTTCTTAACTCTGAATTTCCCTGTCCTTCAACATTCTGGAAAAACAAACAAACAAACATGTTGGGAGATGCATTTCAAAATGCATCATCCTATTCTTGCAAATTAGTTAAATCATATCTCATAACTTTTGATTAAATAATTTCAACTTCTTTCACCATTTTCTTATGTCCTCTTTTCAAATGTATTAATATTTCAATTTAGAACCTCTTATTTTTTTAATGTTTTTATATCTCTCTTACATTGGTGAGTCAAAGTTTCTTCTTATATATGTCACTTACACTGGAACATTTCTTTAATATATTTGCCAAGTCTTCCTAAAAAGATTTCTTTTGTAATGCTTGATTTAGTCATTAAAAAGGAAGATCTGACTACTAAAAAGTAATTTAATATGTACAGAAAAAAATTATAACCAGTAACTGAAAATTTTAATGAAATATAATAATTATAACTGAGGAAATATATAGACAAGGGAAAGTGCTGGAAATCCAGAACATTTAATATTAGCTTTCTTTTTTTTTATTAAATCATAGCTATGTACATTAATGTGATCATGGGGCACCATACACTGGTTTTATAGACCGTTTGACACATTTTTATCACACAGATTAACATAGCCTTCTTGGCATTTTCTTAGTTATTGTGTTAAGACATTTGCATTGTACATTTACTAAGTTTCACATACACCCTTGTAAGATGCACCACAGGTGTAATCCCACCAATCACACTACCTCTGCCCATCTCCCCCTTCCCTGCCCTTCCTTTCCAATTTTCCCCTATTCTTAGGTTATAACTGGGTTTTAGCTTTCATGTGAAAGCCATAAATTAGTTTCATAGTAGGGCTGAGTACATTGGATACTTTTTCTTCCATTCTTGAGATACTTTACTAAGAAGAATATGTTCCAGCTCCATCCATGTAAACATGAAAGAGGTAAAGGCTCCATCTTTCTTTAAGGCTACATAATATCCCATCGTGTACATATACCACAATTTATTAATCCATTTTTGGATTAATGGGCACTTGGGCTTTTTCCATGACTTAGCAATTATGAATTGGGCTTCAATAAACATTATGGTACAAATATCTTTGTTATGATGTGACTTTTGGTCTTCTGGGTATATGCCTAGTAGAGGAATTATAGGATTGAATGACAGATCTATTTTTAGATCTCTAAGTGTTCTCCAAACATCTTTCCAAAAGGAATGCATTAATTAGCATTCCCACCAGCAGTGTAAAAGTGTTCCCTTTTCTCACATCCATGCCAACATCTCTGGTCTTGGGATTTTGTGATATGGGCTACTCTTACTGGAGTTAGATGATATATCAAAGTAGTTTTGATTTGAATTTCTCTAACAATTAAAGATGATGAGCATTTTTTCATATGTCTGTAGGCTGTGCGCCTGTGTTCTTCAGAGAAGTTTCTCTTCAAGTCACTTGCCCAGCCTGCAATGGGATCACTTGTTCTTTTCTTACTTATACGTTTGAGTTCTCTTTGGATTCTGGTTATTTAACCTTGGTCAGAGACATAACCTGCAAATATTTTCTCCCATTCTGAGGGCTGTTTGCTTGCTTTACTTACTGTGCTCTTGGCTGTGCAGAAGCTTTTTAGTTTGATCATGTCCCAGTAGTGTATTTTTGAAGCTGCTTCAATTGCCCAGGGGTGGGGGGGTCCTCATAAAATACTCGCCCAGATCAATTTCTTCAAGGGTTTTCCCAGCACTGTCTTCTAGTATTTTTATAGTTTCATGTCCTAAGTTTAAATCTTAAATCCAGTGAGATTCTATCTTAGTTAATGGTGAATGGTGTGAGTCCAGTTTCAGTCTTCTACAGGTTGCCAGCCAGTTCACCCAGCACCATTTGTTATATAGGGAATCTTTTCCCCACTGAATGTTATTAATTGGCTTGTTGAAGATTAAATAATGGTAAGTAACTGAATTCATCTCTTGGTTCTCTATTCTGCTCCAGACATCTACTTCTCTGTTTTTGTGCCAGAATCATGCTGTTTTGATCACTATCAATTTATAATATAGTCTGAGGTCTGGTAGCGTGATTCCTCCTGGTTTGTTTTTATTTCTGAGTGATATCTTGGCTATTCTTGTTTTTTTCTGATTCCATATGAAACGAGGTATTATTTTTTCAGGATCTTTAAAGTATGACAGTGGGGCTTTAATAGGGATTGCATTAAAATTGTATATTGCTTTGGGTAGTATGGACATTTTAACAATGTTGAATCTTCCCAGCCATGAGCATGGTATGTTTTTCCATTTGTTAACCTTTTCAGCTATTATTTTTCTTAGTGTTTCAAAGTTATCTTTAAAGAGATCTTTCATGTCCTTTGTGAGATAAACTCCAAAATATTTCATCTTCTTTGGCACTACTGTGAATGGAATAGAGTCCTTAACTCTTTTTTCAGCTTGACTATTGTTGGTATATACAAAGGCTACCGATTTATGAATGTTGACTCTGGAACCTGAGACGTTGCTGTATTCCTTGATCACTTCTAAGAGTTTTGCAGTAGAATCCCTGGTGTTTTCCAGGTATACAATCATATCATCTGCGAAGAGTGAAAGTTTGATCTCTTCTGACCCTATGTGGATACCCTTGATCGCCTTTTCTTCCATAATTGTGATGGATAAAACTTCCATTACAATGTTAAAGAGCAGTGGAGACAATGGGCAGCCTTGTCTGGTTTCTGATCTGAGTGGAAATGATTTCAATTTAACTCCATTCAATACGATATTGGCTGTGGGTTTGCTGTAGATGGCCTCTATCAGTTTAAGAAATGTCCCTTCTATACCAATTTTCCTAAGTGTTCTCATCATGAAGAGATGCTGGATATTATAAAAAGGTTTTCTGCATTAATTGAGAGAATCATAAGGTCTTTGGTTTTTAATTTATTTATGTTCTGAATTATACTTATAGATTTACATATATTGAACCATCTTGTCTCCATCCAAGAATTTCCTTCTTAAGACTGCTTTTGCAGCATCCTACAGGTTTTGATAGCTAGTGGTCTCATTATCATTTTATTCTAAAAATTTAATGATTTCCTTCTTCATCTCGTCCTTGACCCAGCTATTGTTGTTTCTTTTCTGTAACTTTGTATGAAAAGGAGTGTTTCTTTTGCTATTAAGTTCTACTTTAATTCCATTGTGGTCTGGGTGTCTGGCTATTGTCTCCTCTCTCTCCACATTCCAGGGCTCTTCTGCTTGTTTCATAAAAGTGGTCAGGTCCAGTTTAGAGATGTCAAGTTGATTAACTGGCTCCCGTAGTGTCCTGGCATCCTCTTTACAGATCTTCCAGTATCTGCAGGTCACAGAGAGAGAGAGAGGCTGCGGAGGAAACACCTATACACGGAGCGGATTAAGAGGTAAAATGGCACAAGGCCCAGCTGGCCATCGCAAAAGACAAATCAACCACTCGACGGTAGAAACTGCCCCTTCCTCTTAATATTAGCTTTCATAGTGTCACTGAATCACCAAGTAATGCCAGAACATATCAGAGACCTTTGCTAATCTCAGTCACTTCATCTATGCAAGTGATTTTCAGGATTTTCTATTCTTGCTAATTTTTCTTAATTACCCTGAGAGTAAGAGAAGAAAAAAAAATCTGTAAATAGGAACACTGAATTCTCATTATTTTTTTAACTAAAATCAAATAAATCTGTTTAAAGTAACTTAAAGTAACAGTTGAATTGTAGTGAAAACTAATCTGAGAATAGTTTTTTTTGTTTGATTGCTTGCCTGCATTGGCGATTGATAAATTTAAACTATTGGCTCCCCAGGATCTCTAAATTAGGGTTCAGATGGGTAAAAACAAACAAATAAAGCAAAAAAGAAAGAAAAGAAAAGAAAGGAACTAATAGTTGCTCCAGAAAGCATTACATAATACAACTGCCAATGATTACATTGTTTTTGATAATTTTAGCTGACAGCCTCCCTTGTGAGAGAAGGTATGTCAATAACTAAAGTACTGTTTTGGCAGAAATTGCTGTTATTCTACAAGATTTACATGCATTATTTAGGTGCTAGAAAGAGAAAGCATTCATACAAAGTATTTTAAATGTTTTCTAATCAATTTGTTTCAAAATTGGCTTTTTCTGTGGAATGTAGAGTGTCACAATTAAAACCAATCTTACTTATCTTTTCCGGGGACTATTAAGTTATTGAATGACCTGAGGGATAATAAACAGTCTTATTCAATATGCAGTAAAAAAATTTCCTGAAACTCTGGCTTGGGAGAATATTGTGTAAGGAGTAAGACAATGAATAAATATGGCATAAACCTGAATAGAAGTAGGCTGGATTGATGTAAAGAAAAAAAAAGAAAGAAGGATAGATAATTAAGGCTGTCATTAAATTCTGAGTCATTTGTTCAAATTCATGCCTTATCAGTAGTAATCAAAGCTATTACTAAGGTATAATATGTTCTGAGCTATCAAAAATAAGGTTGTCCAGCTCCTAGTCTACATCTATTGGCAATATAATTTGGAATGAATAGATAGACATACTTAAAATCCTCCTAACCTATAGGGATTGACCTTTCCAAATGGGGTATAGCCCATTGATATGACAGTAGAGAAAACTATAACGCAGATAGCTTTGTTTGACTTTCTATAGGCAGTTGCCTCATAAGCAAATTTCAATATACCTTGGGTCATCTGAAAATGTTGACCAAATTACTGCTCTTAAGAATGAATAATGTATGGTCTCCTTTCCCAAATGAATTACAGAAAACTTTACAGTGAGACAGAATAGAAACATAAAAAATTCTAATCAATATTCTATTTATCAGCCACCCATGTGTGACTAAGAATTATTAATTAAAATTCCATGCAAACAGAGGAAAAACTGCAACTACTATAACTCTAATTGTTAACTTTATTTAGAGGCAAGAACAATCAGACTCACATGTATGCAGGACACAGAATATTACATGCACATATACAAACACAAACACACGCACACCCCAGATGGAGTTAAAATTTATTTTGTAGGAGACTACTACTGACAGATTCTAACCTTAGCTTCAATCAATCATCAGACCACCCTAAAGGAATTGAACCAGAATATTGCAGAATTATGGGCTTTTTTTCTCCCCTCTCTTTTAAGTAGAGTGCGTACACTTGTAAACAAAAATGTGTATGTTTAGTAGATGAAAAAACAACTAACTCGGCTCAGAGCCTGTGGCTCAAGCAGCTAAGCCACCAGCCACATACACCTGAGCTGGTGGGTTCGAATCCAGCCTGGGCCCACCAAACAACAATGACGGCTGCAACCAAAAAATAGCTGGGCATTGTGGCGGGTGCCTGTGGTCCCAGCTATTTGGAAGGCAGAGGCAGGAAAATCGCTTGAGCCCAGGAGTTTGAGGCTGCTGAGGCCTGTGATGTCACGGTACTCTACCCAGGGTGACAGCTTGAGGTTCTGTCTCAAAAAATTAAAAAAAAATAAATGAAAAGGCAACTAACTCTTTGAATACAAAATCCAAGGTTGAAAATTACATTTCTTTTAACTAAACTTAGTCAAGGAATGTAGTCTCCAGTTTACCATTGGCCCCACTGATATCTGCTATCAAAAAACTACACCAGGCTTTCCACATGCACAGTATGTGCTTGGTTATGAATACTTAGCTTGCATTCCCAGGAATAAATGAATTTTTCACTTTCTAGTCACATGGTGTGCTGTCACCAGATTTTATGTTGGAACCCTTGGAGGATGTTCCAGAACACAATGTCTGAGTTTCAAACTGGCTTTTTTATTTAAAAACTATGTGACGTTGGACAAAAGTCTCAAAATTTCTGAGCCTGTTCCCATAACTATAAAATAACAGCAGGGATAATGTTAATATCTAACTAACAGGGTTACTATGATTACTAAAGTGTGGTTAGGATAGAACATGGGACATAGCAAACACTGTGTTTGTTATTTGTTACTTTTCCTTTAAGAAAGATGTAGAGTGCTCTTAAACTGCCTGCAGGCTAAAAGGAGGTGACAGAAAAGGACAGAGGAAGCCAAAAGAGAATAAGTCTTAACCTTATTAATTACATGTGGGTCAAAAATGAATACCAGCACCAACGAATAGAGGATAAGACAAATGCTTTACTAAATTAAGGTATTACATCTTATTTCAGATTCTTTGAACCTTTTATAAGATTTTAAGTGGGATTGATTCTCCCACTGAAGGTAGATTTTTATTCATTTCATTGTCAGTGCAAATGACTTTCACTCATCTGAATGCACTCATGAGAGCTATCTGACAGTTTCATCTTCTGAAGAAACTGTTTTCTATTACATGTGCTTTTATCATGTAAGTTTCTTGCTATTAGAAATAAAGACAAGTCCCCAAACAATCTAATTTTGAGTTTTACTTTTTATGGAGGCCTTGAAGTCAACAATTTGTCAAGGAATACAGAACAATTTAGAAATGTATTTCAGAATGATTGAGAAAATATTCATTCATACCAGCAATATTTCAGTGTGCTTTGTTTGATACACACATGGAAATGGTTCAAGTTGCATATACTAGTTATTTCTTAAGCTAGTGAAAATAAGTCCCTATGAATAACAGTAGCAGTGTTTGTAAAAGAATAGAGCCTAGAAAATAAGGTATCGAATTTCTAAATCTGATATTTGGTCTCTACCACTTTGGGAAGGGAAGATAATATATCAGTCCACATGAGCAGTGAGAGAACAACCAAACTCAAAGCTTTGTGGCCTAATACAATAAATATGTTGTATCTTGCTCATAATACATATCTAACACAGGTCAGAAATAGGCTTTATTTTTGGAGCCATTCAGGGACCAACACTATTAGAGATTATCTCAACAGTCTAATGGGGGAAGGAAATATGGAAAATTATTCATTGGCTAGTAAACTTTCTGCTTT
This sequence comes from Nycticebus coucang, assembly GCF_027406575.1. Classification (NCBI taxonomy): domain Eukaryota; kingdom Metazoa; phylum Chordata; class Mammalia; order Primates; family Lorisidae; genus Nycticebus; species Nycticebus coucang. Next base: position 109,444,215 of record NC_069804.1, read on the forward strand.
GAAATAACAAGTTTCTTCTCACATTTCATTAGGTACAATCAGTCACATGGCCATCCTTAACTATAAAGGGGATAGGAAGTACAATTTTGCCATATGCTGAAAATGAAGAGATCTAGAATATTTATAAACAACTCTAATTACCACCGCAGATGCTCATCTAATTTACCAGAAAATTAGAAGTCCATGTAAGATTCTGGCACTTTTAGAAAAATTTGTCTGATTGCTTTTGCTTCTATACCCTTTCTTAGCCTGAGTTCCAGAAAATAAAGTCTGAGGCAAGAGATTTACAGTACTAAAGCATTATGAAGTATAACTTCAGGATAGCAAGGGTGAGAGAATAAAATAATGAGGTAGGAGAATAAGAAGAGTAAAAATGATAGGATGCATTAATATATGACCATTGATGGGTATCAAGGCCAACAGATTGCTTAATCTTTTTGTACTATCTTCTGAAAAGTCATATAAACTGGTGCATCACCAGACTGTGTGGTAGAGAAAGGATGAAAAAGTTTTCAACTGGTTTCTGTCTCTCTTGGACCAAATTTACATCCTCCAAGCATTTAATTCATTGTACTCATGGTTCATGCACACATAGCCACTGATTTGGTCCTATAGTGCCTCATACTTTACCTACAATGAGGAATCCCAGGAATCCCAGGAGTTTAGAGGCAAGTGATGAAGCATGAAATAAAGTATTGGGTTATGCTTGCATAAAGTTTGGCAGTTATCACTCATATTTGGTCACAAAACAGTGGTTTTGGAGAAACAGTTGGCCATAGGCCCTGGAAACAGATGAGACCAAGAGGATCTACTATAGTATATAAGAAGGTTTTTGCTATAGCTTTCTCTCCCCAGAAGGACAAAATTCTCTTGAAATTTATGGCTCCCTAAATAAAATACAAATATCATGGTATTCATATTTGAACAAAAATATTTGACCTTGAAAGAAATGTTGGAGAAAACAGAGAGTAATGAGCTTTACTCCATGTTATCACCAATAGGAGACTGTCAAAATTACCTTATGATAAGTGTTTATAAATTAATAAGCATTTGTAAATGAACAATGTTTATAAGACAGTTATTTTATAAAGGGAGCTTCAACCATGGTAGTAAAAAGAAAAAATAAATTATTAATAAGTAAGCCTGAAGCATTTCAATAGCTCTTTCTTCTGACAATCAATGGGGGAGAAAGTGGAAAATTCCAAAAGGAGCATTTCCTAATGTGGAGAAGTAAAAAACACATTAAATGGTAACACTGATGTGCCAAAATGGCTACATGTTAGGCATGACAGCAACAGGATGAAAACTACCTCACAGGTTCCCACCCTAATTTCAAGCTTTACTATTTAATAAAAATCTATTTTTAGAAAATAATATCATTGAACATCTCTTCATTAATTTTTCATAGCTTTAATGTTTGTAATTTCATTTGGCAGTAACTAAACTGAATCATCCCTTTATCTAAAGAGATATGAAGGACTATTTTGATATATAAAGGAAAAAGTTTTCTTTAAATCTAACAAATATTTTCACTGGTTAAAGAAAAATATCTTACTTTCTTTCTTCCTGTAATCCAATGGCTGGTAGACTTAGAAAGGGATTATAACAAGTTTTAATTACACCTATCAAAACCTAACATATTTTAAAGCTATTGAGTGGGTGATTAAGAGATGCTACCTTTCATTCTTGATGGTGAAATAACTCGATTTGTGAGTTGATCCACAATACTAACATTTCTTTTTTTTTTTTTGTGATTTTTGGCGGGGGCTGGGTTTGAACCCGCCACCTCCGGCATATGGGACCAGTGCCCTACTCCTTGAGCCACAGGCGCCGCCCAATACTAACATTTCCAAATTTTCAAGTCTTTTTTTTTTTTTTTTTTTGCAGTTTTTGGCCAGGGCTGGGCTTGAACCTGCCACCTCCAGCATATGGGGCCAGCGCCCTACTCCTTTGAGCCACAGGCGCTGCCCCAAATTTTCAAGTCTTGATGAAAATTATTTTCTACAAGAGTGCCATCTGTGTGTGTGTGTGTGTGTCTGTCTGTCTGTCCCTTCCTTACTTAAGAATGGCCAAATCAAAAATCCAGTACTTTAAATCATCTAGATTTTCTTCTCTGATTACCTCAGTTATCAATGGATGCCAAAATAGAGCATACACCAAACCAAAAATGGGATTATAATATCTTCCTTTAGACAGGGAGTCAAGCAGGTCAAAGAATGAGAGAGAGAGAGAAAGATACAAAGAGAGTATAATTAGTATCTTAAAATTTTTCCTTGGCTTTGGGAATAAAATAATCTGCTAGTTAATTCTAAAGTTGAAGAACTCGTACCTGGAGGTAGATGTGAGCAAGATGGCAGAATATGACATTCTAGCACTGTCTCCCTGCAAAGTCATCAATTTAAACCATTATTCACATGCAAAAATGCTTTCACAGGAGCTAAGGAAGCCAGGTTGAAAGATTACAACATCTGGGATAGCACAAAAAAATTTAAAAAGATTATATTTAAGAAAATATGGTGGAAACTTTTACATTATCTGTGTCAGCTCTTCCCAAAACCGGGTGGCACAGCATGGAGACAGGTACTTTCCACTTGAAAGGAGAGGGAAGTGAATTTTGGACTTTGCCTATAACTAAACACTAGGCCCATCTCATTAAAACCCAATGCCAAACCTCCCTCCATTGCCCAGACTCCAAGCTAGTACCTATCGAATGAGGCCTCCACGCTTCTCTACTTCCAGGTTAACTTCAGAATCTCCAGGCTTCAGATTAGCCCTAGAGCTAAACCAACCTCTGTGATACCATGGTTCATGCCCACCCCAATACCACACCAAACCCCATACACTCTGGCTCTGCGCCTAACCTGGAGGCAGTTTGGCCCCACAACCCCAGAGTTTTAGCCACCCTTTAGCCTTGTGCCAGCATCCATGACTTAGGCCAGTGGTTCTCAACCTGTGGGTCATGACCCCTTTAGGGGTCATACAACCCTTTCACAGGGGTAGCCTAAATACATTCTGCATATCAGATATTTACATTACAATTCATGACAGTAGCAAAATTACACTTTTGATGTAGCAACAAAAATAATTTTATGGTTGGGGGTCACCACAACATGAAGAACTGTATTCAAGGATTGTGACATTAGAAAGGTTGAGAACCACTGCCTTATTCTCTTATGCTACTGCAGACTCCAGACCAGTCCAGAGAAGATTGGCCCAGACAGCTTTAGGCTGCAGGTCCACCTTAGCACCAGGAGCACTCCTGGACTAGGTCTTGAATCCAGCTCCTATAGACATTGATTTCAGGCTTTCTCAGTACCAGAGCATTTCCTGCAACCCTACTATACTCCAGGCAAGCCTCTGTGACCTCATGTTTCTACAGACCCAAGAGTCAGTTTCATTCCAGTTGATTCCAGCATTTAGCTAGCCCCCAATAATGAAGGTTTCAAAACAGCTCCTGTGAAACTCAGGTTTCAGAATGGACCTGGAAACCCTTGAACCTAGGTCATCCCTTGCAGATCTACCTTCAGGTCAGTACCAGCAAACCAAGTTTCCAGATCAGTCCCCATAGATTCAGGATTAAGGACTACCCCTGTGGACATAGGTTTCAGGTCAGTAATCACATACTTAGCCTCCAGGAAGGCCTCACATAACCAGGTTCTATGCTAGTCCTTACACTCTCAGGATACAGTGCCAGTTCCCATGACACTAGGCACTAGGCAAGTACCAATAATTCCAAGATTCAGACAAGCCCCCACAGATCCAGGCTCCAGGCTGCTTTCAGAGGCCACAGGCTCTGGTGGGCCCAAGTTCTAGACCTACCCCATTAGACTGAGACCCCAGGAGTACCCCCTGAAGACTCAGGATCCAGATTATCCCCTATGACCCAAGGCCCATGCCCACCTCCAAAGACTCAGGCCTCATGCCTAACCATATTCTAAATCCAAGGCACTGGCCAGAACCCTAGGTGCAGGAACAAGATCTATCCTCACAGACTCCAACATTAGGCCCATCCCCGTGAATTGACCTAAGCTCCAGGCCCAATTCCATGGGCCCAGACACCATGCCTGCCTACTTGCTAACTCAGGTACTATCTTAGACTCTCTAGGTACTCCAGAAGGAAGCCTCCTCACAGTTACAGCCCATACAGACAGTCTGCTCAGGATCTATAGTTTTCCTAGATAATGGTCATCTATAAAGAATGGAATAAGATTCTACTCCTTTACCTACAAAGAAGGGAATAAGATCCTACCCTACTCCTTTAAATATACAGACTCCAATACACAACCATAAAGATCAAGAACGGTTAAGGAACATGACATCACCAAAGGAACAAAATAAAGCACCCATACCCAAACCTAACCAAACCTAACAAAATGAAAATAAATGAACTGACAGAAAAAATATTAAAATGATTATTTTAACAAAGTCTAGTGAATATCAAGAAAACACAAAGAAACAATTAAATAAAATAAGAAAAAAGACTAAAATTACAAATTAAATAGAGATTGAAATTATTTTGAAAAAAAATCAAGCAAGAATTCTAGAGATCAAAAACACAAACAACAAAATTTAAACAGCAGAACTGATAAAGCACAAGAGGGAATCTTATCCAAACCATATATTATTTGAAAATATATAGTCAGAGGTAAGAGGAAAATAAAATTAAAAATAATGAAGAAAGCTTATGAAACTTCTAATAAAGTATCAATATCAAAGGAGCAAATGCTTGAATGACAGAACTTGAAAGAGAATAAGAGAGACACAGAAGGCCAGAAAACATATTAAAGAAAAAATATTAGAAATTATTCCATATCAAGAAAAGAAATAAATATCAGGTACAGGATAAATACCTCCAATCATATTCAAAGCAAACAGAACTACACAAAGACATGTTATAATCAAACTGTCAAAAATCAAAGACAATGAGAGAATTCTGTAAACAGCAAGAGAAAAGAAACATTTCACATATAAGTGAATATCAATAATCTCACAACACTTTTCTGCACAAACTTCATAGGACAGGAGAGACAAAGGATATATTCAAAGTGTGGAAGAAAAACAAATTTATGCTAACCAAAAATAGATTATCTGGAAAGCTGTCCCTCAGAAATAAAGAAAAAATAAAGACTTCCCCAGATAAACAAAAACTGAAGGAGGTCATCACCACCAGACCTATCTTCCAAAAAATAGTAAAGGGAGTTCTTCAAGGTGAATGAAGAGAATTCTAATTAATAACACAGAAAACACGTGAAAGTATAAAACTTACTAGTAAAAGCCAGTATAATCACATTTAAATATTTTAATACTGTGGTGGTGATATATAAATTATTTTATCTTTAGTATGGAGATTACAATTATATATATAGAAAATAATAATAGTTACAATTAGGGATAGACCATATAAGAAGCCATAAATTGGGACATATGAAATATAAATTGTGATAAAGTGTTGAGAAATAAAAATATTGAGTTTCTTTATGAAACCAAAGATAAGTTGTTATAATCTTAAAATGCCTTATTATAACTATGAGCTTCCATAAGATTTTGTTATGTAAGGCTTATGGTAACCACAAAGAAAAGATCTATACTATACACAGAAAGTAGAAGACAAACAGTCAAAGCTACCATCTAATCACAAAGGAAGATAGAAAGAGAAATAAACAAAGAATATTCAAAACAAACAGAAAATTAATAAAATATTAGTAATAAATCCTTACCTATCAATAATTATCTTGGATATAAATGGACGAGATTTTCCAAATCAATAGAGCAGCTGAATGGATATGGAAAACAAGAACAATTATATGATGCCTGTAAGAGATTCATTTCACCTTTAAGGACATACATAGATTTAAAGTGAAGTGATGGAGAAATGTATTCAATGTCAATGGAAACCGAGAGAGGGAAAAGGTTATATTTATACAATATAGACTTTAATTCAAAAAATATAAAATAGACAAAATGTCATTACATAATGATAGAGTGATCAATTTACTAAAAGTTTATAACAACTGTAAATATATATGAACTCAATTTGTTTTATAATACTTATAAAGCAAGTGTTAATATATCTGTAAGGAAAGATAGACTGTAATGAAACAATAGTATGAGACTTAAATATCCCATGTTTTGTAATGAACAAATCATCTAGACAGAAAATTGATAAGGAAACATCAGATTTAAACTTTATTTGAGACCACACGAACCTAGCAGACATATATGTACCATTCCATCAAATAGCACTAGAATATACATGTTTCTCAAGTATACACAGAACATCTTCCAGGATAGATTATATATATTATACCATAAAACATACTTGCCAAATTTAAAAATGCAGAAGTAATATCAAGTGTCTTTTCTGACCACGATCTAAATAAAATTGGAAAGCAATAACAGGAGGAATTTCAGAAAAATTAACATTTAAATTTTTTTTTTTTTTTTTTTTAGAGACAGAGTTTCACTTTATTGCCCTCGGTACAGTGCCGTGGCATCACACAGCTCACAGCAACCTCCAACTCCTGGGCTTAGGTGATTCTCTTGCCTCAGCCTCCCGAGTAGCTGGGACTACAGGCGCCTGCCACAACGCCCGGCTATTTTTTGGTTGCAGTTTGGCCGGGGCCGGGTTTGAACCCATCACCCTCGGTATATGGGGCCGGCGCCCTGCTCACTGAGCCACAGGCGCCACCCAACATTTAAAAATTTAACAATATGCTCGCCAACATTCAATAAGTCAAAGAATAAATTTAAAAGTATCTTGAGATAAACAAGAGGAATAACACAGGATACTAAAACATACAAGATACAACAAAATGTGTTGTAACATGATGGTTTACACCAATAAGTGCCTATGCTATGGTTTAAAGATAAATTGCCTCTACCAGTTCTCTCATGTGATGAAGTTAGCACATGGTGCCTTTAAGAGTTTATTGCTTCATTAAGATGAATTAATCAATTTCTCACGAGATAGAGTTTGTTCTGGTAGAAGTAGATTAGTCCTTATGGGAATGGATTAGTTACTACAACAGAGGGTTGTCATAAAACAAGGTTCTCTCTTATGTTTGATCTTTTTTGGTATATACCCTTTCTCTTGCACTTCCTAGCCACATAATGATGCAACATTGGGCTCTATGCAGCAGAAGCCAAGCAAGACTTTCTATCCTCCATAATCAGGAATCAATAAACCTCTTTTATTTATGAATTGCCCAGTCTCAGTTATTTTGTTATAAAAACATAAGACAAATTAAGACACCTACAGAAAAAAGGAGAAACACCTAAATAAAATACCTAAAAGAACAAAAAACTAAGCCCAGAGTAATTAGAATGAAGTAAATAATAAACACAGTAGAAAAAACACAACAAATGTAAAAGTTTGTTTTTCAAAAAGATAAACAAAATTATCCAACCTTTAGTAACTGAAGTAAAACGAAAGACGATTCAAATAAATAAAATGTGAAATTAAAGAGGAGACATTACAACTGATAACCACAGAAATACAAAGAATCATAAGAGATTTCTATGAACAAGCATAGCCATTAAATTGTATAACCTAGAAGAAATAGGAAAATTCCTAATATAAAACCTATCAAGAGTAATAAGAGTACAAAATCTAAACAGACTAGTAACAAGTAATATCATTGAAAAATTAAACACAAAATTCGCATAAAAAAAACCCAAGCACCTGATAGGTTCGCTGTTGTATTCTACTAATTTTTTAAAGAAGAATTAATATCAACCCTTCCCAAATTATTCCAAAGAATTGAAGAAGAAAGAATACTTCCAACCCCTTTTATACAAGGCCAATGTTATGCTAATACTGAAGTAAAACAAGGGTAATACAAATTATGAAAATTACAGGCTAGGGGAGGCGGAGCAAGATGGCAGCCGAGTAACAGCATCCATGCATCTGGGCACCGTGAGTCTGGGGAGATAGGATTCCAGGCATCTCTGGCTGGTGGAAACTGCCTATCATCACTCCTATGAGGATACAGGGAGTCAGCGAGAGACTTCTGGACCCCAAGAGGAGGACTAAAACAGTGGAAAACCGGCAAGTGGTCGCGTGTGTTCAATCCGTCTAAACCCGCCCACAACTGTAAGTTCAGTAGCAGCGAGACTGCAAACCAGAAAGGCCTTACCTGTGAACTGTTTTGATGTCCTTGGACTTGGCACTGAGTTGAACTGCCCTGGGGTAGGCCTGAGCGGGAGTGCGGAGAACTTTGGCCATTGTCTAGGGCCCCAGTCTGAGCCGCTGAGCCAGACGGAGCTAATAGTGTTTGGCGGTGGGTCACACAGAACCATTGCCAGTGATCTGCCCCGGCAAGCTCCGCCCTCAGGGTCGCAGAGCTAGAAACGGGTGGGAGCTTGTAACCCAGCAACCAAGTAGCCTAAGGGTTGGGTCTGAGCCGCCTTGCAGCCCTAACCCTCAGGGGCAGAGTGAGACCGGTTTTGGCACACTGGGTAAGTGGATAGCCACTTCAGCAGTGATTCCAGCGAGAAAGCTGGGAAAGCTTCTGCTCAGCAAGTTTATAAGTTCAAAGTGCCTTTTAAGTGGGCTGAAGAGAGATTTAGGGTGTCTACCTGCTGGGGTTTGAGAAATCAGCAGCCTCCAGTCGTATCAGAACTGTGACTGACATCTCATACCCCAGAAGACCACGTGTTGCCCAGACAATATTCAATAACATATACAAACTGCTTTGTTCTTGGTTGTGTATTTTTTTCTTTTTTTTTGTTTGGTTGTTTTTTTGTTTTGTTTTGTTTATTTTGACATTGTTGATGTTCTTTTGTTTTTTAATTTCAATCTTTTCCATACAGATCCCTTTTCTTTCTCAATTTTTCTAGTTTAATTATAATTTCCCATTGCTGCCTTTTTTAATAACTACAACTTCATTTTTGCTAGTGTTTCTACCGCTATCATTTGGTTTTTCACCCAATTGTATCCCCGTAAAGTTTTCTGTTTGCTTGTTTTGGTTTGATTTATAGCATTTTTGTCTTTCCTCTCTACTTGGTGGAGGTGGGGTACTGTGTCTGATCAGGTTAGCAAAGAGCTGCTGACCTCAAGGGAACCACCCAACTGGGCACTCCCAGAAGGTGGGGTTTTTTAAGGTTGTGTCAAAGTACCCTACTGTACACCTATATTGCCCTGTCTCCCTCTTTCTGTACCACTCTTCTTTTTGTCAATACTCCTTATCCCCACCCCCTCTCCTTTCTCTATCTTTCTTTTTTTTCTTATCACTCGGTCCTCCTTTCTTTCATCACTTTTTTGCTCCTCAACCTTCTCACCCTTCTGGTCCTGTAACCCTTAGTCCACAGGCACAAGAACTTAAAGAGCAAGAGGAAGTGAAAGGAAAATTAGGGCAAGGAAACAGATAAAAGAAATCACTCATGAGGAAGAATCAGCAGAAAACTCCAGGCAACATGAATAACGAGTCGAGAACAACCCCGCCAAGGGACCATGAGGTAGCTACTGCAGAGGATTCCACCTATACAGAAATGTTAGGAATGACAGAAAGGGAATTTAGAATAAACATGTTGAAAACAATGAAAGAAATGATGGAAACAATGAAGGAAACTGATAATAAAGTGGAAAATAACCAAAAGGAAATCCAAAAACAGAATCAAATCAGAGATGAACGATATGAAGAATATAAAAAGGATATAGCAGAGCTGAAGGAACTGAAACAGTCAATCAGGGAACTTAAAGATTCAATGGAAAGTATCAGCAACAGGTTAGACCATGCAGAAGAAAGAATTTCAGAGGTAGAAGACAAAGTTTTAAGATAACTCAGATAGTAAAAGAGGCAGAAAAGAAGAGAGAGAAAGCAGAACGTTCACTGTCAGAATTATGGGACTTTATGAAGCATTCCAACATACGACTTATAGGAATTCCAGAAGGGGAAGAAGAATGCCCCAGAGGAATGGAAGCCATACTAGAGAATACTATAAATGAAAATTTCCCAAACATCACCAAAGATTCTGACACACTGCTTTCAGAGGGATATCGGACCCCAGGTCGCCTCAACTCTAACCGAGCTTCTCCAAGACACATTGTGATGAACCTGTCCAAAGTCAAGACAAAAGAAAAGATTCTGCAAGCTGCCAGGAGTAAGCGCCAGTTGACCTACAGGGGCAAATCCATCAGAGTGACCGCAGACTTCTCTAATGAAACTTTCCAAGCAAGAAGACAATGGTCATCTACCTTTAATCTACTTAAACAGAACAATTTTCAGCCCAGAATTCTGTAGCCTGCTAAGCTAAGCTTCAAAATTGACGGATAAATCAAATCATTTACGGATATAAAAACATTGAGGAAATTCGCCACAACAAGACCAGCTCTACAGGAAATACTTCAACCTGTTCTGCACACTGACCACCACAATCGATCAGCAGCAAAATAAAAACTCAGAAATCAAAGGACAGAACCTAACCTCCACACTGATGCAAAAGATAAAACTAAGCAATGGACTCTCACCAAATAAGACGAATAGAATACTTCCACACTTATCAATTATCTCCATAAATGTTAATGGCTTGAATTCCCCACTGAAGAGACATAGATTGGCTGACTGGATTAAAAAACACAAGCCATCCATTTGCTGTCTGCAAGAAACACACCTGGCTTCAAAAGACAAATTAAAGCTCCGAGTGAAGGGTTGGAAGACAATTTTTCAGGCAAATGGCATTCAGAAGAAAAGAGGAGTTGCAATCTTATTTTCAGATACATGTGGTTTTAAAGCAACTAAAGTCAAAAAAGACAAAGATGGTCACTTTATATTGGTCAAGGGAAAACTACAACAAAGACATTTCAATTCTAAATATTTATGCACCCAATTTAAATGCTCCCAGATTCTTGAAGCAGACCTTACTCAGTCTGAGCAATATGATATCTGGTAATACCATCATAACAGGGGACTTTAACACTCCTCTTACAGAGCTGGACAGATCCTCTAAACAGAAATTAAACAAAGATATAAGAGATTTAAATGAGACCTTAGACCAACTATGCTTGATAAACGCATATAGAACACTCCACCCCAAAGACAAAGAATATACATTCTTCTCATCACCCCATGGAACATTCTCCAAAATTGATCATATCCTGGGACACAAAACAAATATCAACAGAATCAAAAGAATTGAAATTTTACCTTGTATCTTCTCAGATCATAAGGCACTAAAGGTGGAACTCAACTCTAACAAAAATGCTCGACCCCACCCAAAGACACAGAAATTAAACAATCTTCTGTTGAATAACAGATGGGTGCAGGAAGAAATAAAACAGGAAATCATTAACTTCCTTGAGCATAACAACAATGAAGACACAAGTTACCAAAAACTGTGGGATACTGCAAAAGCACTTTTAAGAGGAAAATTCATCGCTTTAGATGCCTACATTCGAAAAACAGAAAGAGAGCACATCAACAATCTCACAAGAGATCTTATGGAATTGGAAAAAGAAGAACAATCTAAGCCTAAACTCAGTAGAAGAAAAGAAATATCCAAAATCAAATCAGAGATCAATGAAATTGAAAACAAAAGAATCATTCAGAAAATTAATGAAACAAGGAGATGGTTTTTTGAAAAAATAAATAAAATAGATAAACCATTGGCCAGACTAACTAGAATTAGAAAAGTAAAATCTCTAGTAACCTCAATCGGAAATGATAAAGGGGAAATAACAACTGATCCCACAGAGATACGAGAGATCATCTCTGAATACTACCAGAAACTCTATGCCCAGAAATTTGACAATGTGAAGGAAATGGATCAATATTTGGAATCACACCCTCTCCCTAGACTTAGCCAGGAAGAAATAGACCTCCTGAACAGACCAATTTCAAGCACTGAGATCAAAGAAACAATAAAAAAGCTTCCAACTAAAAAATGCCCTGGTCCAGATGGCTTCACACCAGAATTCTATCAAATCTTCAAGGAAGAGCTCATTCCTGTACTGCAGAAATTATTCCAAAAAACTGAGGAAGAAGGAATCTTCCCCAACACACTCTATGAATCAAAGATCACCCTGATACCAAAACCAGGAAAAGACCCAAACAAAAAGGAGAATTTCAGACCAATCTCACTCATGAATATAGATGGAAAAATTCTCAACAAAATCCTAGCCAATAGAGTACAGCTTATCATCAAAAAAGTCATTCATCATGATCAAGTAGGCTTCATCCCAGGGATGCAAGGCTGGTTTAACATACGCAAGTCCATAAACGTTATCCACCATATTAACAGAGGCAAAAATAAAGATCACATGATCCTCTCAATAGATGCAGAAAAAGCATTTGATAAAATCCAGCATCCTTTTCTAATTAGAACACTGAAGAGTATAGGCATAGGTGGCACATTTCTAAAACTGATTGAAGCTATCTAGGACAAACCCACAGCCAATATTTTACTGAATGGAGTAAAACTGAAAGCTTTTCCTCTTAGAACTGGAACCAGACAAGGTTGTCCTCTGTCACCTTTACTATTCAATGTAGTGCTGGAAGTTCTAGCCAATACAATTAGGCAAGACAAGGAAATAAAGTTAATCCAAATGGGAGCAGAGGAGGTCAAACTCTCCCTCTTTGCTGACGACATGATCTTATACTTAGAGAACACCAAAGACTCAACCACAAGACTCCTAGAAGTCATCAAAAAATACAGTAATGTTTCAGGATATAAAATCAATGTTCACAAGTCAGTAGCCTTTGTATACACCAATAACAGTCAAGATGAGAAGCTAATTAAGGACACAACTCCCTTCACCATAGTTTCAAAGAAAATGAAATACCTAGGAATATACCTAACGAAGGAGGTGAAGGACCTCTATAAAGAAAACTATGAACTCCTCAGAAAGGAAATAGCAGAGGATATTAACAAATGGAAGAACATACCATGCTCATGGATGGGAAGAATCAACATTGTTAAAATGTCTATACTTCCCAAAGCAATCTACCTATTCAATGCCATTCCTATCAAAGTACCTACATCGTACTTTCAAGATTTGGAAAAAATGATTCTGCGTTTTGTATGGAACCGGAAAAAACCCTGTATAGCTAAGGCAGTTCTTAGTAACAAAAATAAAACTGGGGGCATCAGCATACCAGATTTTAGTCTGTACTACAAAGCCATAGTGCTCAAGACAGCATGGTACTGGCACAAAAACAGAGACATAGACACTTGGAATCGAATTGAACACCAAGAAATGAAACTAACTACTTACAACCACCTAATCTTCGATAAACCAAACAAGAACTTACCTTGGGGGAAAGACTCCCTATTCAATAAATGGTGTTGGGAGAACTGTTTGTCTACATGTAAAAGACTGAAACTGGACCCACACCTTTCCCCACTCACAAAAATTGACTCAAGATGGATAAAGGACTTAAATTTAAGGCATGAAACAATAAAAATCCTCAAAGAAAGCATAGGAAAAACACAAGAATATATTGGCCTGGGGGAAGACTTCATGAAGAAGACTGCCATGGCAATGGCAACAACAACAAAAATAAACAAATGGGACTTCATTAAACTGAAAAGCTTCTGTACAGCTAAGGAGACAATAACCAAAGCAAAGAGACAACCTACACAATGGGAAAGGATATTTGCATATTTTCAATCAGACAAAAGCTTGATAACCAGCATCTATAGAGAACTCAAATTAATCCACATGAAAAAAGCCAACAATCCCTTATATCAATGGGCAAGAGACATGAATAGAACTTTCTCTAAAGACGACAGACGAATGGCTAACAAACCCATGAAAAAATGTTCATCATCTCTATATATTAGAGAAATGCAAATCAAAACATCCCTGAGATATCATCTAACCCCAGTAAGAATGGCCCACATCACAAAATCTCAAAACTGCAGATGCTGGCATGGATGTGGAGAGAAGGGAACACTTTTACACTGCTGGTGGGACTGCAGACTAGTACAACTTTTCTGGAAGGAAGTATGGAGAAACCTCAAAGCACTCAACCTAGACCTCCCATTCGATCCTGCAATCCCATTACTGGGCATCTACCCAGAAGGATAAAAATCCTTTTATCATAAGGACACTTGTACTAGACTGTTTATTGCAGCTCAATTTACAATCGCCAAAATGTGGAAACAGCCTAAATGCCCACCAACCCAGGAATGGATTAACAAGCTGTGGTATATGTATACCATGGAATATTATTCAGCCATTAAAAAAAAATGGAGACTTTACATCCTTTGTATTAACCTGGATGGAAGTGGAAGACATTATTCTTAGTAAAGCATCACAAGAATGGAGAAGCATGATTCCTATGTACTCAATCTTGATATGAGGACAATTAATGACAATTAAGGATATGGGGGGGAAGCAGAAAGAGGGATGGAGGGAGGGGGGTGGGGGCCTTAGTGTGTGTCACACTTTATGGGGGCAAGACATGATTGCAAGAGGGACTTTACCTAACAATTGTAATCAGTGTAACTGGCTTATTGTACCCTCAATGAATCCCCAACAATAAAAAAAAAAAGAAAGAAAATTACAGGCTAATATCCCTGATGAATATTGATGCAAATATCCTAAATAAAATACCAGGAAACCAAATTCAACAGCACATGAGAACGATCATTTATTGCGGTCAAGTTGAACTTATCCCTGGATGCCAGAATGGTTTGACAAACACAAATCTATAAATGTGATATATTAACAGAATGAAAGGTGAAAGCCATGTGATCATCTTAATAGATGTAAAAAATATAACATGCTTTCATAATTAAAAGCAATGAACAAATTAGTTATCTAAGGATTGTACTTCAACATGACAAACATTATAGCCTATATGGCTATGGCAAACACATAGCTAGCATCATATTTAATAGTGAAAAGCTAAACACGTTCCCTCTAAGACTAGGAAAAGAAAAAGAAAAAAAAAAAAAAAAAAAACAGGGATGCCCACATCTACTACTTCTATTCAACAAAGTATTGAATGTGTTAGGCAGAGAAATTAGGTAAGGGAAATAAATGAAAGATATCCAATTTGGGCAGGAGAAAGTTAAATTGTCTGTTTACAAATGACATAATCTAATATAAAGAAAACACTAAAAATGTCACTCAGACACATTTAGAACTGATAAATGAATTCAGTGAAATTTCAACATAGCAAATTCACATAAAAATCAGTAACTAATCACTAATCTGAAACTATCCTAAATTAAACAAATAAATCAATTCTATTTACAATAGCAAGAAATTAAAAAACTTAGAAATTAGTTTATCCTAGAGAGATGAAAGAATTGTACATTAAAACCTGTAAAATGTTAATGAAGGAAACAAGAAAGACACCAACAAAATGTAGCCCATGTTCATAAACTGAAAATACGTATGTTATAAAAGTATCAGAAGTAGCTAAAACAATTTACAAATTTAGTACAATCCAAAATAAAATTCCAATAACATTTTTTTCCAGAAATAGAATAATTTTTTCCACTTACTCAATATTCCAAAACACTCCTTTTAGAGGGATATCAAACCCTAGGTCATGTCAACATGAATAAAGCATCTACAAGACACATTGTAATGAACCTGTCCAAAGTCAAGGCAAAAGAGAAAATTCTACAAGCACTTACACTGCAAGAGTAAGCATTAATTGTCCTATGGGGTCACATCCATCTAGGTGACAGCAGACTTTTCAGCTAAATCTTTCCAAGACAGAAGAAAATGGTCATCTACTTTTAACCTTCTTAAACAAAAAAAATTTTCAGCCCAGAATTCTGTATTTTGCTAAACAAAGCTTCAATATCAAAGGAGAAATCAAATCAAATCAGAAATTTTTTCTGACATGAAAAAACGGAGGAAATTCATGAAAACAAGACTAGGTCTACAGGAAGTACTTAGACTTCTCCACACTAACCATCACAATGGGCCACTAGCAATGTGAACACCAGAAACTAAAGGATAATACCTAGCTTCCACAATGGTGCAAAGGATAAAACTAACCAAAGAACTTTCACAAAATAAGCTTAATAGAACTCCATCACACTTAGCAATTCTCTCAATTAATGTAAATGGCTTGAATTGTCCACTGAAGAGGCATGGGCTGACTGATAGGATTAAAAAAGAAAAGTACAAAAAAATCTATACACTGTCTCCAGGAAAACAACTAAACTTAAAGGGCAAAATAAGACACAGGGAAAAGGGTTGGAAAACAATACTTCAGGCTTCAGATGACAGTAAATATAAAGCAACTAAAGTTAAGAAAGTTAAATATGGTCACTTCATATGGGTCAAGGGAACAATATAACAAGAATACATTTCATTTCTAAATATCTAGCAACAATTTAAATGCTCTCAGATTTATGAAATAGACCTAAAATGATTTGCATAGTATGATATGTGGTAACATCATAACAGCCGGGGACTTTAGCACCCCATGACAGAACTGGACAGATCCTCTAAACAGAAACTAAACAAAGATAAAAGGGACCTAAATTTGATGTGCCTATGGCTCAGTGGGTAGGGCACTAGCCCCATATACCGAGGGTGGTGGGTTCAAACCCCGCTCTTGCCAAGCTGCAACAAAATATAGATGGGTGTTGTGCTAGGCACCTGTATTCCCAGCTACTTGGGAGGCTGAGGCAAGACAATCACCTAAGCCCAAGAGCTGGAGGTTGCTGTGAGCTGTGATGCCACAGTACTGTACCAAGTGTGAAAAACTGATCTGTCTCTAAAGAAAAAAAAAAAAAGGACCTAAATTTGACACTACAAGAAATGGGGTTAATAAATATATACAGAACACACCATCTAAAGGTTAAGGAATATGCATACTTCTCATCAGCCCATAGAATTTATTGCAAAATAAACAATACCCTATGACAAAAATTGAACCCCAACAAAATCCAAAGAATTGAACTTGCAACATGTATCCTCTCAGACCACAAGGCAATAAGTTGGAACTCAACTCCATCAAAAATTTTCATACCCGCAAAAAAGGCATGTAAATTAAACAATCTTATATTGACTGACAGTTGGATCAAGGAAGAGATAAAGGAGGGTAAATTATTAAATTCCTTGAACATAACAACAATGAAGTTACAAACTACCAAAACCTGTAGGACACTGCAAAAACAGTCCAAAGAGGTAAATTTATTACATTATCTTAAGGAAATGGAAAGGAAGAGCAATCAAACCCCAAACCTAGCAGAAGAAAAGAAATAACCAAAATTAAATCAGACATAAATGAAATTAAAAACAAAAGAAACATTCAGAAAATTAATAAAACAAAAAGTTGATTCATTGAAAAGATAAATATAATTGATAAATTTTAGCCAGAATAACTAGAAACAAAAATGCAAAATATCTAATAAACTCAATAAGAAATGAAAAAAGAGGAAATAACAACCAATTTCACAGAAACACAAGACATTATCTCATATTACTACAAGAAATTCTATGACCTGATATTTGACAATGGAGATAAAATCAACCAATACATGGAATCACATGATCTCTTTATACTTAACCAGAAAGAAATAAATAGTTTCAACAGACCAATATCAAGCACTGAGATTGAAGAAACAAAGAAAAAGCATCCAACAACAACAAAAAAGCCCTGAAACAGATAGTTTCACAGAGAAATTCTATCTAATCTTCAAAGAAGAGCTTGTACCCATGCTGCAGAACCTGTTCAAAAATGTAGAGAAGGAAGGAAACTTCCACACAACATTCTATGAAGCAAACATCACCCTGATACCAAAACCATGAAAAGATCCAACTAAAAAGAACTATAGACCAATTTCACTAATGAATATTGATACAAAAATAATAAAATCTTAGCCAATAGATTAAAGCTACACATTAGAAAAATTATAAAAGGGGCAGCTCAAGTTGGACCAGAAGAAGTGTTAGCTGAGCTCTCCTAGAACAACTGGGGAAAATGAGAGAATCCAGCCATACCTGAGGCAGGGACCTCACCCAGAGTCCAAGCTCAGGGATCACAATGGGGAGGTAGGCGTTGAGCTGGATACAGTTTAGGACAAAGACCAGTGGAAATCTGATGAATTAGGCAAGTGATTGGGACTGACTGGGATCAGCTGACCTCTCATGGTGATCCAGGAGGGGAGGAAACCTTTCTGGAGTTAGTTGTTCAAGGAAGCTGCACATTGAGTGAAAAGCTTGGAAGAATGGGCAACACAAACAATATACAGCAACTATATTTGAATACTGGTTGGAAGGGACTTGCCACAGGTTAGGTGGCTGGTGAGGTAGGCATACTAACAATGTCTTGATGGCCACTTGGCTACCGTTGTGGAAAGGCTGTGAGAAAGACTTAACCTGAGCCTAAAGCACAGCCATTTTAATTCCACCTACTGGGATCAGAACATCATTCTTGGGACAGGCTGAGGGATGCCTTCACCCCATGCAGACTAGAGTGAGAGGGCACTGTGAGACCTGCCAATTAAGGATTCTCATGAGCTTTAAGATCCCAACCTGGCAGGATCTGAATACAGAGGAAACAATCATGTGACCACTGAAGGCAAGTAAGTCAGAAATAAGGACCACAGCATTTTCTGGCTGTAAGGACCACAGCATTTGCTGGCTGTGCTCCTTGTTTCCTAAAAACAAACAAATAAATAAATAAATAAAAACTACAGCACCAAACGAGGTCATGGTGACATATTACAACATACTGCCATCAAGAACAAGGACTGCTTCTTTGGCCACAAGGAAAAGTTTGGTTTTTCTCTGGTCGAGGTCACTTCAAGACCTAAGTTCTGAGACAAGGTAATTTGAAGCAAAGGAGGCAGTGAGAAGGAAAAAGGAGGACAAAGAGGTGAACAAGAAGAAAGAATACATGAGGAAGAACCAACAGAAAAAATTCTGGCAACATGAAAAACCAAACACAGCAACCCTCCCAAAGGACCATGAGGAAGCTACAGAAGGCTCCACCCATAAAGAAGGAATGCATTTGACCAAAAGTCGGACTAGAGATATATAGAATATAGAAAGGATATGATGGAGCTTAAGGAAATGAAGCAATCAGATACAGTATAAAGTATCACAAATAGATCAGATCATGGAGAAGAAAGAACCTCAGAACTAGAGGATAAAGTTTTCAAGTTAACCCGGGTAGTTAAAGAGACAGAAAAGAAGACAGAGAAAGCACAACAGGAGCTTAGATAACTATGAGACTACATGAAGTGTTCAAACATATGAATAATAGGGTGTCCTGAAGGGAAAAAAAATTGTCCCAAAGGAATGGAAGCCCTACTGGAGAATATCATAAAGGAAAACTTCCCATGTTTTACTGAACCTCAACACACTGCTTTCAGATGGATATAGAATCTGGAGTTATCTCAACTAAAGCAGAGCCTCTCCAAGACATATTGTAATTAAACAGTTGAAAGTTAAGATGAAGGAAAAATTCTGCAAACAGCCAAGAGTAAGCACCAACTGACCTACAGAGGCAGAGCCTTTAGGATGAAAGCCTTTTTCAACTGAAACCATCCAAACCAGAGCAGCATTGTCATCCATCTTCAACATTGTTTTTTTTTTTTTTTTTTTTTTTTTTTGTAGAGACAGAGTCTCACTTTATGGTCCTCTGTAGAGTGCCGTTGCATCACAGCTCCCAGCAACCTCCAACTCCTGGGCTTAGGTGATTCTCTTGCCTCAGCTTCCCGAATAGTTGGGACTACAGGTGCCTGCCGCAATGCCTGGCTATTTTTTTATTGCAGTTTGGCCAGAGCTAGGTTTGAAACCCCCACCATTGGTATATGGGGCCGGCACCTTACTGACTGAGCCACAGGTGCTGCCCCACCATCAACATTCTTAAACAAACCAATTTTCAGCCCAGAATTCTGTATCCTGCAAAACTAAGTTTCAAAATTGATGGAGAAATCAATTCTTTTGTAGATATAAGAGCACTGAAGAAATTTACCACAACAAGACCAGCTCTACAGTAAGTACTTAGACCTATTGTCAACATTGATCATCACAATGGACCACCAACAAAGTAAACACCCAGAAGCTAAAGGTCAAAACTTAGTTTCCACAATTACACAAAGAATGAAAGTACACAATGGGTCATAGGCTCCTGACTAGAGGGAGAAAAACTGGATGAAATGGAACTCTATGAAGCCAAAGGTAGGGAGCTGAGTCAAGAAAGAAGTTCAGCAAGCTGTAACTCCAAGGAAGACCATTCAAGAAAACAAATTACAGGTACGAAGCCTATTGACTAGAGGACAGGAGAGACCCCTCTCCCAAGCAGAAGGCCCGCTGCAGGCTATCTGTGAGCAAGCAGGGAAAAAGACCTCTCTTTTTGCCTCACTGGAGAGAGCTCCTAAGCGCCAAGTCTCTCTCTCGAGGGAGGTCCCACTTATGAACTTAGATACCACCCTGCTAGGCATAAAATTGAACAGTTATTTTCCTCCCACAAATCCAAACTCTCATTCCACCCTTCCCCCCTCACATGGTGGTCTGGAGTTCTGCCCACTGTAGAGCACAGAGTGTTTGGTCTTTTTCTGAGAGATCTGTGCATAGTGTGGGCCACCAACCATCAGGGCAGTATCTGTGACTAACAGGAAAGAAAGAGGGTGTGGGAAGAAAGGGATGCTCAGCTGGAGGAGGGGCAGTCCCCTGATTATGACTATGCCTGGGCAGTGGTGTTGACCCTCAGTTCAGGCTGTGTCTGGTAGGATGGGGTGCAGAACCACTGGCTCTGATGGCACCCATAGCGGGAGAGTGGTTGCCCTGTGTGAACTAAGTTCAGCAGGCAGGGCTGGTCCCCAGCCCCTGCTGGGCCTGCAAGCAGAGGCTTACCTGGCATGGACTGAGACTTGAGGACAAGGGTGTGGTCCCCTGACTCTAGCAGGCTGGTGAACAGAGGCTTACTGGGTGAGGACTGAGACCTGTGGGCAGGGTGTGGTGCCCTGACTCCAACAGAGCCTGTAAATAGAGGCTTTCCAGGCAGTGGACTGAGACTAGAAGGTGGGGATGTGGTCCCCTGACTCCAACTGGCCTGGTAAGCAGAGGCTAACTGGGTGTGGACTGAGACTGGTGTGCAGGGACATGGCGCCTGGCTCTAACTGGGCCTCTATGCTGAGAAGTGGACAAAAGTGTGGACAAAGTCTGGCTGGTGGGGGTATGGATTCCTGGCTCCAATTGTGCTGTTGGAGACCCTAAAATCCCTCTCTGTTGAGCAGGTTTTGCACTGCCTGAGACAATTTAATTGGAACTCATGTTTGAGCATGTCCACTCAGGAACATTCTGAGGTTGACTTTTGAAGTTCTATAGAGTAAAAGAACTGAGGGGTAGGGGCTGGGCACCGCAGCTGGTTGAATCTCTTCACAGCCGAGATTTAAACCTAATACCATGGCTTCTTAGGCTAGGGTAGAGGTTGGCTGATAAAACAGAGCTAGCTTGTGCTATCTCACCAAGTAGGTCCTCTGCATCTCCAGCCAAAACTCTGAAAGGGGTCTTTGTGAGGTTGTAGAAGATAAGCCACAATTACAAAGCCTAGCACTTTGGTAAGGGACTATCTCTACTATCTGGGAATCTCAATTCAATCTCACCCTACCAGTTCTAATAACCAAACAGTGGAAAATAAACATGATGCAGAACCAACAGAAGAAGTCTGGGAACATGAATAACCAGAGCAGATCAACTTCCCCAATAAATGACAAAGGAGATATAACTGAAGATGCCATGTATAGACAAATGGCTGCAATATTAGAAATCGAATTCAGAATATGGATGGCAAATAAGATAAATAAAATGGAAGAAAATATAGAAATTGAATTTCAAAGATTGCCTCAAGAAATTAATGAATTCAAAGACAAAGTCACCAAAGATATGGACAGAATGAGAAAGGAGATAGCAGTTCTCATGGAAACTAAAAAGTTATTTGAGGAGTTCCAAAATATAGCAGAATCCCTCAGTGATAAGAGTTTACCAGGCATAAGAAAATATCTCTGAATATGAAGACAAGCTTTTGAACGTTCCCAAATGCTCAAAGAGACAGACAAACGGGAGCAAAAACTTATCATTCCCTGAGAGAGTCGTGGGATCACACCAGAAGATCAAACATTCATCTTATAAAAATTCCTGAAGGAGAAGAGTATGGTCCTAAAGTTACAAATGCTCTACTGCAAGAGACTTGGAGGAGATTTCCCAAGCATTTCAAGAGACACAGAACTTCAGGTAGTAGACAGCTTCAGAACCCCAGCAAGACTCAATCCAAATTAAGCATCTCGTAGACACATTGTGATTAACTTTGCAAAAGTTAAGACAAAAGAGAAAATTCTACAAGCACCCAGATGTAAGAAAAACATCACCTACAAAGGGAGAAATATCATAATGACTGCAGATCTCTCAGCTGAAATGTGTCAAGCCAGAAGAGGATGGCCATTTCAATCTCCTAAAACAAAACAACTTAGAGCCCAGGATCCTGTATCCAGCTAAACTGAGTTTCATTTGTGATGGAGAAATCAAATAGTTTAATGAAATACAAACGTTCAGGAAATTTTCCATAACTAAACCAGGTCTCCAAGGTATTAGACCCATCCTCCACAATGACCAGTGCAATGCTCTACCTCCAAAGTAAACTCACTCAAAAATTTTTGAACAAAACCCGACTTCCACAATGGTGAAAGGATAAAAAATGCCCACGGGACATCTGAAAACCATGACACCCCAAACACAGCCAGTCTTATCAATTCTCTCAATTAATGTGAATGGTTTAAATTGTACTCTAAAGAGGCACAGGCTGGTTGCCTGGATACATAAATGCAGACCAGATATCTACTGTATACAAGAATCTCATCTTACCTTAAAGGATAAAAATAGACTCGGGGTAAAAGGATAGATTTCTATTGTATAGGCAAATGGAAACCAGAAAAAATCAGGGGTTGCAAATTTAGTTGCAGATACGATTGGCGTTAAACCAACAAAGATAAAGAAATATAGGGATAATCACTACATATTTGTCAAGAAAAACACCCAACATGAAGAGATTTCAATAATTAATATTTATGCGTCCTACCAGAATTCTCCTCAATTTATAAAGCAAACTCTAATGGATATGAACAACTTGATATCTTTCTGCACTATAATAGTTGGAGATTTTAATACCCCATTGATAGTTTGGGACAGATCCTCCAAGAAAAAGCTAAATAAAGAAATATTAGACCTAAACCTGACTCTAGCACAAATGGACTATACAGAACTCTACAAAACATTTCAGTCTAACAAAACGGAATATACATTCTTCTCATCAGCCCACAGATCATACCCTAGGACACAAGTCTAACCTCAGCAAATCTATGGTGCATCTTACAGGGGTACATCTGAAACTTACTAAATGTGGAATATAAATGTCTTAACACAATAAGTAAGAAAATGCCATGAAGGCTATGTTAACCAGTTTGATGAAAACATTCCAAATTGTATATAAAAACAGCTCATTGTACCCCATGACTGCATTAATGTACACAGCTATAATTTAATAAAAAAAATAGAAATTATTCCTTGTATCTTCACAGACCACCATGGAACAAAGTTGAACTCAAGAGCAACAAGAATCTTTATAATCAAACAGTATCATGGAAACTAAATAATCTTAGCCTGAACGATAGCTGGGTCAAAGACAAGATTAAGAAGGAAATCACCAAATTTTTGGAAAAAAATAATAATGAAGACACAAATTATGAAAACCTGCAAGGCAGTCATAAGAGGGAAATTTATAGCATTGGAAGCAACACCAAAAATGCATTACTGATCAAACTAAAAAGCTTTTGCACAGCCAAGAGCACAGTAAGTAAAGCAAACAGACAACCTTCAGAATGGGAAAAGATTTTTGCATGTTATGATTCCAACAAAAGTCTGATAATTAGAATCTACAGAGAACTTCAAACTGATCAATAAGAAAAGAACAAATAACCCCATTTCTATGTGGGCATGAAACTTGAACAGAAACCTCTGTGATGAACACAGGTTCATGGCCTACAAAAACATGAAAAAACCTTAATCATCAGAGAAATGCAAATCAAAACCACTTCTAGATATCATATAAATCCAGTAAGATCACAAAATTTCCAAACTACAGATGTTGGCATGGATGTGGAGGGAAAGGAGCACTTCTACACTGCTTTTGGGAATGCAAGCTAAAACGACCTTTTTGGAAAGAAGTTTGGAGAATACTCAAGGAACTAAAAGTAGACCTACCATTTGATCCCACAATTCCTCTACTGGATATATACCCAGATGATCAAAAATTATTTTACAACAAAGACATTTGCACCAGAATGTTTATTGCAGCCCAATTCATAATTGACAAGACATGGAAACAGCCCAAGTACCCATCAACCCATGAATGAATTAACAAATTGTGGTGTATGTACACCATGGAATACTATGCAGCCATAAAAAGATGTAGACTTTACATCTTCTATGTTTACCTAGATGGAACTGAAACATATCTTCTTAGTAAACTATCTCAAGAATGGAAAAAAATGTATCCAATGACTTGATACTACTATGAAATCAATATATAATCACATTCACATTCAATTGAATGGTAAAACATAACTATAGTCCAGGAAGTAGAAGGTAAGAGGAGAGAGAGGGCAGGGGAAGCGGGATTTGGGAGGTGGGAAGGTATTTGGGGGGACCTCACCTACTGTGAATGATGCCATGGTATATTTCAAAGCTATTAAGAAATGAGTATTGGATGGTGCCTGTGGCTCAAAGGAGTAGGAAGCCAGCCCCATATGCCAGAGTTGGGGGATTGAACCCCAGCCCCAGTCAAAAACTGCAAAAAAAGAAAGAAAGAAAGAAAAAAGAAATGAGCATAATTGTGATGGATGTGTTACTTAGTTCAATGTAAGCATTTCACATTGTATATCAAAGCAGTACACTGAACCCCATAAATGCACCACGTACAAAGTTAAGACTTTATAAAAAAATAATAATAAAAAATAAAAATTAAATAAATAATTTTAGAAAGTACACAATGGACATTCAAAAACTAAGATGAGTAGAACTCCACCACACTTATCAATTCTCTCAATAAATGTGAATGAGCTAAATTCACCACTGAAGAGGAACAGGATGGCTAATTGGATAAAAAAGAACAAGCCATCCTTATGCTGTTTCCAGGGGTCACACCTAGCCTTGAAGGATAAATCAAGACTCAAGGTTATAGGATGGAAAACAATTTTTCAATTAAATGGAAATTAGAAGGAAATATGGGTTGCAATGTTATTTTAAAATACAAGTGGATTTGAGCAATTAAAGTTAAGAAACATGAAGATGGACACTTTATACTGGTCAAAGGAACAATACAAGAAGAAGACATATCGATTTTAAATATTTATGCACCCAACTTAACTGCTACCACATTTGTAAAATAGGCCTTGATGGGTCTGAGCAATATGATACCTCATAACACCATAATAGCCAGGGATTTTAACATCCCTCTAACTGAAGGGACATATTCTCCAAACAGAAACTAAACAAAGATATAAAGGACTTAAATGTGACCCTAGAACAAATGGGATTAATAGACATATACAGAAGTTTTCTCCTTAGCCCATGGTACATACTCCAAAATCAACTACATCCTAGAATACAAATCCAATTTCAGCAAAATTAAAATAATTGAAATAATACCTTGTATCTTCTCAGACCATAATGCACTAAAGGTGGAGCTCAACTCCAACAAAAATGTTCATCCTCACACAAACACTTAGAAATTAAACACTCTTATGCTGAATGATAGTTGGGTTCATAAAGAGATAAAAGACAAAATCATTAAATTCCTCAAATATAAAATGATGAAGACATAAGTTACTGAAACTGTGGGATACAGAAACAGCAGTGTTAAGGGGGAAATTTATTGCATTAAATGCCTACATTCATAAAACAGAAAGAGAGTGTATCAACAAACTCATGAATCATTTTATGGAATTGGAAAAAGGAGAACAATCTAACCCCAAACCAAGCCGAAGAAAAGAAATAACCAAAATAAAATCAGAGATTAATGAAACTGAAAACAAAAGAACCATTAAGAAAATTAACAAAACAAAAAGTTGGTTTTTTGAAAAAAAATAAAATTAATAAACCTTGGCAAGGTTAACTGGAAACAGAAAAGTAAAATCTCTAGTAACCTCAATCAAAAATAATTAATGGGAACTAAAAACAGATGCCACAGAGACACAAAAGATCATCTCTCAGTACTACAAGAAACTCTATTCCCAGAAACTGGACAATGTGGTGGAAACAGATCAATACCTGGAATCACAACCTTTCCCTAGACTTAACCAAGAAGAAATAGATCTCTTGAACAGACTGATTTCAAGATGTGAGGTCAAGCTCAGTGCCCATAGTACAGTGAGTAGGGCGCAAGCCACATACAACAAGGATGGTGGGTTCAAACTTGACCCAGGCCAGATAAGGCAACAGTGACAACTACAACAACAACAAAAAAATAGCCAGGCATTGTGGAGGGTGACTAGTCCCAGCTACTGGTGAGCCTGAGGCAAGAGGATCACTTGAGCCCAGGAGTTTGAGGTTGCTGTAAGCTATGATGCCATAGCACTTCACAGAGGGTGACAAAGTGAGACTCTGCTCTGTCTAAAAAAATAGATATAGACAATTATAGATATAGATATACAGATATAGATACATATATATGCTTGTAAATAAATAATATACATACATACTTTCCCAAGAAACACGATCTCACCAATTCAATATATTTAATGCCACCAATGTATTATTGACTCCCAAACCTGTATCTTTAGTGTAGTGTATATCTCTCTTCTATGAACTCAAAACACACATTTTCAAATGCCTTCTAAACAATGCTAATTGGAAAGACCACAAAGAGCTGAAATCACTCAGCATATATTCAACTCTTTATCTTTTCGCAGCTTCCTTTTTATCCTGTATTGTCTGTTTACAGTTCACATTAAAGAATAATACATAGAGTTATTTCATGTATTCAGTTTTATAAATCACAAATATGAAAGTCATCTTCAATTATACCTCTTCAACCATTCATCAAGTCCCACCAACTTTATCTCCTGAATAGCTCTGGAACTGATCCTGTAAGTATTTATCTACTATATGTGCAAGACATTAGTTGGATGCTAGGGTGAATGTATAAGCAGACAACAAAATACTTACAATTGAAAATTTATCAAGCACTTTTAATTAAACATGCTTAAAATTTAATTCCTTTCTCAATTACTATTCCCTCACCTATTGCCCAAATCTATCCTTCCTACTATAACCTTTCCAATATAATTTCTATTTAATAACACTATAATCATCCAGAGGTTAAGTTAAGGAACTCAGGTTCTTTTTCAGTTTAAGAAATTTTTATCTCATCATATAGGAGATGAGGAGCTACTGAGAGACTGTAAAAAAAACTGATACTGTTTAATTTTTTTTTATTTTTTTATTTTTTTATTTTATTTTATTTTATTTTTTTTGTAGAGACAGAGTCTCACTTTATGGCCCTCGGTAGAGTGCCGTGGCCTCACACAGCTCACAGCAATCTCCAACTCCTGGGCTTAAGGGATTCTCTTGCCTCAGCCTCCCGAGTAGCTGGGACTACAGGCGCTCGCCACAACGCCCGGCTATTAATTTTTTTTTAAAATCATCACACTGTCAATGATGTAAATAGAAGATTGAAGGGGAGAAAGACTAGAGGATGAGAAACCATTCAGAAGCTGTGGCAGTAGTCTTGTACAGAGGTTATGGGGGGATGAACTAAGGCAATGGCAATGAGAATAAACATGAAGTCTCTCTCACCCAAAATTTTTATTATTTAACCTATATGCTATTTTATCTGATCACAGATTCCTGAAGGGGTTGGATTTTTACATGAGTTTTTAGAAATTGAAAATGATATAGTGCTGAGGCAAAATAACTTGTTTTAGGAATTCTGAATAGATGATTATGTAGCAAGAATAAGTCTGCCCTTGGAAAAATCGAATGTATACAGGGTCTTCATAGAATCTCTGGTAAAGGCTCCACTCAATACACTTACTCTTTGGAGAATTACTGAGAATTATTTAGTGTATCAACCAATGCCACATCTATGTTGTACTGGTGATAGTAGACAAGTGATACTGATAAAATTACAAACTAAGAAAAAAATGACATGAAATTGAGAAAAACAGCTTTCCACTAGATATGCTTAATTAGGAAGAGGGCAAATACAGATATCCTTGAAAGGAATAATTTCTTTTGTTAATGGAGAAAGGTTTTTACATGTTGTTCTGTTTGTAGAACATTTGAGATCAGTCTGAAGAGTATCTAACAATTATATCCTTACTATGTCTGGGGGCTGTTATAAGCAATTTATACATATTAAATATTTGTTTTTCACACACACAAAAGAACTATAAAGTAGGTGCAAGCATCATCTTCATTTTACAGAGAGAAAAACTAAGACAAGACCAGTTATATTACTAACTCAAGATCAAAAACACTTTTTAAAAACTTTGTGGAGGTTTCCTCCTCACATATTAAATATTTCGTGTTCTGAGTGAATGACATTTATAGGTGTCTAACAATAAAAACTATTATGTGTGGAACACCTACTGAGTGTCAGACATTGTACTGAAAAAGGATTCCCTCATTGAATCATCACAGCACCTCTATAATATATTTACTATATTTTCATCCTATTTTACAGATAAGAAAACTGAATCACAATGAGCTTCAAAAAACATACTCAAGGTTATATGGTGGATAAGTGACATAGCACCAAATTAAATCCAAGTTTGTTCTGAGCTTTTCACTCTCAGCCATATGTGGCATTATGTCCCTTCCTAGCAGTAAGCTGTGGTTCAAAAAGCATCTGCTTGAGACATTGGTTGACTAAAGTACTGCAGAGATTTTTGCTAACAGTATAACAGAATAAAATTCTAAAATCTAAGCCACTTGCTAATCATGAGGTGATTTATGAGATCAATAGAATCTTTTATAGAATAAAAACCAGTATGGAGTTCCTCCAAGGCTAGATTGTCCCTTCTATTTCCAGAGCCATGTTGTTTTCAGGATAACCATACCACAATCAAAATTCAACTGGAAGGTAATCTGATATTCAGTCAATTTAAGACAGAATAACAATTTAACATTTATCAAATATTTTTCTTCTTCAATACTTTCCAGAAACCATTACCTTCAGTATCTAATCCAATGGAATTAGACAAATAATCAAGACAAAACAAAAGAATAATAATAGAAATGGTTCATGTTTTTTTTTTTTTTTTTTTTGGCCAGGGCAGGGTTTGAACCTGCCACCTCCGGCATATGGGACCGGCGCCCTACTGCTTGAGCCACAGGCACCGCCCGGTTCATGTTTTTTATTCCAGTAATTCAAAGCTTACTATAAGTATGAATCAATGTTCACTTCCACCTTCTGAGGAAAAAGTATTTTCACATGCAGTTTACAGATGGGTAAACTGAAAGGGAAAGTTACCTAACTAATGACTGGTACCCAGGAAACAGACCCCAGAAGTCTAGAGTTTCAGTTTTCAAGTTCTGCCCCTTTGTACATCAAATGTACTTAGTACTAAACTCATGTATAGCACTGATTTTATTTCTCATATGAGTATACAAAGTATATAACAATTAGTCTTAGGTAATATTTATCAGGGATTGCACTATACCAAGCATCAGAGTTTGCAGTATACCAAGCACTTGGTAGAATTGAAACTGAGTTTGAAATCTGATGGGATTGTACATCTGGTCTTCAGGGTGTATATTGGGATGGGGAGTACTGGGCAAAGAAGTTTATCCTTGTTTTTTTTATGGAAGGGAGATGATTTGCGTAAGTGTTTGTTAGTTTATGTGTTTATATATACCTACAGAAATACTATACATCTCTCCAAAGTTCTGGTCTCTATCCACACTATACAATGATAAAATGTTTAACTCCAAGTAAATGTGCAATGCAAGAAAAAAAATGAATATAAACATTTACTGGCAGTAGCTGAATTTGTGAAATTCTCTAACATTATTGGAAATAGCCTACTACAACAATTATCCCAAACTTCTGTTACACTTAACAGCTTTTATGAGAACATTAAAGGAATGCAACAGTGTTGTTTTGTTTGCAGGCATCATTTCACGTTCCAAAGGCTAATCTGGATCTTGTTGTTATTTTTTAAAGATTTGCAAAAATTCCTCACTGCAAAGTGACTTAGGGTATATGAGCACTATGAAAGCAATTATGAAACAATATATATATATTTTTTATTGAGACAGAGTCTCACTTTGTCACCCTCTGTGGAGTGCCATAGCATCATAACTCATAGCAACCTCAAACTCTTGAGCTCAAGCAATTCTCTTGCCTAGCCTCCCTAGTAGTTGGGACTACAGGCACCCACCACAATGCCAGCTATTTTGTTGTTGTTTTTGTTGTTGTTGCTTGTTTGTTTAGCAGGCCCAGACTGGATTCGAACCCACCATCCCTGGTGTAAGGGCCTGGCACCCTAACCACTGAGCTACGGACACCAAGCCCAATATGTTTAATTCATAATAATACAGACTATGAAAGGCTGTTTATGAAGATTGAATGAGATAATGTATTTTAAGAAGGGTGACACAGTGTTCAGTACATGAAGAAAAGTTAAAAATTCCCATTGTTACATTAAACTATAAGATGGAGGCTAGGCTGTTATCAATCTTCTGAAAGTTGATGTGGGTGAAGGGCAAATTTCTGTTACTTCTCTGGAATGGGTCAGTTCTTAATAAGCTATTAAGTTATTTCACTCCTGGAATCGGACAGTTAGAGCTTATGATCTCCTGGACAGCCTTAATTTGAGAGAGTTAAGGAAGTAACTATCATTGCTTTCCAGCTGTATTCATTTCTTCTCTTAGAAAATGAAGGGAAGTATCTGATCTGGCTGCTATACATAGATCAATGAGTCTATGAAGACCTAGATTTAAGATGGATATTAAGAAGGTAAACGGATAGCAGAATTGACTTATGTACTTACAGAACAAACTGCATCTCTTCCATTTGTGAAAAGTTGCTACACAGTTAAGACTTTTAGCCCTGTTCATGGTAGGCAAAGTGGTCATTACTATTGACTGAAATAAAACTTATTGCTGGAGGCAAATTTTATGTCAATCTTTATTTTGGTTCTTTATGACTGCCCCATAGATTAATTTCAGTACTTTGACTCCTTTTATGGGGATGAACTGTGGCTTCTATGTTTTTTTTTTTTTTTTTCTCTTTTGGCTCACTGACTAGTACTAACATTTTAACTCATCCCAAATTCTAATATTTTATTCCCCTTGGGTTCTAATACTATTCTGAACACCTCTTTATTCTGGTGTTGAACTCTGCTATTCCTCCCCAGTTCAGAATAACTTCCCTATTTTGGGGTTCCACTAATGTGTGGAGGCCAGTGTGACATGCATTTATCTTGAAATTCAGAAAACAATATAATATATCAAAGGCAATATAAATTCCAAGACAGTGTGGATGAAAAAAGCTGAAGATTAGGCCTAACTCTGAAGTCAGTGTCTGCTTGATTAAAACAGCTAAAAAAGTTTAACTGTGTAGCAACTTGTCACACATGGAAGAGATTCGTTTTGTTCCACAAATACATTAGTCCATCTCATTATTCATTTATACTCTTGGTGGAAAGTACTAAGATCTGTTGCCTCTATATTTTCCATAAGTTTCTTCATAGCTAGATGCCTAATGTCCATCTTCCTTAGCTTGAAAAAAATTAAAATAATATTGCCTATCATTAGCAGAGGTGCTTTAAAAAGTGGTAATTTGTAATTTCATGAACAGGAAGAAGAAAGTTTCCTCTTTTACAGCTTATTATATGTTTGAAAGTCTTATAATGGAATATAAGTAATTTCACTGAGTAATAAAGTATCAGTAGGAAAGTTTCTTTTTCCT
This sequence comes from Nycticebus coucang, assembly GCF_027406575.1. Classification (NCBI taxonomy): domain Eukaryota; kingdom Metazoa; phylum Chordata; class Mammalia; order Primates; family Lorisidae; genus Nycticebus; species Nycticebus coucang. The sequence continues at coordinate 109,476,107 of NC_069804.1, forward strand.
ATGTACATGCTGTGCAACTTTTCTGCCTACAGATCTCCATTTGAAGCAAACTGGAGGTACTGAGTTAAAAAGCCTGAGCCTGTGTGTTTAATAAACATTTTTGGGATTGCCACTCCAGTGACTGAGGTATGTTGAGTTATCTTAACCTGAACTAAAAAAAAAAAAAATTGATTGACAGAGATTCAATTTTTTTTTCTCCAAAGGGAAATCTGTTTTTCCTTCTTAATTATGTATCATTAACCTCCAGAACAAAGAGCCAATGAGTGATTGAATGGCCAAATAAAAGGTGTGTTACCTGTAGAGCCACCTTTCAGAGCCAGCATTTTGCTAAACTGTCTACTGGGAAGAACTTTCTGAGAGGCATTTAGTTTGAAAAAAAAAAAAAAATTTCTACCTGACTTTTCTATACCTTGAAGGATCCTGTGCTCTTAATATATTGCTAATATGATAGTTTCAGAAGCTGTTCATTATTTCCTGTTTTATTGGAACTGTTTGATATGTTGAAGGTGGAGGGTGGGAGGATTCTTAAGTAACCATGGTTCTAGAGGCTTGGAGCTTGAGGGACAGAAATCTTTTGCTTGGTTTTCTAGTTAATATTTTTTTTTTCCTGTAGATAAATAGACTTTCAGTTTTCTGTTGTTAAGGTCACATGCCCACATCTTTCTGCTTTCATTTATGTAATGCTTCCCAGAAGCACTTCTGCTTTGATCCTATATCCTAGGAGTTGATTTTCCTTAGTGATCTATTCATAACACAGAGCAATGCCATTATCATCTTTGATACTTTTAATCCTGACACTCAGAGAACAAGGAAAATTATTCCATTTCATTAATTTATATTCATAGCATAAATGTTTATCTTTCATAGTATCTTTCTCAGAAGTCCAACCTAAATTCAGGAACCAAAACAAATTTCAGACTGCAAGAAGAGGTGAAAATTAATAGAAGACAACTTTCTTTCTGGTATGGCATGTTTCCTAACTTCCTTTCATTCTTCTCTTCTTCCCTCGCTCCCTCCCTCCTTTCTTACATTATTTCCTTCTTTCCTTCCTTTTTTTCTTTCCTTTAGAAAATATTAATTAACGAGCAGGTATGGTATCCCAAGAACTGTGGTAAGTACTCAAAGTACAGAGAAGAGTTAAACAATAATCTGAAACCTTTGTGTATAGACATACTGGTTACTACATCAAAGTAAAGTACATCTATGAAGGGGTGTGAGTGAACATCAGGAAATGGACACTGATTACCATAGTAAATAAAAAGTGAATAAAGATAAAGGAATTGTCAATCTGTGATTAGAATTCTGGTGGATCTTGCCCCTTGGAGGAAGCTCTATATCATAACACTTGAAAAAGTAAGAACGGTGTATGATGTCCCAATAAAATATGTTCACGAAACAGCAAGAAAATTATATAATAGGAGATTTTTGCAATTAAAGTTATAAATCCTAAAGTTGAAGTTACCTTTAATGAGCATATAATTCTACTAAGTGATGCATAAAATTGTATGTTCTGATTCAGCCAAAGTTTATCCAAAGCCTTTTTATAGGAATCTCTTTAGTTACCTATCTTGAGGAGGAAAAAAAAATACCTCACACTTCAAATGACTCAATCTGAAAATTCTTAAATATCGAAATCCAATTTGAACATAATACAGTCATTCATTTCAACAAACATTATTATACTGGATAAAAGAATTGAAGGGAGCATTTGCTTGGTATTTTGAGGAAACTCAAGGAGTTTGTAGTCTATGGGGAGAAGTAGGTCCTATGTAAAGTTTAACCATATAAATGCTGGTTTTGTCAGTCAAAAACAGTTGAATACTAACAATTTCATAGAATTCAACTTCATACTGAGAGACAAGGACACAAGTAAAAATGTATAATTAACATAATAGAGATGCAATATACATGGAGAAAATATTTTCAGCTTCACGAATAAGGAGGCATGGTTAAGGCATGTGGGTTAGGGAAAGCAGGTTTGGCTGGCTGGTGTTTTGGCTATATTCTAAAAAGTATGGGTAAGATTTTTATGCACAGAGATAAGAGTAGGTAGAACAGAGGCACAAATGTGTATAGTCAATAAAGTACATAGAATTTATAGTAAGCAACTTCTAGTAGTTTAGCCAGAGTGAGGAACATAGATATGAAAGTAAGGCATGGGATATAAAATTAGAAAAGAAGTAGAAGCAAAACCATAAGTCATCTTGTGCATCAAATAATGAGTTTTAAATTTTGTTCAGCATACAATGAAGAAGCTTTCACACAATTTATTTTGTCAGGGTTATACCAAATCAAAGCTTCAGAAGCATAACTGTCAGTGATGAACATTGTGTATTAACAGTGAATGGAATAAAAAACGAGATAAGTTTTCAAGCATCAGAGTAAAAATGCTGAAGGAACTGTAAATTATAGAAGATTCAGTCTTCTGACAGAGAACCAAACATATGGATAAGAGCTGCTTATCCATAGAAACTTTTGACAAATGGGTAAATAATAGTCTGCCTCTGATATTTCCAGCATCCTCTTTTAGACCCCATTTTGTCTCACCTTTAGGTACTTTGTTTTCTTCTGTGCTTGCCCATTTTTTCCATTGCAATCATTCTCATGTCAAAGTATTTCCAACAATTCATTCACAATGAGGTATAAATGAGCTCTAAAGCTTAGTATGATACCTCTTATGTTCTTCCACTATCACTGGCTCTTAGCTCATACTGGTAGTCTATTTGATTTGTTTATAACACTGGCACAGGAAACTTCTTCGGAAGTAGAGAAATGAGGAGACTGTAATATATGGCTTTTTATTTACCCATTTGTGTCATTACGGTATTTACTAGAAAGGTACTAGGTCCATGAGGAAACTTACCAGGTAAAAGAATAATATAACAACTTGTGGCATCTGTTAAGATGAAGGATTAGTCATGCAAAACCCTCAATGCCATGATGTGTTGAGGCAGTATTAAATGGTGATTAAAAGAATAGTCTTTGCTGTTAAGCAGACCTACCTCATATTTTCTAGCTGTATAAATCTGGAAAAATTATTGGGGTTCTCTGAGCTTAATTCCCTAATAGGCAAAATGGAGCTATATCAGTTATTCACTTTCATGTATCAGAGCATCTCAAACCTTAGTTGCTTAAAGAAAACAACTATTTCAATAACTATTAAGCTAACCAACAATTTGTCTTATACTTCTGCAGACTGGCAATTTATATTGGACTCTGCTGATTGGTTGTTCTGGTCTCACTTGTACTCCCTTACACATCTATAGTCAGCTACAGCTTAGCAACTAAGCTATTCTGGGGTTTGACTGGAGTATTTTTCCCATATCAACATGGGCTTCCATTCTCCAGCAGGTTTTCTTTGTCTTGATCACATTGAAATGAGACTCAAGGGTAGGTGGAGAAAGTGAAAGGATAGTTTCTTTTGTCTCAGACTCCAAATTGGCAAAATATCATTTCTGATATCTTTTAATGAACAATGAGGTGCAAGGAAAAACTCACTTTTAAAGAGTGAGGATATAGGTTCTATTTCTTGATGCAAAGAACAACAAAAATGCATTTCAAAGGGTATGGATATAGAAAGTAGAGAGCAGTTATGGGTATATAGTCAATCAGTGCACAACAAGAAATAGTAAGTGTAGATATATCTTAACACCATTGTGTGAATTAATTAGATAATGCACATGAAGTTCTCATCACAGTTTTTGATATATTAAATTATAAATTAATGTTTGTTGTTACTATTCTGTCAATAAGTTGCCTGACTTAGAGAGGATTATTACTACTAATGAAAGATTTTATATTATTTATATTTTTTATTAAATCATAGCTGAGTACAATAATGCATCCATGAGGTACAATATGTAAGTTTTATACACAACCTGAAATACTTACAACAAACTGGTTAACAAAGTCTTCACTGCACTTTCTTAATTATTGTGTTAAGATGTTTATACTCTATACTTAGTAGATTTGACATGTATATATAAAGTTTCTGAATTATGAACATTCTTTGAGGGTAGCAGATACAAATCTATTGCCCTTATTTTGAATCTGATTAAATGTAGGATACCTAAAGAAGTCTAATTTTATCTCTCACTAATGTCTCTGACAAGTTTTGTGATCACTTCTCTATGTCTGGTGAACAATGTGTGGGCCCGGCCAGGTTAACTATAGGTCAACTTAGAAAATGAAAGTGGACAGAGATTCCTTCTACTTTCTAGATAGCAAGTGCTGGGATGCATTGGAGTATACTCACTTTGAAGTAGCCACAGTTGAATTATTTTCTAAAGCCCAAAACTCTACGCCCTTACTAAGTGCCACCCTACCATACCTTGAACAGAGCACACCACCATTTTTAACAACAAATATTTACTAATGACCACCATGTGTGCAAAATGTGGTAACAGGCATAGCCATACAGATATTAGTAAGTTTTGCCTGAGGAGTAACACTTTTAATACTGTGTTCCAGAATAATGTGCAAAATTCATAAGCTTTATTATCAGTAATGATGTCAGGTAGTTGTACTCTGTGAAATAACTTTAAATGTTTTAGCGGTCACTGCTGAAAATTTTATCCCAATCCAAAAAGGAACGTCTGCTTGAAAATAAATTTGGAAGCCTCAATTACGATAAAAAAACAAGCTTATATAAGTGATACTAAAATCATCTCTTATAGCGAAGTAGATTTATTAGAGGAGAGAGAACTAGTTTTGCTTTCCAATTGTCAAAAACGTGCTCTAGCTGGTGTACCTAATATTAAAATTAATTCCCATATTATTTTGGTCACATAATGTGAAAAAGAAAAAAAAAATTACTAAGTACCTGCTTTTTTGTTCTCTATCATCTCCAAACAAATACCAAGCATACATATCAATTTAGGCTACAGCCAGTATCTCTTCTTAGGTTAGAATATGCTAAACAGAAAAAAAGGAATAATTTACTTATTAGACTCAGCGCAGGTACATCAAACTTCCAAAAGCATTATTTCTTACATTTTGCTAAAATATGACATTAGAAAATGCAGAAAATTATTTCAGAGTATTTAGTTATTCTTTTCTTTATCCATTTATTTATTCATTTATCCATCCATTCTCTCATCAAAAATTTGTTGAGTAATTTCTATTTGTCTGACTATATTCTAGGTACTAAAAATACAAAAATAAATTTAAAAACATGTAATCACTGCTCAGGCAACTTCAAACTTTTTGTATTTATATTCAATGTGTGCATCTGTCTGTACCCAATCAGTTTATCAGCAATGAATATTTTAATAAGATTAATACTTATCAGTCTAACCTCCACGAGATACCAGATTTTTAATATAAATACATTTAATGTAAGTGTATTTGCTGATGCTGAAAAGCTAAAATTGACTGTTTCAATGTACATTTCAATGTACAAGTTGTAGGGAAGCCATAGGGGAAATATATAGTCTTAGCTGCTTACTTGAAAGTTGTTATTATGTCAATAAGAAAATTTTATAGTCAAATATTAGTCTCATACGTGGTTTAAAATCTAGGAGTAGGGTGGCGCCTGTGGCTTAAGGAGTAGGGCACGGCCCTATATACTGGAGGTGGTGGGTTCAAACCTGGCCCCAGCCAAAAACTGAAGAAAAAAAATCTAGGAGTAATTTTATACAAATCTATAGTTTTTCTCAGAAGGAAATTGTATGTATAGTTGTTAGTTTCATCACAATTATTATTATTATTACTGAGGACTTTCCAGAGGGAAACTGAAAGATTCTGCTGCTACACATTAAGCATAGCCACTTTCTTCAGTACTCCAAACTGGTTGAGTCTGCAGTGTTAATATGGTATGGTTTCTGTAGTAGTAGAGCAGTTATTCTACTTAGAATATTACATGGTGATAGTCTATGAATGGCAACTGAAGGACTCAGTATGTTGGTTGGATATTTTTCCCCATTACTCTCAGGACCCAAGGGCTTGACTGAATGATTGCATCATTCTAGTAATGAAGTCCCCTGAAAGCCTTTAGAAGGCAGTATTTCAAGCTTTAAGGTTTCACTGCTCAAGATGCAACTGGACTGCTGATGTATAAAACTTATTTTTAGGGCACTGACCTTCTAGCTTAGTAAGTGCAAAAATAAAATCATGGAAATCTGACAATATTTACATGTGCTCTGGGTGCAGTCAACTTCCCACAGCAGCCAACATTTTAATTATGGCTTTTAACTACCATGCTTCCAAATAAACATGTAAAAAATAAAAGTTATAGCATGCCTTCTCAATATTTACTTGGCAATGCTATAGAACTGAATCTTCACTGTGGGCAATAATATAATATGTATATGCTTATAACCCTGAAAGTATCTTAGTAGCTTATTATTTATACATGATATTGGCATTGTTACCTGAAATCCATGTGTAAATTCACAGTTCTACTATAATAATTATATCTGACATCAAATTTTTTCTTTGTTCTCCAAAATTGAACCATTATCATATAATCTTTCTTTTATTTATCTAGAACTTAATAGTTACAGTAGTACTTCTCTTTCTTCTCACTAGTTATAGTTATAATATCTCATAGGGCAATATTTCTAAAAGACAAATATTAACATGTCATTTCTCTCCCTACAGCCTTATTGTGTTTCTCATTGCCCTCTGGATAGAGTCAAACTATTTAATATGCTATACAGTATAGACCTCAAACATTTTGATTCCTATCATTAGAATTTGATTTCAGGCTTCTCCACATCTTGCTTTCTTCAGTCTAGCCATATTAATCTTCATATTGTCTTCTGAATATATCATATGTCACATGAACTTTGAACATACTGTTCTCTCTACTTGTAATTTCCATGTTCTTTCTCTGACAAATTCCTACTCATTTTCATCACTGACATAACTTCATGAAGGAAACATTGCTGAGCCCTCAGATAGGTAGCCCTCCTTTTTATATGCTCCCTTTAAATTCAATAGTTCCCTTAAAATAACTTTGTGTCCTTCAACCCAGCTCATGAAATATGGAAAATAATGTGTTCAGTGTCTACTTTTCCATGAGACTAAATGCTCTATAATATTAAGAAATAAGCCTTTTTGGTTAACTATGTATCTCTAGTACCTAACAAAGTGCCAGATAGCATTTTAACTGGCCTATTTCTTATGAATACCTTAGGCCTGCAATAATAAGCCACATATTAATTATTTATTATACTCACCCGACTTCAGCCCTACCCTACCACCATATCACCACATAGCAGCACATACACATATCATTACTTTACAAGTTGGTGTGTATTAATTATCAAAGGGAAAAAAATGAAACCATATTCTATGTAGGCAACTATATTATAAACTTGAGATTGTTGGTCACAGAAGTATTAGAGGAAATAAAATATAATGTGACTTTGTATATTATAGTGGTATGAGCATAGATTCAAGAGTCACACAATCTGAATTTTAACCCTTCTGTGCCACTTAATTGTGGTATAAATTCAGGTAAGTCTCCTTGACATCGTCACACCTCCCTTTCACAGCAATAATAGTACCTATATCATGGTTTCCCATTATGAATAAATGATGTCTATTATTTGGCAAGAGGCAGATTCTCTAGGTTGCTATTATACCATTTTTAATATCACCAAACTTTATTTTTTGGTGTTATTTTATAATCTGTTTGTAGGTTTTATTTTGATTTTTAATTTTGTAGTAGGATGAGGTGTATGCATAAATAGCCATTCTGCAAATCTTCAAAAATAAGGTTGTGTGAATTCCAGGAAGATTGAGAACAAAGTTTTAGGTATTATTTAACATGGAACAAACAAATGCTGTGAAACATCTCAAGAAAGTAAGGATAATATTTAAGACATGGGGGGAAGTTAAGAGATTTTAAAACTGCGTACAACATTAATAACTAAAAACAAGCTCCAAAATAAAGACTTGAGATTATATATAAATATCTATACATATATATATATACACATTCAAAACAAAGTAACAAAGAAAAATTAAATATAACATAAATGGAATAATAACCATAGATATTTCAAAAAAAGAGTGTAATATTATCATGGCAGCAAGGTAGTTATGCCTAGTTACACCATCAAAATACTGCTAACACAAATAGAAGAAAATAAAATGATAAGAAAAAATGAAAGTCACAGTCTGGATATATTTTCCATTAATTATATTTTTGATGGGTTTCAACTTTTAAAAAGCTCATTCTTCCACACCAATATCTGAAGTTTTGGGATTTTGTAATGTGGGCTAATCTTACTGGAGTTAGACAATTTCTTAAAGTAGTTTTTATTTGCATTTCTCTGGTAATTGAAGATAATGAGAATTTTTTCTTGTGTTTGTGGGTCATGTACCTGTCTTCTTCAGAGAAACTTCTGTTCAAATCTCTTGCCCACAAGGAAATTGAGTTATTTGTTCTTTTCTTATTGATTAGTTTGAGTTCTCTGTTTATTGTAGTTAACAGACTCTTGTTGGTAACATAATCTGCAAATATCTTCTCCAATTCTGAAGGCTGTCTCCTTGCTATACTTACTGTGCTTTTGGCTGTGCAGAAGCTTTTTAGTTTGATCAGAGCCCCAGTAATATATTTTTGGTGTTGCTTGAATTGTCCTCCTCATAAAAAATTCTCCCAAGGGGCAGCACCTGTGGGCTCAAAAGAGTAGGGTGCCAGCCCCATATACCAGAGGTGGTGGGTCCAAACCCAGTCCTGGCCAAAAAAAAAAAAAACTGCAAAAAAAAAAAAAAGAAAAAATTTCTCCCATGACAATTTCTTAAGCATTTTCCCTGCACACTCTTCTGGTATTTTTATAGTTTCCTTTGTTAAGTTTAATATTTTATCCAGACAAGATGGCTGACTGAAGCCAGCTTTCCACAGAAGATGCTGTCCAGAAGGAGAGTTAAAAGACAAAAATTTAGCAAGTAACTTGGTGGATTTGAGCTGCACTAAGAGAGAAGGTTGAAGAATGCACATCAACCCCGCTGAGGCGAGCTGCGACCACAAAGATACAAACAAAAGGTACAAAATCCGTCACCAAGCGGACAGGAGTCCCCTCCCCCATTAGAAAGGCTCGGAGTGCCCCACAAACAATCGGGCAGAGTTCAAAGGTCCTCCCACTACACTCCACGGGAGAGACCCTCTAAAAACTGGACCTACATCCCCTACTAGGGTGCCACGGTGTTCTCCTGACAGGCATAAAACTGTAAAAAACTCTATATGGTCTCTACCTGGAATTCTGAGCTCCCAGCACTCCCCTACACTCACACTGAGGTCTGGAGGCCAGTCCCCCAGGAGTTCATAGTCTTGGGTGATTTCTCAAGGGGTGTGGATGGTGCCTGGATTGCAGCTGGTTGGCGCCAGCTCTGGGGCACTTGAGCGAGGAGAGGATGGTTGGATGAGAGGCGACCGCACTGGAGTGGTGGTTACCTGAGGCACAGTGCAGCAGCCGTCTATTGGAGACAATACGGCCAGGCATAAAACTGTGTAAAACTGTGTGTGTTCTCTGCCTGCAACCCTGGGCCTCCAGCGCTCCCCTCTGCTCTCACTCCAAGGTCTGGAGGACTGTCCCCCAGGAGTCCAGACTCTTGGGTGATTTCTCCGAGGCATGTGGACAGTGCCTGGGCTGCAGCCGGTAAGTGCTGGCTCTGGGGCATGGGAGCGAGGAGAGGACGGTCGGCTGAGAGTCAGAAGCACCGACGCGATGGTTCCCTGAGGCACAGTGTGGGAGCTGTCTTTTGGTGACAATATGGCCAGGTCTAAAACTGTGTGGAACACTGTGTATTCTCTGCCTGCAACCATGGGCTCCCAGCGCTCCTCTTCACTCTCACTCTGAGATCTGGAGGCCTGTCCCCAAGGAGTCCAGACTCTTGGGAGATTGCTCGAGGGGTGTGGACAGTGCTGGGGCTGCAGCCCGTCGGTGAAGACTCTGGGGCACGGGAGCAGAGAGAGGATGGTCGGCTGAGAGGGAGCCACACCGGAGCAGCAGTTCCCTGAGGCATAAAACAGCAGCCCTCTTTTGGCAGCAATACGGCTCACTACCTGATATTCTGAAGCCACACTCCCTATCTCCATGGGCAACCAGAGACTGTGAGTAAAGGATTTGCCTGCGGCAACTCCAACTTGCAAACCAGGGAAACTCCCAGTGCAGGGCTGACCCAGAGGTCTGGTTTACTAAACCTAAGATGCACCTGGCCCTCAGGGGATCATCAGCCTATAGACAATACAAGAGCAAAGACAAGCTGATTTGGAACTCAATTCAGCTTCTCTTCTGCAGGGGAATCACAAAGTTGTTCTGTTCTGTTTCGTCAGTAACATTAATAAGGGGCGAAACTGGACCTGAGTGAAAACCCCCCAACCTTCATCAAGCACCTGAGGTTGTTAGGCCTCACCTCCTCCTGCTAGAGAGAGGCAGAGCGCAGTGGCCTGGCAGACTTCCTTGTGATTCAGGCAGGTGAAAACTCATGGAGTATCGGTTCACTACAGGCAACTGGGTCAGCCAGCAGCAGGGCTATCAGTGACTGGGTGTGACAGTGGTGCAAGGTGGGAAGGAGGCATCAACCTTCCCAGACTGATCTATTGGCTGGGTGGCTCCTCCTGACTCCACATAGCACTGGAGCAAGCCACACCAGAGTAGTCACCAGACCCCTGTGATCCAGTTCCCAGAGACCTCTTAAACTCTCACCTGAGACAGGTGCAGACTGAGACAATTGATTTGGACTTTTTGAACTGAACCAATCACCTGAGGACAAATCAGGTGGTGCCCTGGGTGCATGGTGGTAGGAAGGTTTGATTTTCCTTTTCCAATTGTTGCTGTGGTGGGCGGGGTGACTTAATTGCTGATATTTCTCCACAGCTGAGACTTCAATCCAGAATATCTGTTTCACTAGGGTGGAATATAAACCAGTAGAAAACAAGACACAACCACTTAGACCCACCACAACAGACAGGGCCCCAGTTTCTCAATCCACAACACTGTACAGGCCCTCGACAAAGCCTCAGGGGAATAATTCAAAGGGAGTAAAACAACCATGGGGCAGAATCAGTGGAAAAACTCTGGTAACATGAATAACCAGAATAGATCAACCCCCCAAGGAAAGATATGGCAGATGTAATTAAAGATCTTATTCATTAACAACTGGCTGAGATGTCAGAAATCGAATTCAGAATTTGGATTCCAGACAAGATTAATACAGTGGAATTAAGAATTCAAGGAGAAATTCAAAAGTTGTCTCAAGAACTTAACAAATTTAAAGACAAAATCACCAAAGACTTAGACCCACTGAAGCAAGAATTTGTAGCCCTCAAAGATCTGAAAAATACAGTAGAATCCCTCAGCAACAAAATGGAGCAAGCAGAAAAAAGGAATTCTGACATTGAAGACAAAGCCTTTGAACGCTCCCAAACTCTCAGAGGAAGAGAAATGGAGAGCAAAAACGGATCATTCTCTCAGAGAGCTCTGGGATAATTTGAAAAAGGCTAATATCCATCTCACTGGAGTGCCTGAAACCGATGAAGTCGCCTCACTAGGCACAGAGGCCCTTCTCCACGTAATTATGAAAGAGAATTTTCCAGACATGCCTAGAGATTCTGAAATTCAGATAGCAGACAATTTCAGAACCCCAGCATGACTCAATCCCAATAAGACATCCCCCAGGCATATCATAATTAACTTCACTAAAGTTGATATGAAGGAGAAAATTCTCAAAGCAGCCAGATGAAAGAAAGCCATTACCTGCAAAGGGAAGAATATTAGAATGACTGCAGATCTGTCTGCGGAAACTTTTTAAGCCAGAAGAAGGTGGTCATCAACTTTTAACCTCCTAAAGCAAAATAATTTTCAACCCCGGGTCCTGTTTCCAGACAGTTTCATTTATGATGGAGAAATTAAATACTTTAATGACATTCATATGTAAAGGAAATTTGCCATAACCAAACCAGCTCTTCAGAACATTCTCAGACCTATCCTCCGTAATGACCAACCCAATCCTCCACCACAAAAGTAAACTCACTCAGAAACTTTTGATCAAACTTCAACTTCCACACTGGTGAAAGGATTAAAATTGTCCACTAGATTTTTGAAAAATTCAATACCCAAAATTTTGCCAGACTTGTCCATATTCTCCATTAATGTGAACAGCTTAAACTGTCCTCTAAAGAGGCATAGGTTAGCTGACTGGATACAAAAACTCAGGACAGATATTTGTTGCATATAAGAATCACATCTTAACTTAAAAGACAAATATAGACTCAAGGTGAAAGGATGGTCATCCATATTTCAGGCAAATTGTAATCAGAAAAAAGCAGGTGTTGCAATATTATTTGCAGATACAATAGGCTTTAAACCAACAAAAGTAAGGAAGGAGAAGAATGGTCACTTCATATTTGTTACGGGTCATACTGAATATGATGAGATTTCAATTATGAACATCTATGCACCCAACCAGAATGCACCTCAATTTATAAGAGAAACTCTAACAGACATGAGCAACTTGATTTCCCTCACCTCCATAATAGTTGAAGATATCAACACTCCTTTGGCAGTGTTGGATCCATCCTCCAATAAGAAGTTGAGCAAGGAAATCTTAGATATAAACCTAACCATCCAACATTTGGATTTACAGACATCTACAGAACATTTCATCCCAACAAAACTAAATACACATACTTCTCATCAGCCCATGGAACATACTCCAAAATCGATCACATCCTGGGTCACAAGTCTAACCTCAGTAAATTTAAAGGAATAGAAATTATTCCTTGCATCTTCTTGGACTATCATGGAATAAAATTTGAGCTCAGTAACAACAGGAATCTGCAAAAAAAAAAAAAAAAAACATGGAAGTTAAATAACCTTATGCTGAATGATAGCTGGGTCAGAGAAGAGATCAAGAAGGAAATTGCCCAATTTTTGGAACAAAATGAAAATGAAAACACAAACTACCAGAACCTCTGGGATATTGCAAAGGCAGTCCGAAGAGGGAAATTTATAGCACTGTATGCCTTCCTCAAAAGAACAGAAAGAGAGGAAGTTAACCACTTAATGGGGCATCTGGAGCAACTGGAAAAGGAAGAACATTCCAACCCCAAACCCAGTAGAAGAAAAGAAATAACCAAAATGAGAGCAGAATTAAATGAAATTGAAAACAAAAGAATTATACAACAGATAAATAAATCAAAAAGTTGGTTTTATGAAATGGTCAATAAAATAGATAAACCATTGGCCAACCTAATTAGGAAAAAAAGAGTAAGAGCTCAAATCTCATCAATCAGAAACAACAAAGTTGAAATAACAACAGACCCCTCAGAAATTCAAAAAATCCTCAATGAATACTACAAGAAACTTTAAGAAATGTGAAAATCTGAATGAAATTGACCACTACTTGGAAGCACGCCACCTTCCAAGACTTAGCCAGAATCAAGTGGAAATGTTGAACAGGCCCATATCAAGTTCGGAAATAGTATCAACCATACAAAACCTTCTCAAAAAGAAAAGCCTGGGACCAGATCGTTTCACGTCAGAAATCTACCAAACCCTTAAAGAAGAATTAGTACCTATTTTACTCAACCTGTTCCAAAAGATAGAAAAAGAAGGAAAACTACCGAACACGTTCTATGAAGCAAACATCACCCTGATCCCCAAACCAGGAAAAGACCCAACAAAAAAAGAAAATTATAGACCAATATTACTAATGAATATAGATGCAAAAATATTCAACAGGATCCTAACAAACAGAATCCAGCAACATATCCAACAAATTATACATCATGACCAAGACGGTTTTATCCAGGGATTCAAGGCTGGTTCAATATCCGTAAATCTATAAGTATAATTCAGCACATTAACAAATTACAAAACAAAGAACATATGATTCTCTCAATCGATACAGAAAAAAGTTTTTGATAATATCCAGCATCCCTTCACGATCAGAACAGTTAAGAATATTGGTATAGAAGGGACATTTCTTAAACTAATAGAGGCCATGTGCAGCAAACCCACAGCCAACATCACATTGAATCGAGTTAAATTGAAATCATTTCCACTCAGATCAGGAACCAGACAAGGCTGCCCATTGTCTCCATTGCTCTTTAACATTGTAATGGAAGTTTTAGCCACTGCAATTAGGGAAGAAAAGGTGATCAAGGGTATCCATGTGGGTCAGAAGAGGTCAAACTTTCACTCTTCACAGATGATATGATTGTATATCTGGAAAACACTAGAGATTCTAGTACAAAACTCTTAGAAGGGATCAAGGAATACAGCAGAGTCTCAGATTACAAAATCAACATTGATAAATCGATAGCCTTTATATATACCAGCAATATCCATGTTGAAATACAGTTAAGGACTCTATTCTATTCACAGTAGTGCCAAAGAAGATGAAATATTTGGGAGTTTATGTAACAAAAGTCGTGGAAGATCGCTATAAAGAGAACTATGGGGCGGCGCCTGTGGCTCAAGGAGTAGGGCGCCGGTCCCATATGCCGGAGGTGGCGGGTTCAAACCTAGCCCCGGCCAAAAACCAAAAAAAAAAAAAAGAGAACTATGAAACTTTAAGAAAAGAATAGCTGAAATGTTAACAAATGGAAAAACATACCGTACTCATGCCTGGGAAGAATCAACATTGTTAAAATGTCCATACTACACAAAGCAATATATAATTTTAACGCAATCCCTTTTAAAGCTCCACTGTCACACTTTAAAGATCTTGAAAAAACAATACTTCATTTTACATGGAATCAGAAAAAACCTCGAATAGCCAAGACATTACTCAGAAATAAAAACAAAGCCAGGTGAATCACGTTACCAGATCTCAGACTATACTACAAATCGACAGTGATCAAAACAGCATGGTACTGGCACAAAAAACAGAGAAGTAGATGTCTGGAACAGAATAGAGAACCAAGAGATGAATCCAGGTACTTACCGTTATTTAATCTTTGACATGCCAATTAAAAACATTCAGTGAGGAAAAGATTCCCTATTTAACAAATGGTGCTGGGTGAACTGGCTGGCAACCTGTAAAAGACTGAAACTGGACCCACACCTTTCATCATTAACTAAGATAAACTCTCACTGGATTAAAGATTTAAACTTAAGACATGATACTATAAAAATACTAGAAGAGAATGCAGGGAAACTCCTTGAAGAAATCTGTTAGGGCGAGTATTTTATGAGGAGGACCCGCTGGGCAATTGAAGCAGCTTCAAAAATACACTATTGGTACCTGATCAAACTAAAAATCTTCTGAACAGCCAAGAACACAGTAAGTAAAACAAGTAAAGAGCCCTCAGAATGGGAGAAGATATTTGCAGGTTATGTATCTGACAAAGGTTTAATAACCAGAATCCACAGAGAAATCAAACGTATAAGCAAAAAAAGAACAAGTGATCCCATCGCAGGCTGGGCAAGGGATCTGAGGAGAAACTTCTCTGAAGAAGACAGACGCACGGCCTACAGACATATGAAAATATGCTCATCATCTTTAATCATCGGAGAAATGCAAATCAAAATTGCTTTGAGATATCATCTAACTCCATTAAGATTAGCCTATATCGGGCGGCGCCTGTGGCTCAGTCGGTAAGGCGCCGGCCCCATATACCGAGGGTGGCGGGTTCAAACCCGGCCCCGGCCAAACTGCAACCAAAAAATAGCCGGGCGTTGTGGTGGGCGCCTGTAGTCCCAGCTACTCGGGAGGCTGAGGCAAGAGAATCGCTTAAGCCCAGGAGTTGGAGGTTGCTGTGAGCTGTGTGATGCCATGGCACTCTACCAAGGGCCATAAAGTGAGACTCTGTCTCTACAAAAAAAAAAAAAAAAAAAAAAGATTAGCCTATATCACAAAATCCCAAGACCAGAGATGTTGGCATGGATGTGGAGAAAAGGGAGCATTTCTACACTGCTGGTGGGAATGCAAATTAATACCTTCCTTTTGCAAAGAGATATGGAGAACACTTATAGATATAAAAATAAATCTGCCATTTAATCGTATAATTCCTCTACTAGGCATATACCCAGAAGACCAAAAATCTCACCACAACAAAGGTATTTGTACCATGTTGTTTATTGCAGCCCTATTCATAATTGCTAAATCTTGGAAAAAAACCCAAGTGTCAATCGGTCCACAAATGGATTAATAAATTGTGGTATGTGTACACCATGGAATATTATGCAGCCTTAAAGAAAGATGGAGACTTTACCTCTTTCAGGTTTACATAGATGGAGCTAGAACATATTCTTCTTAGTAAAGTATCTCAAGAATGGAAGAAAAAGTATCCAAGGTACTCAGCCCTACTATGAAACTAATTTATGGCTTTCACTGAAAGCTATAACCCAGTTACAACCTAAGAATAGGGGGAAGGGTATTGGTGGGATTACACCTGTGGTGCATCTTAGAAGGGTATATGTGAAACATAGTAAATGTGGAATGTGAATGTCTTAGCACAATAACTAAGAAAAGCCAGGTAAGCTATGTTAACCAGAGTGATGAAAATGTGTCAAACGGTCTATGAAACTAGTGTATGATGCCCCATGATCACATTAATGTACACAGCTATGATTTATTAAAAAAATTTAAAAAAAGAAAAAGAAATAAATTAATATTTTATCCAATGAGAATCAATTTTTGTTAATGGTGAAAGGCAAGGGTCAACAAATTGTGATATATGGATACCATGGAATACTATGCATCCATAAAAAAGATGGATATTTCACATGTTGTATGTTTACCTGGATGGACCTGGAACATATTCTTCTTAGTAGAGTATCTCAAGAATGGGGGAAAAAGTATCCAATGTATTCAGTACTATTATGAAACCAATATATAATCACCTACACTTTCATATGAATAATAAAACAAAAGTATAGTTCAGAAAGAGAAAGGGCAGAGGTGGGAGACGGGAGGTAAGGGGAGAGGTCAGGAGGGGGGAAGGTATTTGGTGGGACTTCATCTATTGTGCGTAATGCAACGGTACATTTTAAAACTATTAAGAGTAGAGCATAAATGTCTTACCACAACAAATAAGTAAGTGAGGTGTTGGTTATGTTAACAAGTTTGATGTAAGCTTTCCACATTGCATATCAAATTAGCACATCATGCCCCATAAATGCATTAATGTACACAGTCATGATTTAATAAAAATAATTTAAAGCTCGCTCTTAACTATTTGAAACAAATCATGTGAGAGTTTCCTTTTTTTTTTTTTTTGCAATCTTTGGCAGGGGCTGGCTTTGAACCTGCCACCTCTGGCATATGGGGCCAGCGCCCTACTCCTTTGAGCCACAGGCACCACCCCAAATCACGTGAGATTTTTACACACACACTCACATACAGAAAAGTTTGCTGACCTTCACTATTTTGCATAACTCTGGAGCAGAAGTACTACACTGACCAGAAAGGCAGGTGGCCATCTTCCAAAATTATTATCAATATATTCTAAATGAATCAGAACTACAGTTCAGCTATGACATCCCTCATTTAGTTTCTATTTTAATTTAGAACCCACATCTACCAGAATGTTACTTGGCAAGAAGTAGAGGAGAGATGAATTAAGTCAATTGTGTATTGGTATGCCAAGGTTGAAGGGGAATATTGTAACCAAGGTTGAGTATTGGAAGAGCACTTGGGAGAGTGTGTGTTGTGCATGTAGATTTTCACAAACACTGTTCAAAGAACAATTTTAAATTTCATATAATTCTCAACTTTAAAGCAAACATGAAAGCTATAACTAGATTATATTCAAATTCATCTTAATAGATTCCAAATAAATAAAAGAATTGCAAATTGAGCTAGGGTCAGTTTTAACTTAAGTTAAGAAAGATGCCATCACCTAAATAACTGTGAGAAAATTTATAGAAATTGGAATTTTCCTGTCTTCTAAAAAACAACATGCCTTGATATATATCTACTGAATTAAGAATGAATTTTTAAAACTGAGATGGAGATTCTGAAAAATTCCTGAGACAATAGGGAAATTAAACAATATCAGTACAACCCAGAAGATAATATAAATATTAAAATATTATTTGATAAGAAGCATATGAAAGTATTAGAATAAATGTACCTATTATCATCAATGATTGACAATAAATAGAGTTTCCCTGTAAGCATACCAAAAAGCCCTGAAAAGAGAATGGTCCAAAATTAAGTATAAATGCAAAGAAATCATAATAAAATAATAAAATAATACAAAACTTCACAAATAACAACAGATTTTTAAAAACTTTTACTATAGGCAAACAAGGCATACAAAAAGAACAGAAATGACATAGCAGATTATCAACCGTAATGTGAAGAACATTGTTTTCCACAGAACAAGCAAGAAGACATTGATACATTAGCTTGAGCAGTAGTTCCTAACATCTGGGGGATTAAGGCACATTTAAGAATTTAATAAAAGAACTCTTCAAATATATATTCACAAAGGAATAAAATATTAGTATATAATTTGAGGTCATTGAAAGAATCTTTTGAAGATAGGCTGTAGGTCCCTAGAATAAATTATATTATACTATAAGCAACTTTTATTCACAAAGTTTTGAGAAAAAAGTCATTAAAAACATTTTATCAAGCCAAACATTACAAAGGCAACCAAAATCATTTTTATGTCATATTTCAGATAATAAATGAGAAATATCTAAAAGATGAATACTAGAAAACTGAGAAAAGAATTAAAATACAAGAACTAGAAATTATAAAAAGATATAATACAAAAGGAAAAAGAACTCATGTTGATTGCAAAATACAAAGTAAAATCAAGCCTATTAGTTATGAAAATAAATATAAAGAGGTTAAAAGATTGAAAGACAAATTGTCTGGGATAAGATAAATATCTCATCACTTTATGATATTCAGAAGATAATGCTGAAAATGAAATGATACAAAAGATGTAATAGACAAAAAATATATGTATATAAGGAAATTAAAAAAAGAACAATGCTTACAATATTAATAGCTTACACAGAAAAAAATAATACAAAACTAAATGGACATATAGTATCATGGTCATTTTATATTGATAGAAGGTCAGTTCCATAATGAATCTTACTGGTTAAGAAACATAGCTTCAAAATATGTAAAGCAAAAAACTGAAAAATATAAAAACTATTTTAGAAATAAATAAATATTCTATTTCAGTGTTGCACATATAACACACTGTTATCAGTTCTTAAAATTAGTCAAAAAGGCTAAAAATAGGTAATCCAGACGTATGGGAACAGGTATTCTCCTTAAGTGCACATAGAATATTCTCTATGATATATACCAAGTTATGTCATATACTAATTCTAACAAATTTGAGAACATTGAAATCATACCGAGTACGATAATAATCAAAAACAGAAGGAATAATAATAATAATAATCAAAAACAGAAGGAATACTGAAATATTCACACAAATATTTAAAAAGTAAACAACACACTCTTGAACAACCAATAGGTATAAGAAAAAATCAAAAGGAAAACTAGAAAATATCATTTTAAATGTAGAGAAATGTAATTTTAAACATAACATACAAAAATCTATGGGATTCAGCAAAAGCAGTACCAAGAATAATGTTGATAGTGCTAAATTCCTACAATAAAAAGATCTTAAAGAAACAACTTATTTATACACCTTAAGGAGAAAGAAAAAGAAGAACAAACTTAAGCCCAAAGCAGGCAGAATAAAATAAATAATAAAAATTAGAAAGACACAAATTAATTAGAGAATAGGAAAATAAATCAATGAAGGTAAGTTTTTGTTTTTTTTTTTTAATTTCAGGTTAATGTGAGGGTATAAACAACTAGGTTACAATATTTGCATTTGTTAGGCAGAGTCCTGCATTCAGGAGATGTGAAATATACACTTACATTGTGCCCATTAAGTGAGAGCACACCAATCCCTTCCCCTTCTTCCCTCTCTCCTGCCATCACTCCCTCCCCAACTTGAATTGTATTGAGTTTTTCTTTTATGTGGGTATGAATTAGATCATCTACTGGCTTCATATTAGCATTGAGTACATTGGATATTTGCTTTTCCATTTTTGTGATACTACACTAAAAAGAATGTGTTTCAACTCCATCCAGGTTAATACAAAAGATGTAAAGTCTCCGTCTTTTGTATTGTTGCATAGTATTTCATGGTATACATATACCACAGTTTATTAATCCACTCCCAGGTAGATGGGTATTTAAGTTGTTTCAACATCTTGGTGATTGTAAATTGAGCTCCTATAAAAAATCTAATGCAAAGTACTAGGCATCTACCCAGAAGAAAAAAATATCATTCTATCATAAAGGATTATTATTTTTTTTCTTTTCTTTTTTTTTTTTTTATTGTTGGGGATTCATTGAGGGTACAATAAGCCAGTTACACTGATTGCAATTGTTAGGTAAAGTCCCTCTTGCAATCATGTCTTGCCCCCATAAAGTGTGACACACACTAAGGCCCCACCCCCCTCCCTCCATCCCTCTTTCTGCTCCCCCCCATAACATTAATTGTCATTAATTGTCCTCATATCAAGATTGAGTACATAGGATTCATGCTTCTCCATTCTTGTGATGCTTTACTAAGAATAATGTCTTCCACTTCCATCCAGGTTAATACGAAGGATGTAAAGTCTCCATTTTTTTTAATGGCTGAATAGTATTCCATGGTATACATATACCACAGCTTGTTAATCCATTCCTGGGTTGGTGGGCATTTAGGCTGTTTCCACATTTCGACGATTGTAAATTGAGCTGCAATAAACAGTCTAGTACAAGTGTCCTTATGATAAAAGGATTTTTTTCCTTCTGGGTAGATGTCCAGTAATGGGATTGCAGGATCGAATGGGAGGTCTAGGTTGAGTGCTTTGAGGTTTCTCCATACTTCCTTACAGAAAGGTTGTACTAGTTTGCAGTCCCACCAGCAGTGTAAAAGTGTTCCCTTCTCTCCACATCCACGCCAGCATCTGCAGTTTTGAGATTGTGAGATATCATCTAACCCCAGTGAGAATGGCCCACATAAAGGATTTTTTTTTTTTTTTTACTTTTTTTTTTTTTTTTTGGTTTTTGGCCGGGGCTAGGTTTGAACCCACCACCTCCGGCATATGGGACCGGCGCCCTACTCCTTGAGCTACAGGCACCACCCAAGGATTATTTTTAAAACATCAAAAAGTTGACAAACCTTCAGCAATACCAAGGAAAGAAGATTTAAATAAATAAAGTCCTACATGTAAGAGGAAACATTAAAATGATGCCACTGAAATAAAAAAGAATTATAATAGACTACCATAAACAATTATATGCAAAAAAACTTGGATGCTCTGGAACAAATGGGTAAGTTCCTATAAATATATAACATAGCAAGACTGAGTCATGAAGAAATGGAAAATCAAAGAGACCAATAATTAGTAAGGAGGTGAATTAGTTGTTAAAAAATCATTAATGAAGAAAAATTCAGATCTAGATATCTTCATTGGTGATACCCACTAAACATATAAAGAATTACCATCAGTCTTCAAACACTTCTACAAAATTGAAGAAGGTGCAACACTTCTAAATTCATTTTATGAGGCAAGCATTACCCTGACACCAAAGTCAGAAAATTATACTACACAGGCTGGAGAAAGATGGTGGCCTAGAAACACCTTCTTTGCAACTGGGCACAGTGAGATTGGGAAGAGAAGACTCCAGGCACCTCTGCCTTGTGGACTCTGCCCAGAAACATCCCTTTAGGGATGCAGGGAGACAGTGAGACACTTCTTGATCCCAGGAAGAGGACAAAAGCAGTGGAGAAGTGGCAAGTGGTTGTGTTAGGTTTGAGGCCATGGCGGCTACCCAGCTGTAGCTACAACAGCAGCTAGATTGCAGACAGGGAAGGCTTTCCGTGTGTGTGTGTGTGTGTGTGTGTTTTCTTTTTTTTTTTTGGACTTGGGCACTCCATTAAATTACCTTGAGGGACCTCAGGCAAGAGTGTGGGTGACTTTAAGCTATTTCCAGGGTCCACAACTGAGCCAACAGGCCAGAAGGGAGCCTTCATTGTTCATCTGTGGGCCCTTCAGCCACTGTGGGAGAGATGCTCTGCAGGGTCCACTCTCAGGGTCGCAGAGTAAGGACTGGGCTGGGAGACCTTGGGTGAGTGATCTAGTGACTGAGAACAGTGTCAAAGGCCAGGACTGAGGGGCTGAGGAAGAGTGGAGCTTTCAGTGTTTGGCAGTAGCAGAGATGCCTTGTAGCCTCAGCCCTCAGGAGTATAAAGTAAAGCTGGTTTGGGTGCACCTGATAAGTGGGCAGCCACTTCAGGAGAGATCCCAGTGACACATGCTTTCCAGGGAAAGTTTCTGGTTAGTCAAGGTTAATGGTTTGAAGTGTCTTTCAAGTGGGCTGAGGAGACATTAATGCTCTCAACCCTCTGGTGTTCGAGGGCAAAGCAGTCAGCAGAGGCCTCCAGTCTCCATATTATACAGCTGTATAAGCATTGTGATTAGCATTTCACACCACAGAAGATCACCTGTTGCCCGGACAATATTCAGCAAGATACATATACTGTTTGTTTGTTTTTCTTGTGTTTCTTTTTATTTCAACTTTTCCCTCATAATTTTTTTATTTTGTCTTTATTTTTCTAGTGTAAATATAATTTTCCATTGTTGCCTTTTTTAATAAGAAGAACTTCATTTTTGCTAGTTTTTCTGCTCCTGTTATTGTTTTTCCCCCCACTTTTATCCTGTAAGGTTTTCTATTTGTTTGGTTTGGTTTAATTTATACTATTTTTGTTTTTCCTCTATATTTGGTAAGAGCTACTGATTTCAAGGGAACTATCCAACCCAGCACCACTAGAGGTTTTTTTTTTTTTTTTTTAAGGTGTGGGTCAAAGTACCCTACTGCGCACTTTTATTACTCCTTTCTCCCTCTTTCTATACCTCTCTTCCTTTTGTCAATCTTCCCTTTTAATGACTCCCTCAAATGTCTCTCTCTTTTTTTAATATTTTCTCCCTTCTTGCTATTCAATATTCTCATCCATTTAGTCCTGTACCAAAGAACTCATCACCACCTTAGGTCAGATGCAGAGTAATTTAAAGAGCAAGAGGGAGTGAAAAGAAAATTAGGGCAAGGAAACAGACGAAAGAAATTACTCATGAGAAAGAAATAGCAGAAAAATCTTGGCAACATGAAACACCACACCAGAGCAAACCTCCAAGGGATCATGACGTAGCTACTGCAGAGGATTCTACCTATAAAGAAATGTTAGAAATGACAGAAAGGGAATTTAAACTATAGGTGATAAAAATAATAAAGGAAATTTCTGATAAAGTGGAAAATAACCAAAAGGAAATCCAAAAACAGAATCAAATAAGAGATGAATGATATAAAGAATATAGAAAGGATATAGCAGAGCTGAAGGAAATGAAGTAGCCAAATAGGTGGGAACGTAAAGATGCAGTAGAAAGTATGAAGAACAGATTAGACCATGCAGAAGAAAGAATCAGAGGGAGAGGACAAAGCTCTTGAGATAACTCATATAGTTAAAGAGGCAAGGACAAACAGAGAAAAAGCAGAACATTCATGAACAGAATTATGTGACTTCATGAAGCATTCAAACATACAAGTTATAGGTATCCCAGAAGGGGAGGAAGAATGCCTCAGAAGAATGGAAGCCATACTAGAGAATATTATAAGTGAAAATTTTCCAAATATCACAAAAGATTCTGACAAACTCCTTTCAGAGGGATGTTGGACCCCAGGTTGCCTCAAGTCAAATACAGCTTGTCCAAGAGACATTGTTATGAACCTGTTCAAAGTCAAGACAAAAGAAAAATTTCTGCAAGCCATCAGGAGTAAGCACAAATTGACTCACAGGAGCAAATCCATTAGGGTGGGTGCAGACTTCTCTAAAGAAACTTTTCAAGCCAGAAGACAATGGTCATCCACCTTTACTCTATTTAAACAAAATAATTTTCCAGCACAGAATCTGTATCCTGTTATGCTAAGCTTAAAAATTGATGGATAATTCAAATTTTTTACTGATAAGCAAACATTGAGGAAATTTGCCACAAGACCAGCTGTACAGGAAATGCTTCAACCTGTTCCACACACTGACCATCACAATGGATCACCAGGAAAGAAAGCACCCAGAAATTAAAGAACAGAACATAGCTTCCAAAATAATGCAAAAGTTAAAATTAAGCAATGGACTTCCACAGAATAAGATGAATAGAATGCTGCCATACTTATCAATTTTCTCAATAAATGTTAATGGCTTGAATTCCCCACTGAAGAGGCATAGACTGCCTGATTGGAAAAAGCAAAAAACAAACAAACAAACAAAATAGAAGCCATCTATTTTCCATCTGCTGAAAACATGCCTAGCCTCAAAAGACAAATTAAAACTCATAAGGGTTGGAAGACAATTTTCAAGTCAAACAGGGTTCAGAAGAAAAGAGGGGTTGCAAACTTATTTTCAGACACAAGTGGATTTAAAGCAACTAAAGTCAAAAAAGACAAAGATAGACACTTCATATTGGTCAAGAAAAAAATACAACAAGAAAACATTTCAAGTCTAAATATTTATGCACCCAGGGTCTGGATGGCTTCACACCAGAATTCCATCAAACCTTCAAAGAAGAGCTGATCCCCATACTGCAGAAATTATTACAAAAATTGAGGAGGAAGAAATCTTCCCCCACACATTCTATGAAGCAAAGATCAACCTAATACCAAAACCAGGAATAGACTCAAATAAAAAAGAGAACTTCAGACAAAATTCACTAATGAATATAGATGCAAAAATTCTCAACAAAATTCTAGCCAGTAGATTACAATTTCTCATTAAAAAAAGTCATACATCATGATCTAGTAGGTTTTATCCCACGGATGCAAGGCTGATTGCACTTACTCAAGTCCATAAATGTAATGCACTGTATCAATAGAAGAAAAAACAAAGACTATATGATAATCTCAATAGATGAATAAAAAAAAATTGATAAAATCCAGGATCCTTTTCTAATTAGAACTCTGAGGAGTATAGGCATAGATGGCACATTTCTCAACTGATTGAAGTCATCTATGACCAACCCACACCTAATATTTTACTAAATGGATTATAATTGAAAGCTTTTCCGCTTAGAACTGAAACCAGAAAAGGTTGTCCTCTAGCACCACTACTATTCAGCATAGTGCTGGAAGTTCTAGCCAATACAATCAGGCAAGAGAAGGAAATATGAGCATCCAAATGGAAATAGAGGGGGTCACACTCTCTTTGCTGATGATATGATCTTATACTTAGAGAATCCCAAAGACTTCACCTTCAAACTTGAAGCTTTGAAGATTCCTAGAAGTGATCAAAGAATAAAGTAATATCTCAGGATATAAAATCTATGTCCACAAATCAGTAGCCTTTGTATATGCCAAAAACAGCCAAGATGAGAAGTTAATTAAGGACACAATCCCCTTCACCATAGCTTCAAGGAAAATGAAATACCTAGGAATATACCTAACAAAAAAGGTGAAAGACCTCTATAAAGAAAATTATGAAACCCTAAGAAAAGAAATAGAAGAAAATTAAAAAATGGAAGAACATACCATGCTGATGGTTGGGAAGACTCAGTGTTGTCAAAATGTCTATACTTCCCAAAGCAATCTACACATTCAGTGCCATCTCCATTAAAATACCAGCATCTTACTTTCAAGACATGGAAAAACTAATTCTTTGTTTTATATGGAATGAGAAAAAAATGCATATTGCGTTTTATGCAATAAAACGCATATTTTATTACTAAGTAATAAAAATAAAGCTGGGGACATCAGCATACCATACTTTAGGCTATACTACAAAACAATAGTGGTCAAAAAAGCATAATATTGACACAAAAAATAGAGACACAGACATCTGGAATCAAATAGAAAATGAGGAAATGAAACTAACACCTTACCGTCACCTAATCTTTGATAAACAAACAAAAACATACACTGGGGGAAAGACTCCCTATTCAATAAATGGTGCTGGGAGAACTGGATATCCACATGTAAAACACTGAAACTAGACCTGCTTTATTTTCCACTTACAAAAATTGATTTCAGATGGATGAAAGACCTAAATTTAAGGCATGAAATAATAAAATTCCCCCAAAAAATGCATAGGAGAAGCACTTGACGATATCAGCCTGGGGAAATCCTTTCTGAAGATAACTTCTGTGGCAATTGCAACAACAAAAAAAATTAAGTAAATGGGACTTTATTAAACTGAAAAGCTTCTGTACAACTAAGGAGACAACAGCCAAAGCAAATAGACAACCTACACAAGGGGAAAGGATATTTGGATATTTTGAATCAGACCAAAGCTTGATAACTAGGATCTATAGAGAACTCAAATTAATCCACATGAAAAAAAGCCAATAATTCCATATATCACTGGGCAAGAGAGATGAATTGAATCTTCTCTAAAGAAGACAGACAAATGGATAACAAACGTATTGAAAAATGCTCATTGTCCATGAATATTAGAGAAATGCAAATCAAAATCACCCTCAGATATCATCTAACCCCAGCAGGAACGGCTCACATCACAAAATGTGAAACCGCAGATGCTGGCATGGATGTGGAGAGAAGGGAAGACTTTTACACTGTTGGTGGAACTGCAAACTAATTTAACCTTTTTAGAAAGAAGTATGGAGAACCCTTGAAGAACTCAAACTAGACCTCCCATTTGATCCTGCAATCCCTTTACTGGGAATCTACCCAGAAGAAAAAAAAAAATATTTTACCATAAGAACACTTGCACTAAATTGTTTATTACAGCTCAATTTATAATTGCCAAAATGTGGAAATAGCCTAAATGCCCACCTATCCAGGAATGGATTAATAAGCTGTGGCATTTATCCCATGGAATACTATTCGACCATTAATAAAATAGAGACTTTACATATCTTGTATTAACTTGGGTGAAAGTGGAACACATTATTCTTAGTAAAGCATCAAAAGAATGGAAATTCAAGAATCTTATGTATTCAATTCTGATATTAGGGCAATTAATGACCTAAACTTAGAACATTAAAATACTGCTGAAAGAAATTAGATAAAAATAAATGGAGAGACAACATGTGAACAAGGATTGGAAGATTTAA
The DNA here is from genome assembly GCF_027406575.1 of Nycticebus coucang. Taxonomy (NCBI): domain Eukaryota; kingdom Metazoa; phylum Chordata; class Mammalia; order Primates; family Lorisidae; genus Nycticebus; species Nycticebus coucang. The sequence continues at coordinate 109,503,160 of NC_069804.1, forward strand.
TTTTGTTAATATGTCCATACTGCCCTAAATATCTACCTATTCAATGCAATTCTTATCAAAATCCCTGTAACAATGATTATAAAAATAGAAAAGAAACTTTGCTAAATTACCTATAGAACTTAGACAGAGAACTCCAAATAATCATAATGACCTCAAGAAAGAAGATGAAAGCTGGTGACAAAATCACAACTTCTAATTTCAAAACATTCCAAATTTGAAGTAATAAAAACAGTATTGTACTAGCATAAAGACAGAGATACCACATATAGGCCAACAGAACCAAACAGAAAGGCAGAAATACACCTACTCATATATAGTTAACTGATCTTCAGCAGTGGTTCCAAGAAAACATGACAGGGAAAGTATAGTCTCATCTACATCTGGTGCTGGGAATACTAGGTGTCCATGTGCAAAAAAATGAACTTGTAGTTACATCTTATACTATACAAAAAGTGATCTAAAAATGAATTAAATACATATAAAACATAAAATTATAAAACTAGAAAAAATTGCAGGTGGAGGGAAAGCTTTATGACAGTGGATTGGCAATGATCCCTTAGATATGACACCAAAAGCACAGTCAATAAAAGCAAACAATAGACAAGTGAGATCACATCAAACAAAAATGATTTTGCACAGCAAAGTAAACAATCACCAGAATGGAAGAGCAACTAACAAAATTGGAAAATATTATCAAATCATATATCCGATAAAGAGTTAATATCACAAATATATGAGGAACTCTTATGACTTAATAGTATAAAAAATTACCTGATTTTAAAAGATCAAAGAAGTTGAATATGCATTTGTCCAAATACAAATTGCCAACAGGTATATGAACAGATGTTCAATACCCTAATCATCAGAGAGATGCAAATAAAAACCACCCTGCATGTCACTTTACACCTGTTAGGATTACCATTATTTTTAAAAAAGTAGAATGAAAGAGAAACAGAAAAGAAATGATGATGAAGATGTGGCAAATTTGGAAACTTTGTATACTATTGATAGGAATATAAAAGAGTTCAGCCACTATTGAAAACAGACAATACGGAGATTAAAAGAAAAATTAATTATGCATAAAGAATAAGAAAATAGACATTTAAAATAACAGGAATGTACCCAGCCCAAGGACAGAACAGAAAAATTAATATTCAGGACATAAAGACCTGTATCATTGTTATATTGAGTCTCAAAGTTAATTTTAAACTTCCCACTAGTCAAAATGAAAATTGATCTCTTGTTCATTATCAGAAAGATAGGAAAGTTCTTCACAGAGTAGCCTCTTGAAGACATTCTTAATTTTTGCTTTCATAGTAAGCCTAAGAGAGCAATACAGTAGACAATGCTCTCAAAAGTATTGCTACAACAAATGCACTAAGTGGATATATAGAGCGTTTGTTTACATTAGGTGGGGGAAAATGTTGCAGAGATAGCTGTTCATTTTGCCTGGAGAAGAGCTGAGATGGCAACATTAAAACAGCAGACTGTAGACAACTCTGCAGATTTACAATAAAATGGCCAACTATGAGAAATTTTTGATGGTTTTTCTGAGGTGAGCTGAGTTTAGAACTCAGCTGAATTCTGAGAAAACTAGACTTACTGAATGTCCTTTACCTAAGTACTACTTTTCTTCAGCATCTTTCTACCTAGTCTCCATCACTTCATTATCTTAGATGGGATTGTGGAACTTTTAGTATTGGTTTCTGCAAGTCTTTGTTAGCCCCTGCTTATTTTTCCTCTACATCTCTTAACCTAAAAATCAGCTTGATATCCACTGATCATCTTGGTATTCAGCATTATTCTAACTCAGGTGCATCACTGCTGATAGCTCTTCTTTCCCCATTTACCAGCTCAATTAGGATAGATGCCTGCCAAGAAAGTGTTCTAAAACTCAAATAAGTGAACCATATTAAAAAGTATTTATGTTTTATAATATACATAAAAAGGTATTTTGATGTTATTAATACTTCTGTGTGTTTAGTTTGATTGATTGATAATGGTTTATAATTATTTGAGTACTAACAAAGGCACTTGGTAAATGAACTTAAAAATTTTAAAATACATCTACTGCTACTATTGAAGAATAAAAGCAATAAGTTAAATAATGCACCATCATCACTTCCATCATGTATTTATGTCTTTACTCATTGGTCTATGAAAATTATCCAAAACGTTTTGCTTCAAAGTATTTTATCTCCACTCATTTACTTTAAGAACCTGCACATCATGACAGACCCAGATCATCCTTGGTCCATTGAAGCTGACATAAAAGCTATAACTATGACATTCTTCTTGGTGAGGAACTTCATTGAAGCAGGATGTATCCTAAAGGTGCACTTCAACATACAAAAATACATTTTGAAATGCCACTAGAATATTCTTTCAAATAAAATACATATATTCAAAGTTCAAGATATATGAGGTACATCACAGGCTTTCAATTTCCAGTCTTGGACCTCCTTTCTAGTTGTTATAGAATACTGTGATAAGATCTCATAATTATCAGGTGCCCTGAGTTACCTTTATATAAATGGCAGTAGCAATTCACAGAACTTTCTATATGTTTAAACAAAACAAAGCAAAGTAAATTTCCATGAAATTTCATCAAGACTTCATAAAATTATAGTCAGCAATCTATTGAATTTGTCAAACTATAACTAGAGATTGCTATATATCTAAGTGCATCCATCTATCTAGTTTCCTGTCACTAATAGTTTTTTTTATAAAATTAAAGAAGGAAGTCTTTCAACATTATATAGAATAGTGCATTGATTTATGAATAAATGGAAATGTATAATTTTTTAATCCCCATGGTACCTAATATAAAACAGGCTATGTATCGAATTCTCAAAAATAATGCCACACTACATTTTACATTGTCATGCATTTTACAAATGCATCAAAAAGAATTCTCTAATTTTATCCAGGTGTTATCATTGTTGTTACTGTTTCTATTAACAATATTACTATTTTACAGATGATGAATATTTTATTCATGGGCTGTGACTTGCCAAAATTCAAATGACTGTCATGGCTGGATCCTTAGACATCCTGGACAAATATCATGATTGTCTGACTTCTAATCCAGTATTACCTTTAGAATAAAACTTTTTCAGCATTTTTAAAAACTAACAATTTACATATGCATGTATAAGATAAATATTTATTGAGCACCTTCTGTGCATAAGGCAGTGAAAAGGACACAAAGACAAGTGTGAATATGTGATATCTGAATATTATATATTCTACAGGCAGAGTCAAGTTCAAAGAAAAGAAGGGTGATAATGGCTCTATACCAGTTCTCTGATGAAACTGCCTTTATTATCCATGGAATAGACAGGCAAAATTATTATGAGATTTGTTTTATCCTCTCATTATTATGTCCTGAGAACCTCAGACAAGGCTTTAGTCTTTCTTACATTCTAAAATCCAACTCCATATCTTTCAGCTCATCTCTACCACTCAGCCTCTAGAAAAGCAACAAAGTCATGCATATTTGGTTGGGTATTACCTAACATCTTGATCACTTTTCTATAAAATTCTTCATGACTCAATGTTTTCACAATGAGTACAGTTTTTTTTTTTTTTTCTTGATTGAAAGTAGAATGTACTCCAAAGGGCAGCTATGAGCATGCATCTATGAGGTCAGTCAACTAAGTTCACTAATTCATCCTGAGAAAAGTGTTACGTACCTCATTGCTGAAAATACTACAGTCACCTTTGGAGTACTCCCCTTGGGAAGCTATTAACTAATTCCAGTGCCCAGATGACCCCTCAGAGAACTTTTTCTGGATTACTTTGTGAACTTAATTGTCAGGCCTCATATGCCAAGAGCTCTGAATGCCATTCCAGAAAATCGGTTACAAAATTGCTTCCCAGGGTGGACAATGCTATGGCATTGGTAAATAGCTTCCCCAGGGGAGCACTCCAAAGGTGACTGTAGCTATATTCAGTAATGAGGTACACAGCACTTTTCCTACAATGAGTTTGGAAAATTAATTGCCTGACCTCTTATACATATCCAGCTTATGCACTGGTATAAAATGAGCCCATGTTACACCCAAATGTTCTCATTTTTTGAGGCCATGGGAAATATTTTATTAACTTAGTGATTTTTTTATTGTGGTTAAAAAAAACCCACATAACATAAATTGACTATCTTTGACCATTGTAATTATATAATTCAGTAGTTTTCTTTTCTTTATTAAATCATAATTATGTAAATTGATGCATTTATGGGGTACAATATACAGATTTGATATACAATGTGAAATGCTTACATTGAACTTATTAACACATCCATCACCTCGCTTACTTATATCTTGTGGTAAGACAAGTATAGACATTTCTTAATAGTTTTGAAATATATCATTGCATTATGCACATTAGGTTAGGTCCCCTCAAATACTCTACCTCCTGCCAGCCTCCCAGCATCCCTTCTCTCCCCTCTCCCTCATCTTACTTCCTACTTTCTGGACTATAGTTATGATTTAATGTACATATGAATGTGTTGGTGATTATATATTGATTTCGTAGTAGTATTGAGTACATCAGATATTTTTTTTTTCCATTCTTGGGATACTTTACTAAGAAGAATATGTTCCAGTTCCATCCAGGTACACATAAAAGATATAAAGTCTCCATCTTTTATGGCTGCATAGTATTCCATGCTGTACATATACCACAATTTGTTAATTCATTGATGGGTAGATGGATACTTGAGCTGTTTCCATGTCTTGGCAATTATGAATTTGGCTTCAATAAACATTATGGTGCAAATGTCTTTGTTGTAAAATGATTTTTGATCATCTGGGTATATACCTAGTAGAGGAATTGCAGGATCGAATGCTAGGTCTACTTTTAGTTCCTTGAGTATTCTCCAAACTTCTTTCCAAAATAGGTTGCATTAGCTTGCATTCCCACCAGCAGAGTAGAATTGTTCCCTTTTCTCCACATCCCTACCAACACCTGCAGTTTTAATGTGGGCTAATCTTACTGGAGTTAGATATCTCAAATTGGTTTTGATTTGCATTTCTCTAATGATTAAAGATGATGAGCATTTTTTCATGTGTTTATAGGCCATGCACCTGTCTTCTTCAGAGAAGTTTCTGTTTAAGACTCTTGCCCATGTAGAAATGGGATTATTTGTTCTTTTTTTTTTTTTTTTTTTTTGCAGTTTTTGGCTGGGGCTGGGTTTGAACCCGCCACCTCCGGCATATGGGGCCAGCACCCTACTCCGTTGAGCCACAGGTGCTGCCCAGGATTATTTGTTCTTTTCTTATTTATTAGTTTGAGTTCTCTGTGAATTCTATCAGACCTTTGTCAGAAGCATAACCTGAAAAAATCTTCTCCCATTCTGAAGGTTGCCTATTTGCTTTATTTACTGTGCTCTTGGCTGTGCAGAAACTTTTCAGTTTGATCAGATCCCAGTAATGTATTTTTGGTATTGCTTCAATTTTCCAGGGGATCCTCCTCATAAAATATTCTCCCAGGCCAATTTCTTCAAGTGTTTTCCTTGCACTCTCTCCTAGTATTTTTATAATTTCATGTCTTAAGTTTAAATCTTTTATCCAGTGAGAATAAATTTTTGTTAATGGTGAAATGTGGGGGTCCAGTTTTACTCTTCTATGGGTCACCACCCAGTTCAACTAGCACCATTTGTTAATTAGGGAGCCTTTCCTCCACTGAATGTTTTTGATAGGCTTATCAAAGATCAAATAACAAGTGGTTGGATTCATCTCTTGGTTCTCTATTCTGTTCCATAAATATACCTCTCTATTTTTGTGCAAGTAACATTCGATTTTGATCAGTATAGATTTATAGTGTAACCTAAAATCTGGTAATGTGATTGTTTTTATTTTTGAGTAATGTCTTGGCTATTTGAGGTATTTCTGATTCCATATAAAATGAAGCACTATTTTTTCAAGCTCTTTATAGTATGAAAATAGTAATTCAAAAAGGATTTCATTAAATCTGTAGATTGATTTGGGTAGTTTAAAAATTTTACCAATGTTGATTCTTCCCAGCTATGAGCATGGTTATGTATTTCAATTTGTTAATATCTTCAGCTATTTCTTTTCTCAGAGTTTCATAATTCTCTTTATGGAGCTCTTTCACATCCTTTGTTAGGTAAATTCCCAGATATTTCAACTTCTTTGGGACTACTGTAAAAGGAATACAATCCTTCACTATATTTTTAGCTTGACTATTGTTGGTATATATAAAACTACTGCTTTGTAAGTACTGATTTTGTAGCCTGAGATGCTGCTATATTCCTTGATCACTTCTAAGAGTTTTGTCATTGAGTCCTGAGGATTTTCCAGTTATAGGATCATATCATCTGCAAAGAGTGAGAATTTGATATCCTCTGACCCCATTTGGATATCCTTGATTGCCTTCTCTTACCATAGATTTACATATGTTGAAATGAACTGTGGAATAAAACCAACTTGATCATGGTGTATAATTTTTTTGATTTGTTGTTAAATTATGATTACTCAGATTTTATTGAATATTTTTGCATTTATATTCATTCATTATATTGGTCTATAATTTTCTTTCTTTGTTGGATCCTTTCCTGCTTTGGGGGTCAGTGTGATATTTGTTTCATAGAATGTATTGGGAAGTGTTCCTTCCTTTTCTATGTTTTGGAAAAGGTGGTATAATATAGGGACTAGTTTCTTTTAAAAGGTTTGGTAAAATTCTAAAATGAAGCCATCTAGTCCCAGACTTTTCTTTTTGGGGAGATTTCATGTAATTGATGCTATTTAAGTGATTGATATAGATCTATTCAAAATTTCTAATACTTTCTTGTTGAGTCTAGGAAGGTGGCATGCTTCCAGGTATTGGTCCATTTCCTTCAGATTTTCATATTTCTGAGAATAGAATTTTTGTACTGATCATAAAGGATTTTTTGAATTTCTTATGTGTCTGTAGTCATTTCTCCTTTATCATTTCTGACTGATGATATTAGAGATTTTACTTTTCTGTTTCTGGTTAGTTAACAATTCTCCATAATTCTTTCATAGAGGCCATATTAGTTTGCAATCTCAGTAGTGTAAAAGTGTTTCCTTCCCTCCATATTCACACCAGAATAAGCAGCTTTGAGACTTTGTGATATGGGCTATTCTCACTGGGGCTAGGTGATATATCTAGATGGTGTTGATTTGCTTTTCTCTGATGATTAGGGAAAATGAGCATTTTCTCATGTGTTTCTTGGCCATTCATCTGTTTTCTTCACAGAAGGTTCTATTCATGTCTCTTGCCCACAATAAATGTGGTCATTTGCTCTTTTCTTGATTAACATCAGGTCTCTGTAGATTGTAGTTATCAGCCTTTTGTCAGATAAGTAGCAGGGAAATATCGTCTCCCATTCTGAAGGATGTCTGTTTGCTTTAGCTGTGCCCTTAGGTGTGCAGAAACTTTTAACTTAATCATGTCCCATTTATTTATTTTTGGTGTTGTTTCAATTGCCAATGGGAGTATTCCTCATGAAATCTTCCAGGGTGATATTGTGAAGGTTTTTTTTCTCACACTTTCTTCTAGAGGTTTTATTATTTTCTGTCTTAAAATTAAATCTTTCACCAGTGAAAGTCTTTTTTTTCTAAGATCATATCACCAGCAAACAGTGAGAGTTTGAATATCTCTATTCCCATTTTAATACCCTTAATATCCTTGTCTTGCCTGACTGCATTAGCTAGAACTTCCCACACTATGTTTAATAGAAATGGCAATAGTGGACATGTTTATCTGTTTTGAGTTATAAATGGAAATGTTTTCCGTTTTACTCCATTCACTATTGGTGTTGGATGTTGGTTTGTAATAAGTGGCTTCCATCAATTTAATAAATGTCCCATTTTTCCTATTTTCTGAACTGCTCTTATCAGAAAAGGATGCTGAACTTTCTTGAATGTTTTATCTGCATCTATGAGAGGATCATATGTTCTATTTTTTAATTTCTATTTATGTGGTGAATCCATTTATTGATTTACTCATGTTGAACCAGCCTTGCTTCACTGAAATTAAGTCCACCTGATCATGATGTACAATTAGTTTATTGTGTACCCGTATTCTTTTTGCTGGGATTTTATTGAATGTTTTTGTATCAATATTCAGAAATGATATGGGTGCTCAGTCTTCTTCTCCTTCTCCTCCTCCTCCTCCTCCTCCTCCTTCTTCTTCTTTTTAAATCCTTTCCTGGTTTTGGTATGAGGGTGAATTTGCTTTATAGAATATGTAGGGGAGGATTCATTCCTTCTCTATGCTTTGTAATAGGTCTTGCAATATAGACACTAGTTCCTCTTTGAAAGTTTTGTTGTTGTTGTTGATTCCTTGAGAGTACACAGAACCAAGTTACATTGATTGCTTTTGTTAGATAAGGACCCTCATATTTCTGTCCTGCCCCAAAAATGTGTACCTCTCCCCTTGACCCCCACTCCCTCCCTCCTTCCCTTTCTCATCTCTCTCCACCACCACCCCACACCACTGTGTACTAGGACCTTAATTGTCCTCGTATTAGAATTGAGTACATAGGATTCTTATTTCTCCATTCTTGTGATGCTTTACTAAGAATAATGTGTTCCACATCCATCCAGGTTAATACAAAGGATGTAAAGTCTCTATCTTTTTAATGTCTGAATAGTATTCCATGCCATACATATACCACAGCTTCTTAATCCATTCCAGGTTGGTAGGCATTTAGACTGTTTCCACATTTTGGCAATTGTAAATTGAGCTGTGATAAACAGTCTAGTGCAAGTGTCCTTGTGGTAAAAGGATTTATTTTCTTCTGCGTAGATGCACAGGAATGGGATTGCAGGATCAAAAAGGAGGTCTAGCTTGAGTTCTTTGAGGGTTCTCCATACTTCCTTCCAAAAAGGTTGTATTAGTTTGCAGTTCTACCAGCAGTATAAGAGTGTTCCTTCTCTCCACATCCATGCCAGCATCTGCAGTTTTGAGATTTTGTGATATGGGCCATTTTTCCAGGGGTTAGATGATATCTCAGGATGGTTTTGATTTTCATTTCTCTAATAATTAGGGACAATGAGCATTTTTTAATATGTATGTTAGCCATTCATCTGTCTTCTTTACAGAAGATTCTATTCATCTCTCTTGCCCAGTGATCTAAGGGATTGTTGGCTCTTTCTATGTTTGCTAATTTGAATTCTTTGTAGAAAGTTTTGTAGAATTTCCTCGTAAAACTGTGGCCCAGGACTTTTCTTTTCTGGAAGATTTTTTTGTTGTTGTAATTTCAGTGTTTTATATTGGTCTCTTCAATATTTCTAATTCTTTCTGGTTGAATTAAGTAAAGTGGTATGATTCCAAATATTGATCCATTTCCTCCACTTTTTTTTAAATTTCTGGGCATAGAGTTTTTTTGTAGTAATTAGTTATGATTTTTTTTTTTGTATATCTGTGGTATTTGTTATTTCCCCTTTTTCATTTCTGCTTAATTTTTTACTTTTAGTTAGTCTGGCCAAGAGTTTATTGATTTTGTTGAGCTTTTCAAAGAACCAACTTTTGACTTTGCTGATTTGAATGATTCTTGTATTCTCAATTTCATTTTAATTTCCTCTAACTTTTGTTATCTCTCCTCTTCTGCTAGTTTGGGATTGGATTTCTCTTCCTTTTCTAGCTCCTTGAGATGGATTGTTGGCTCTTTTTATGTTTGTTAATTTGAATTCTCTGCAGAAAGTTTTGTAGAATTTTCTTGTAAAACTGTGGCCCAAGATCTTTCTTTTCTGGAAGATTTTTTGTTGTTGTAATTTCAGTGTTTTATATTTAAATTTCTGTTAAAATTTCTAATTCTTTCTAGTTTATTTTCACTCTTTTTGTTTTCTGGATGTGGGTATCCAATCCTATAAACTTGCTTTTTAGTACTGGCTTTGCAGTATCCCACAGGTTTTGATAGTTTGTGGCTTAATCATCGTGTTGTTCAAAACTCTAATGATATCCTTCTTTATCTCGTCTTTGGTCCATTGGTGTTCAGCATCAGGTTGCTTAGTTTTTGTGTGGGAATGAAAATTTTTGTTGGAGTTCAGATCAACTGTTATTCCAGAAAATCTAAAAGTATACAAGGTCCATTTTCTATTCCTTTAAATTAATTGAAATTCAATTTGTGCCCTAAGTTATGATCAATTTTGAAGAATGATCCATGCACTCAAAAGATGTATACTTAATTTTATTGGAGTAGAATGTTCTGTATATGTCTGTTAAAGCCCATTTGTTCTAGCATTACATTTAAATCCATTGTTTCTTTGCTTAGATTGCACTTGCAGGGTCTTCTCAGCTCTATCAGTTCTGCTGGTGTTTCAGGATACCATATAGTTCAGTTCCTATTGTTGCAGGGTATCATATTCTTCAGGTCAGTTACAGTTCATTGTTATATATGGGAGCTTTTAAGTTGGGTGCATAGATACTTAGGTTTGAAACTTCTTATTATTGTATTGTTCCCTTGACCAGTATATAGTATTGATATTTGTCTTTGTTTACTTTTATAGTTTTGAAGCCAAAGAAATCTTCAAATAAGTTTTGATTCCTGCTTTTCTCTGATTTCCATTTGCCTAGAAAATGGTTTTTCCAGTCCTTCACACTGAGTTTTGATCTGTCCATGGAGCTAAGATGTATTTCCTGAAGTCAACATATATTTGGCTTGTGCCTTTCAATCCAGTCAGCCACCCTGTGCTTCTTCCACAGGAAATTTAAGATATTGACATTTATTATGATAATTGATAATTGTCATGGATTTCTTTTTATTTTGTTTTGTGGCGGTCCATTGATAAATTTTATCACTGCACCATTGTTGAAACTAGGATTTATCCTTTAGTTTCTGAGTGTCTTTACTTTAATGGTGATCCAGTATGATGGTCAGTGTATATAATGGGCCTAGGTACTTTCTTCAGAGCTGGTCTTCTTATGGTGAAATTCTTCAATGTTTTATTATCAGTGAAAATTTTATTTTGTATGCTAAACCTTTAGTTTAGCAAGATACAAAATACTGGACTGAAAGTCATTTTTTTTTTTTTTTGGATGTTCCAAAGTAACCTGTGGAAGACAGATGAATTTGGAATATCCAGATTACTCTTGAAACTTTTCAAGCCATAACAGATTACTCTCTTGTGGCTTGAAAAGTTTCCACTGAAAAGTCCACTGTCACCTTCATGTTTTTCCCCTTGTGGGAAAGAAGTTGCTTGTGCCTAGCTGCTTGCAGAATTTTCTCTTTCATTTTGACTTTCTAACGTTAATTACAGTGTGTCTAAGAGATGTTTTCTTTGAAATGAATCATCAGTGCGTTCTGATACTATCTAGTATCTATATTTCTGGTACCCTCATAATGCTTAGTAAAATTTCTACCATGATGTCTTGAAATAGAGCTTTAATACTTTTAGCACTCTCTATTTCTCCTTCAGCCATCCCTATGATTTGTATTTGTGTACATTTCTTGTATTCCTATGTCTCTCTAAGGGATTGTTCTGTTTTTGCACACTTTTTCCCTGCCTTTTGTAATGATTGGGTTAATTAACAAGTCTTGTCTCTGATATCTGAGATTCTTTCATCTCCACGTTATACTCTGTTGTTGAGACTTTACTATGTTTTACAACTTATTGAATGCCTCTTGTAAAAACTCTGTTATATTCTTTCTAATTATGTACAGATCCTTGGTGACTTTGTCTTTAATTTCATCAGTATTTTGAGATCATTTTTGGACTTCTTTTTCCATCTTACTTCAATTCCATTCATCTTATTTGCCATATATATTCTGAATTGTATTACCATCATTTAAAAAAATTCTCTATGGATGGTATTTTCAAGTATATCTCCCTTGTAATCTCTTAAGGGAGTTGATCTGCTTTGATTTTTCATGTTCCCAGCATTCTTTTGCTAATTTCCTCCCCTGTATTTTTGACTTATTTATATATTTCATTTTTCTTTTTCTTATTTATATATTTCTTTTACTTTTTAAACAGGAATATTGGGTTGCCCTAAATTTTTGTTGAGAGATATTCTATTTGGGATCCCTTAGGCAGATCCCAGGAGATAGCTGGTTCCTAGAAAAGTAAAGCCTGTGCCAAATGATTGCAGCACCTATCTGCAAGCAATAGCTCTGTTCAGTTGGCTCTTTGGAAATTTGGATATTGAGTCAGGTGGAATAGTGATGGCACTGGCTACCTTGAAGCTTAGAGCTCTCCACACCCCTTTTAGGACTTGACATTACAAAATGGCAGCTCCTTGTTCCTTTATATACTCAGCATTTATTAAGGCCATATGGCTGTATTTTTTAGGACTGATTGGAATACTAATCTGAGGGGCTGTTGTCAATTTTAGAGATCCCAGGATGTGGAGCTCACCCTAACACCTCCAGATCCTGCCAGAGCAAAGCAGTTCCTTGCTATACAGTTAGCCTTCTCAGCATGGATTTGGGGTTGTTTGGATACTGAAACAGGCTGGCGGATATCAGTTTTGAGGGCTCCCAGAATGTGGAGATCACCATGCCCTTTCTAGGGCCTATCAAAGTTATCAGGCAGCTTGTTGTTATGTTGGTTCACTCAGCAGGATTTTACCCTTAAAATCCTGAAACCTAAAACTGGCAGACTGAAATGAGATCCAGAGGCCCTAGGTTATGGAGCTCCCCACACCCTTTCATCGTTCACTGCTGAATGAACTACTGCTTATACCAGTGGCCTTTCTTATATATAGTGTCTCAATGCTCCCTTTTGGGATTGCAATTTGTGAGCATCCCTGAAGTTTGAGGCTGGGGACAGGATCTCCAGGTGATGCTTCTAGGCGGGGGTACAACTCCTAGATAGCAAGCAAAACTGTTACACCCAAAGTCTCAGCCCAGCCTGCAATAGATTCAAAAAAGCTGTGGCTTTTTCAAAGTGTCAGCCATGCCTGCCACAGATTCAAACTGTGGCTTTTGCTAAATAATTGGTGCCACCCACAACAGAACCAAAAAACTTGGAATGTTACTTGTGGTTGGAGGAAGGGAATTTGTGGCTTGCTGTATGTTTCCCTGGATTTTCCAGAGTGGGGTCATCCAAAGTTAGGCCTGGACCTCCCCATGCCTTTAGGAGTGGAGCTGGGGGAAGAACCTCTGGGAGGGGTCTGAAGGGCCCAGATCCAAGACTGAGTCACTCCTCAGGGTGGGAAAAGATAACCCCTACCAGAAGGCAGACTCTGCAAAGTACCCACCTCACCAATGTTAGTGTAGATGAGCCACAGTTTCCTCCTGTGACAGGGTCAGAGTGCTTTCAAATCACTGGGCCACACAATAAAGAGGTCCCTTAGTGTTCCTGTCAGATATGGTAAGAGTGCAGGGCCTGTCTCCCTTCACTTTTGTGGCTAGCTGGCTGTGAACACTGCCAGTTGCTGGTGAAAAAGAGTGGCTTCTGTAACCCTTGCTTCCACTGTCACTAGGAGGGCTGGGTAGGGTCCAAAGATCCTTTGCTTCTCTAATGCCTGGAGGTGGAGGAGCACTTCCAGGTCATCTGAGCATGTGCAGAGGGAAACAGGCCTCAGCAGGGAACAATCTGTCCAGTAACTAAAGAAAAATGTAGGAGGCCTGTGGCCACAAGGTGGCTGGAGCCAAAATTGCTCACTATTCTGTCAGGCAAAGGGGACACCTAGAGGAAGATATGCTTAGCTACAGGAAAACTGGGTCACTGGCCTCTCTTGGCTTTATCCCATGGGGTGGGAGATCCTGTGGTTCATTGCTCATGGAGAGCCCCCAAATAGAGGAGAAAGTTCCCCTTACCCTTCTATTCAGCTTTGGGTACCTCCTATTCTGGTCTGCTTCATCACTGTCCTCTGTTTTCTCCTTCCTTCTCTTAGTTTGTCTTAATGTAGTTGTTGAATGCCTTAATTTCTTCTCTCTGCTATCTATTCCCCAATTTCAACTTCTCTGAGCCCTCAGTCTAATTTCCCTTCTTCTGGTTAGGATCTTCTGATAAAATCTGCCTCTAGTCAGCCATCTTGCCCTCCACATAGAAATATGTATTTCTAAAATACATATTTAGAAAAAAAAACCTTCACAACTGAAAGTAAAATCTCAAGGATAAGTTTGTGATAGTCATTCCTAGCAATTACATTTATGGAGATACATTTATATAATTATTGTAAACAATATTGATTGCAAGACATAAAGTGATATATTTGTGTGTGTGTGTATATATATATAGCTTATATATGTATTATATATATATATATACTACAACACTGAAACAACTAAGTAATAATAATAATTTAGGTCTATAATCTTAAATTATATTGGCATAAGTCAATAAATGTTGAAAGGATAAAGTAAAAAATATTAAATATTTAAACTTATGAACAAAGAAATACATGTTGTAGCATTCTCAATTTTAAATTACAGAAAATATAGTTGTAAATATCATTGTATATTTGGTAAAACAGACAAGAGTAAAAGGTACCAAATTTTCTTAAGATAATAACAGTATTGTAAATATTTAAAAGTACAAAATGTCAAAAGTATTATCACACACTGTTTGTGGGAAGATAAATTGGTATAGGCTCTGGTATAGGTGGGAAGGAAATTTGACAATATATTTAGATAGGTATTAAAATAATTGTACTCATTGATTGATCAATTTCAAAATATAACATAAGGTTAAAAATCAGAGAAATCACCTAAGATTTATGTGCAGTAATGGTAAAAAAAAACGTTATTTTTAAAGAGATATAAATTTGAGTGAGCAAAGAAAAACAAATATCTTACAACAAAGAGATATATAAACCACAGTACATGTTTGTACTCTAAAGTTCACATTAAAAGTATTTTTGAAAAAAAAAATGTAATACCATAGATATATGGTATGATTTTAAGTAATCTACTTTTTAGTAGACTACATATGACATGACCTAAATTTTAATTAAAGAAAAAAGTGCATACTAGGTAAAGAATGAGAAGAATGGGAAAGAGATACATCAAAGTGTTATTAAATGTTACTAATATGTGGGCAGAATAGAGGTGTTTTCATTTTCTCCCTTATTAACATTTTGTGCTTTGCACATTATCTTTAAATGAGTGCATATTACTTTTAAAACCAGAAGAAATAAAAAGATAAATTAGCACCAAAAATTTATGACTCTTTTATTAAAGGTATATTATATGTATTTTGGTGTTTCCTTTAACCTAGCCCCAGCGAAGCAACTAAAAATCCACAAATGATTCTTTCCACATATTTTTTTTTGTTTGTACTTGTAAGGTAAATTTTAAGCTGTAATTGTGTCCTTCACTTAGGAAGTGTGCCACATACCTGAACATTGTACCCACTGGTAGGAACTTACTAACCCCCCCTTGAATTTAATTTAGTTCCTTGCTCATGTGAACTTGTAGGTATTAATCTACTAGATTCAACTTAATATTGAGTACACAGGATGCTTGATTTTTCCTTCTTGTTATACCTAGGAGAATATTCTCAACATCTTTCCATATAAATATGAATGAAAAACAATCTCCATCTTTTTATGGCTGAATAGTATTCCATAGTATACATATACCACAGTTATTTATTCATTTATAGGTTGATGGGCACTAAAGTTGTTTTCATATCTTTGCTATTGGGAATTGAGCTGCTGTAAACAGTGCAAATGTTCTTCTGGCAAAATGATAACTTTTTTTCTTCTGCATGGATGCCTACTCATAGAATTACAAGATCAAATGGAAGGTATACTTTTTAGTTCATTGAATATTCTCCAAAGACAATTTTTCCAAAGAGGCTTTATTAGTTTGCAATCCTGCCAACAGTGTATAAGTGTTCCCTTCTCTCCCATGTCAGTATCAACATCTTACCCAGAGATTCTCTTTTTTGAATGAGGAAAAAAAAAGACACAAAATTATAAAGATGAAGAATTGTTGTTATCATTTCTAACATAATAAATATGTGTGACAACTATTCTTCATTTTTTTTCTCTTTTTTATCATTTAAAAATAGAATCTCGGCTCAATGTCCATAGCTCAATTGTTATGGTGCCAGCCACATACCACAGGGCTGGTGGGTTCGAGACTGATCCAGGCCTGCTAAACACCAAGGACAACAGCAATAAAAAAAAAAAATAGCCAAGTGTTGTGTCAGACATCCGTAGTCCCAGATACTTGGGAGGCTGAGGCAAGATAATCACTTAAGCCCAAGAATTTGAGGTTGCTGTGAGCTGTGACACCAAAACATTCTACTGAGGGTGACATAGTGAGACTCTAATAAATAAATAAATATAAATAGAATCTCCAGGTGTCTTTCTGCTGCTTCCATCTTGTTCTTCCCCATCTTCTCATACAAGTCATATGCCATATATCTCAGGTTCCTTCACCAATAAATCAGTGATTTCTGGGATTGTGGGAGGAGTGATTCCAATTAAGGGTCATTATGTGATTTTAGTGGGTTGTAGTGAAATGTGTTTTCTTGACTTAAAGCATACTAGACTAGACAATAACATAATAAGACATAGAACAGAGGAGACCAGAGAAGAACAGAATAGAAAAGGAAAAAATAACCATATAATTAAGAAAATTATTGTTCTCCCCAACTTTTATTTCAGTTATATTAATACATATATTGCTAGACAGAGTCCTAAGTTAAAATTTATTTTTTTGAGTGGCTCCTCCCTAAGGAAAAGCTAGAGGTGTTTCATCAATTAGTTGATGAGCAATTAAAACTTAATCATATAATTCCATCTGTAAGCTCCTGGAATTCACCTGTCTTTGTCCTTAAGAAAATATCAGGATGGAGGTGGAACATGATGGTGGACAGGATGGACATGTAGCCCACCTCTCCCAAGTCATCAGATGAGAGGAAAGGTGGTCTGTACCTTTTCCCCGTGTGGATTATTGGTGTGGACAGACAGCTAGAGACACGCAGCAAATTGGCAGATTGATGTAAATAAGGTGTAATTTAGAACCACGGACTCTGTTGTAGAGAATTTTCCTGCTTGGCCGTGCTGGCCAGCAGGCCCCTCCCTCACAGAGGACAGCAGCTTGCAATTCCTGGCAAAACTCAACTGATGAAAATTTATTCCTGAGCAGTTTGGCACCTGAAAGGGGAGCCACTCAGAATCACAAGGAACTAAGCAACCTGATGGAAAATTGAAGGGAAAATTGAAGGGAAGGGATCCTGCCTGGGAAACAGACATTTTGAATTCTCAAAAATGTGGGCACCTTCCCCCAGAACAACAGGAGTGATTAAATAGACCAGACCATTCCTGGTGGGGAATATTGTTGTGGGCTGGCAGTTTAGGCTGTGCCGCAAACTGGCAGGTGGCTAGGCTCAAAACTCCAGAACCACAAAAACTGAGTATAAGGTTTCTGTGCACCACAGCCTTGGTGGCAGCGAGATGCAGTGGCAGCAAGACCCGGCGGCACCCATGGGACCTGGCAGCAGCCTTGGGAACCAGCAGCATACATGGTAGTCAGCAGCAGTGAGACCTGGTGGCTGCCAGCACCCTCCCCCACAGCCGATTGCAGTTGCCTGTTTGCAGGAGAACACAGGAGCAGAGTGGAAAGATTTGTGAAGCGTGGACTCCTGCACTGAGTTGGGAGGTCGGATAGGAGTGCTGTCTGGAACAGAGCAGCTGAGGTTACATAACAATTGGGTAAAAAAACTTTTACAGAAACTCCAAAATGCCGATAGGGTTGTTACCATGGTAACAGTATAAACAGGGAATCAGGTATAAGCCTGGGAACCACTCACAGCACCACCTGGTGTCCAGAAAGTATATTGCATTATAAATATATTCCTATGAAAGTTGATCCCTACATCATACATATAGATGTATATTTCTATATATATATAAGAATAATATTTTTGTGGTTGGTGCCTTTTTATTTTCTTTTCTCATCATTTTCTTGGAGGAACTATAGTTAATTTTTATTATTTATATATATTTTTTCTTTCTTTCATTTTTTCATTCTTCTTTTTTTTCTTTATTATGAACACCACTTTTTATTTTTGCCTTCTCTCTTCCTCTTCTTTCCTTCTTATGGTTTCTGAGAAGGCTAACATCAGATTTCTAGAGGTTTTTTTGTTTGTTTATTTGTATGTTTTTTACCTTTTTTTCTCAATTATTTTATGATTAACGTTATTTTTATGGGAGTTTTTTTTTGTTGTTGTTGTCTGTATGTCTATGTGTTTCTGATGGTTTGTGCATATGTTCACTTGTGTGTCTGGTAGACTTTTTATGTTTATTTGCTCATTTGGTCTCAATGAGTTTGGTGTTTTGACCTGCAATTCTGAGCTCCCAGCACTCCCTTCCATCTCACTGTGAGGTCTGAAGGCCCGTCCCCCAGGAGTCCAGATTCTTGGGTGATTTCTTGAGGGGTGTGGACATGGCCTAGACTGCAGCTGGTCAGTGTTGACTCTGTGGCATGGGAGTGAAGAGACAACAGTCAGCTGAGAGGGAAACACACCGGAGCGGCAGTGCCCTAAGTTGCACAGCAGCAGCTGTTTTTGGAAACAATAGGGCCCACCCTCGGATATTCCAAAGCAACAAACCCTGTCTCCCTGGGCAATCAGAGGAGACAAGGCATCTTCTCAGATGGCAACCACTGGGAACAGATGTGGGACTGAAACACAGGCCCCATGAGTAAAGGGTTTGCCTGTGGTGGTACTGGCCTAGGTGGAGCACAGGGACTAGAAAACACATGCACAGAGCCTGGAAATTCCCAGGGAAGGCTGACCCAGAGGACCGCTTTACTGAGCCTAAGATGCACCAGGCCCTCAGGGGATCATCAGCCTATAGACGAAGGAAGGCAAGAGCCTAGAGCTGACCATGCTATGAATACAAACCTGCAGGAGTGAAGACAGTGTCTGAGACACAGGTTCTGGGAACTCAAAACAGCTTCTCTTCTGCAGAGGAATTTAGCAGGGACAGAAAAAAATTCCCACAAAGTTTTTCTGTTCTCTCAGTAACATCGATCAGGGGTGGGGCTGGAACTGAGTGAACACCCACCAGCCACAATCAAGTGCCTGAGGTTGTCAGGACTCACCACACCCTGCTGGATAGAGGCAGAGATCAGTGGCCTGGCTGAGCAGATACAGATACCCTTGTGATTCAGGCAGGTGCAAACCCCTGAAGTATCTGCTCACTGGAGGCAACTGAGTCACAGCCCTGCCGGGCTATCAGTGACTGGGTGTGACAGAGATGCAAGGTGGGAAAGGAGGCAAAAACCTTCCCAGACTACTCTATTTGCTGGGTGGGTCCTCCCGACTTCACAGAGCACCAGAGCAAGTCATATTTGAGTTGTCACCAGACCCCTGAAATCCAGTTCTCAAAGACCTTTGAAACTCTCACACCTGAGACAGGTGCTGACTGAGTCAACTGATTTGGACCTTTTGAACTGAGCCAATCGCCTGAGGACTATTCAAGTGGTGCACTGGGTGTGTGGTTGTAGGAAGGTTTGATTTTTTCCTTTTCCAATTGCTGCCAGTGGGGGGCAGGGTGACTTAATTGCTGGTATTTCTCCACAGCTGAGACTTCAACCCAGAGTAACTTTTCACTAGGGTCAAACAGAGACCAGCTGAAACAAGAAAAAAACCACTTAGCCTCACCAAACAAAATAGGTCCCAGGTTTCTCAGGCCGTAGCACTGTACAGGTCCTCAACAAAGCTCCATGGAAAAAGTCAAATGGTGTAAAATAATCATGGGGTGGAATCAGAGGAAAAACTCTGGCAATGTGAATAACCAGAATAGATCAACAACTCCAAGGAAAGATATGGCAGATATACCTGAATATCCCATTCATAAACAGCTGGCAAAAATGTCAGAACTCAAATTCAGAATTTGGATTGCAAACAAGATTAATAGAATGGAGGAAAATTTGGAATTAGAAATTCAAAGAGCTATTCAAAAGTCATAATTAGAAATTCGAGGAGAAATTCAAAAGTTTTCTAAAAAATTTAATGAATTTAAAGACAAAATCACCAAAGATTTCGATGCACTGAAGCAAGAATTTGCAGCCCTCAAAGATCTGAAAACTACAGTAGAATCCCTCAGTAACAGAGTGGAGCAAGCAGAAGAAAGGATTTCTGACATTGAAGACAAAGCCTTTGAACGCTCCCAAACTCTCAAAGAGGAAGAGAAATGGAGAGCAAAAATGAATCATTCTCTCAGAGAGCTCTGGGATAATTCAAAGAAGGGTAATATCCACCTCATTGGAATCCCTGAAAGTGATGAAGTGGCCTCGCAAGGCACAGAGGCCCTTCTCCATGAAATTATGAAAGAGAATTTTCCAGACATGCCAAGAGATTCTGAAATTCAAATAGAACACAGTTTCAGAACCCCAGCATGACTCAATCCAAATAAGACATCCCCCAGGCATATCATAATTAACTTTACTAGTGTTAATATGAAAGAGAAAATTCTGAAAACAGCCAGATGTAAGAAATCCATTACCTACAAAAGGAAGAATATTAGAATGACTGCAGATCTCTCTGCTGAAACTTTTAAAGCCAGAACAGGATGGTCATTGACTTTTAATCTCCTAACACAAAATAAATTTCAACTCTGGATCATGTATCCAGCTAAACTGAGTTTCATTTATGATGGAAAAATTAAATACTTTAATGATATTCATATGTTGAAGAAATTTGCCATAACGAAAAAAGTTCTTCACAATATTCTCATACCTATCCTCCATAATGACCAGCCCAATCATTACCACAACAATAAACTCACTCAGAAACTTTTGATCAAACTCCAACTTCCACAGTGGTGAAAGGATTAAAATTGTCCACTGAACTTTTGAAAAACTCAATACTGAAAATTTTACCAGACTTATCAATATTCTCCATTAATGTGAACGGCTGAAACTGTCCTCTAAATAGGCACAGATTAGCTGGCTGGATACAAAAACTTAGGCTAGATATTTGCTGCATACAAGAGTCACATCTCACCTTAAAAAATAAATATAGACTCAGGGTAAAAGGATGGTCGTCCATATTTCAGGCAAATGGTAGCCAGAAAAAAACAGGCATTGCAATTCTGTTTGCAGACACAATAGGCTATAAACCAACAAAAGTAAGGAAGGATAAGAATGGTCACTTCATATTCGTTAAGGATATACTTAATATGATGAGATTACAAATAGGAATATTTATGCACACAACCAGAATGCTCCTCAATTAATAAGAGAAACTGGGCGGTGCCTGTGGCTCAAAGGGGTAGAGCACCGGTCCCATATGCCGAAGGTGGCGGGTTCAAACCTAGCCCTGGCCAAAAAAAAAAATAAAAAAGAGAAACTATAACAGACATGAGCAACTTGATTTCCTCTAGCTCCATAATAGTTGGAGATTTCAACACTCCTTTTGGCAATGTTGGATAGATCCTCCAATAAGAAGCTGAGCAAAGAAATTTTAGATTTAAACCTGACCATCCAACATTTGGATTTAGCAGATATCTACAGAACATTTCATTCCAACAAAATTGAATACACATACTTCTCATAAGCCCACAGAACATACTCCAAAATTGATCACATCGTAGGTCACAAGTCTAACCTCAGCAAATTTAAAGTAGTAGAAATTATTCCTTGCCTTCTCTCAGACCACTATAGAATAAAAGTTTAATTCAGTAACAACAGGAAACTCATACTCATACAAAAACATTGAAGTTAAATAACCTTATGCTGAATGATAGCTGGGTCAGAAATGAGATCAAAAAGAAAATTTCCAAATTTTTGGAACAAAATGACAATGAAGACATGAATTATCAGAACCTCTGGGATACTGCAAAGGCAGTCCTAAGAGGGAAATTTATAGCACTACAAGTCTTCCACAAGAGAATGGAAAGAGAGGAAGTTAACAACTTAGTGAGACATATCAAGCAACTGGAAAAGGAAGAACATTCCAAACCCAAACCCAGTAGAAGAAAAGAAATAACCAAAATGAGAGTAGAATTAAATGAAAGTGAAGCAAAAGAATTATACAACAGATCAATAAATCAAAAAGTAGGATTTTTGAAAAGGTCAATAAAATAGATAAACCTTTGGCTAACCTAACCAGGAAAAAAAGAGTAAAACCTATAATTTCATCAATCAGAAACGACAAAGACGAAATAACAACAGACTTCTCAGATATTCAAAACATTCTTAATGAATATTACAAGAAAATTTATTCTCAGAAACATGAAAATCTGAAGGAAATTGACCGATACTTGGAAGCACGTCACCTTCCAAGACTTAGCCAAAATCAAGTGGAAATGTTGAGCAGGACAATATCAAGGTCTGAAATAGCATCAATCATATGAAATCTCCCTAAAAAGAAAAGCCCAGAATCACATGGCTTCATGACAGAATTCTACCAAGCCTTTAAAGAGGAACTATTACTTAAATTACTCAACCTGTTCCAAAATGTAGAAAAAGAAGAAAGACTACCCAACACATTCTATGAAGCAAGCATCACCCGGATCCTCAAAATCAGGAAAGACCTAACAAGAAAAGAAACTTATAGTCCAATATCACTAATAAATATAGATGCAAAATGTTCAACAAGATCCTAACAAACAGGATCCATCAACACATCAAACAAATTATACATCATGACCAAGTCGGTTTCATCCCAGGGTCTCAAGGCTGGTTTAATGTATGTAAATCTATAAATATAATTCAGCACATAAACAAATTAAAAAACAAAGACCATATGATTCTCTCAATTGATGCAGAAATAGCTTTGGACAATATCTAGCATCCCTTCATGATCAGAACACTTGAAAAAAATTGGTATAGAAGGGACATTTCTTAAACTGTTAAAGGCCATGTACAGCAAACCCACAGCCAATATCGTATGGAACGGAGTAAAATTGAAATCATTTCCACTCAGAGAAGGAAACAGACAAGGCTGCCCATTGTCTCCACTGCTCTTTAACATTGTAATGGAAGTTTTAGCCATCACGTTTACAGAAGAAAAGGCGATCAACGGTATCCATATAGGGTCAGAAGAGATCAAACTTTCGCTCTTCACAGATGATATGATTGTATATCTGGAAAACACAAGGGATTCTACTACAAAACTCTTAGAAGTGATCAAGAAATACAGCAGAGTCTCAGCTTACAAAATCAACACTCATAATTCGGTAGCCTTTGTATATACCAACAATAGCCAAGTTGAAAAAACAGTTAAGGACTCTATTCCGTTCACAGTAGTGCCAAAGAAGATGAAATATTTGGGAGTATATCTAACAAAGACGTGAAGGATCTCTATAAAGAGAACTATGAAACTCTAAGAAAAGAAATAGCTGAAAACATAAACAAAGGGGAAAACATACCATGCTCATGGCTGAGAAGAATCAACATTGTTAAAATGTCCATACTACCCAATGCAATATACAATTTTAATGCAATCCCTATTAAAGCTCCACTGACATACTTCAAAGATCTTGAAAAAAAACAATACTTCCTTTTATATGGAATCATAAAAAAACTCGAATAGCCACACATTACTCAGAAATAAAAACAAAGCAGGAGGAATCATGCTACCAGACCTCAGACTATACTATAAATTGATAGTGATCAAAACAGCATAGTACTGGCACAAAAACAGAGAAGTAGATGTCTGTAACAGAATAGAGAACCAAGAGATTAACCCAGCTACTTACCGTTATTTGATCTTTGACAAGCCAATTAAAAACATTTAGTCAGGAAAAGATTCCCTATTTAACAAATAATGCTCAGTGAACTGGCTGGCAACCTGTAGAAGACTGAAACTGGATCCACACCTTTCACCATTAACTAAGATAGACTCTCACTGGATTAAAGATTTAAACTTAAGAAATGAAACTATAAAAATACTAGAAGAGAGTGCAGGGAAAACCCTTGAAGAAATCCGTCTGGGCAAGTATTTTATGAGGCAGACCCCGCAGGAAATTGAAGCAGTTTCAAAAATACACTACTGGAACCTGATCAAACTAAAAAGCTTCTGCACAGCCAAGAACAAAGTAAGTAAAGCATGCAGACAGCCCTCAGAATGGGAGAATATATTTGCAGGTTATGTTTCTGACAAAGGTTTAATAACCGGAATCTTCAGAGAACTCCAACGTATAAGCAAGAAAAGATCAAGTGATCCCATTGCAGGCTGGGCAAGGGACTTGAAGAGAAACTTCTCTGAAGAAGACAGGTGCACGGCCTACAGACATACGAAAAAATGCTCATCATCTTTAATCATCAGAGAAATGCAAATCAAAACTACTTTGAGATACCATCTTACTCCAGTAAGATTAGCCCATATCACAAAATCCCAAGACCAGAGATGTTGGTGTGGATGTGGAGAAAAGGGAACACTTCTACACTGCTGGTGGGAATGCAAATTAATACATTCCTTTTGGAAAGATGTTTGGAGAACACTTAGAGATCTAAAAATAGATCTGCCATTCAATCCTATAATTCCTCTACTAGGTATATACCCAGAAGACCAAAAATCACATTATAACACAGATATCTGTACCAGAATGTTTATTGCAGCCCAATTCATAATTGCTAAGTCATGGAAAAAGCCCAAGTGCCCAATGATTCACGAATGGATTAATAAATTGTGGTATATGTACACCATGGAATATTATGTAGCCTTAAAGAAAGATGGAGACTTTACCTCTTTCATGTTTACAGGGATGGAGCTGGAACATATTCTTCTTAGTAAAGTATCTCAAGAATGAAAGAAAAAGTATGCAATGTACTCAGCCCTACTATGAAACTAATTTATGGCTTTTATATGAAAGCTATAACCCAGTTATAACCTGAGAATATGGGGAAGGGGGAGAGGGAGGGACGGTAGGCAGGAGGATGGGCAGATGGAGGGTGATTGGTGTGATTACACGTGTGGTGCATGTTACAGGGGACATGTGAAACTTAGTAAATGTAGAATCTAATTGTCTCAACACAATAACAAAGAAAATGCCAGGAAGGCTATGCTAACCAGTGTGATGAAAATGTGTCAAACTGTTTATAAAACCAGTGTATGGTGCCCCATGGGGGGAAAATAATATTTAAAAGTATTACAAGGGTACAAATGTTTTTGCTTACATGGATCAATTTATAAGGCTTGAGTCATGATTACAAGTGTGCCTAACACCCAGATAATGTGCATTGTATCTCTTAGGTAGGTTTTTATCCATCCCCCAACCACTGTGCTTGATTTCTTTTAAGATTTACTTTCCTCTAAGTATATGCATGGTCTTCACTTAGTTCCAATTTAATAGTGAGTATATGTGATGTTTACTTTTTCATTCTTTTCTTAATTTAGGTTATGATAAAAAATAAGAGAATGAATTGTCCAGCACTGTAGGGTGAATATGGCTAGCTATAATTCATTATATATTTTCAGAAAGCTATAAGGGAGAATTTTGAATGTTTAGAACGCAAATAAATAATAAATGTTTGTAGTGATGGATGTACTAATTACCAGGATTTGATCATTACACATTGTATGCATGTATCAAAATATCATTCTATCTTCATAATTACATACAAATATTACCTGTCAAATAAAGTTAAAAGAAAATAATTAAAAATGTTTGAAATCTACTAAGCCAAAGTGCAAATTAAAAGCAGAAAAGATATTTTAGCAAACCAAACTAAATACTCTTGCTGCTTCTGCTATTAAAAAAAAAAAAAAAAAGATGCTGCTATTAAAGATTTGCTTGAGTTTCAAGAAAATGGTATTTCATTTGGAGATATTTCTTCCTGGTAGCTCACATTTCCATAGGACTACAAATATGGCTAAAATCTCTAGCACTGGACTTTCAAAGGAAGCGTGTTGCATGCCACAATTCATTGTTAATTTATTTCAAACTCCTCCACTGGCCAATATCTCCATATGCAAACAAACTACAGTTATAACATTTGATCTAGCAAAATAGGAAATTTACAAATGCACATTGAATTTGAAAACATATTCATGGCAAATGTAGACTCAGCACAGAAGAAGTAGACTAAATGCAAATATTCCCAACAACAACTTTCAAATATATAGGCTGCAAATTGAAAACATTAACACAGTAAACTTACACACCTCAAATTGCAGATTACAATAGAAATTCTTTAGAAGTGAGGCAGTCATGTTTTTTTTTTTTTTTTGTGTGTGTGTGTAGCATGTTAAATAGCTTTTATTTCCAAAAGCACTGAGAACTAAATTATTTTAATAGAATCATAAAGGAGATATTTTGTATAATTTTGGAATAAAAATAAATTGTGGATCTACATATTTCCAGTAGTGTGAATAGATTTATATTCAACTACCTATGTTATCTCAACTGTTCTCATTCTTTTCTGCTTCTTTAGATCATTCACATGACATTGAAAGGGAAACTAAAAATTAGAAAGTGCAAAAAACCTTAACTGGCTTGCTCTGTTGCTGTGGCAGTTGGAAACTTGACTGGAAATATATTCTGGACCTTTGAATATATTCTCTAACCTTGTTGAGATTTAGCTTTCTAGTTTTGAAAGTGGGGATAATATCAACCATATACCCACCTTGCAGTCTTGGCATGAATATTAAGTATGACAGTATGTTAAGTATCCTCAAAAAATATTAGTTATCATTATTGATTTATTACTGCTATAAGCTGTCTAATAAGACAATGTAAGAACCCTTATTGCAGTCACAGGCTCGTGTCTCAAAACCAACATTCTCACTATTCCAAACCTCTGAAACAGACAACTTTTTTGAACATACGAAGTGTTTCATTGTGAAATTTCTAACTATATTTATCAATATTGTTTCCAAATAATTTTGTAACTCAGATTTTCTTCTATTGTTATAGGATTTTCTTCTTTTATGCAATGTCTATAATATTATCCACATACTGCAATTATAACTGTATTCCTTTATACTTCTTACTACCTCAGTAAGATATTTCCTCGTTTTTCCTCTAGGGTAATAAAAATGTGACTATGAACTCACATCTTTATCAAAAAGAATAAAGGAAAGTCCTATAAGTGGAAGAGAATAAAAAGTACTCCATGAAGACAGAATTGCATATACGAAGAGCCCATTTCAGCATATAACTTCCCTTTAAATTTAGGGGCTTAACAATAGTTTTTCTGTGTCACTGAATGTGAAGGTCAGAAGTTCTGGCAAGTAAGGCGGTGCCTGTGGCTCAAAGGCGTGGAGCACTGGCCCCATGTACCAGAGGTTGCAGTTTTAAACCCGGCCCTGGCCAAAAACTGCAAAAAAAAAAAAAAAAAAAGAGTTTCGGCAAGGCCCAATCGGGCAAATTTTCTGCTTTTTGTTTGCCTCAACTAGTTATTCACTTGTACACAGATGGCAGATGGGCTTGACTGTCCAAGATGGCTTCATTCACATGTCTGCTACCTTGGCAAAAATGTTTGTAAAGCTGGGCTCAACAGGTGCCACACATGTGGCTTAACCCATACAGCTTAGGATCTCAAAGTAGTTAAATCTCTTATATCACAGCTGAGGACTATAAATTCAAGTGTTCCAGCAAACAAAGAAAAAAATCTCATTACCTTTTATGATATCAGAAATCAGACACAACCACTTCCACCATGCTATATTGATTCTTTTTATAAGTGCTGGAAATTCATCCATGATTGCTAATACTCAGATGAAATAAGAAAAAAATATTCACAGGTGGCTGATTAAAACTAAACAATGGAGCATGCAAAAAGTAAATTACATTGAATAAATTATTTAATCACAGTAACAAATTCCAACATTTTATTAGTCACATTCCAAAGTATAAAAAATACATTGGCAGAAAAAGCTATATTGGCAGTGTTATGAAATGTAAAACTTTGGAATTAAAGTCTAAATATAATTTCAAGTCCCTCTCTGTACATAAGCTAAGTCACAACCTCTGGGAGCCTACAGTGTTTCATCTTTAGATGAAAGACTAAAGTTTTTTTCTGATAACTCAGAAATAAACATCACTTGCTTTGAAAGCAGATACTGCAAATATATGAGGTACTGTGTTCCTCATAACAATTGTGCTAGATGGTTTTTTAATAATCATTTCCATTTTACAAAATACAAAGGACTGGCGTTCAAAAAATTAAGTTAACTTACTCAAAATTATTTAAAGCAAGCAGAGCTAAGGTTAAATCCTAGATCTATGACCCCAAAGGCTTCTTAATGCCAATTGACTGTACTTTGCCTACTTCCTTTATTATTCATTTATCATTTTAAGAAATTGCTTTGTAAACTGTAAAACACTATATGAATGTAAGGTATCATTATTGCTATTGATCCTATCAGCTGAGAGAACTACAACTGCCTATAATAAGATTGATCATGTTTCACAATACACACAATAAATGAGCTAAACCTCAAACTCTATTCCCCAAATGTTCATACAAAGCATAATTGAAAACAAATCAAATCATATTGATCAGGCCTAAATACAATGAAGCCTAATTATAACATTTTTCTATGGAAGCTGCTTTTATCCCATTTCTTATCATATATCATACAGAGAAAATTTAGTCTCATGTCCATCATTATTCATCCCTAAGAAAAAAAGATCTCTCTCTTCTCCCTCCTCAATTTTTAAATATAAAACAATACAATAGAGGAATCTGAAAAGCAGAGAATTAGAAATTTTACTCCCTTTCCTTCTTCTCTTAAGATAAATTAAATTGATTCAATATAATTCTCAAGTATTAAATGTATGTATAGAAAATGGGGATATTCCTTTTGGGGAGCCTCGTCAGTAGAAAAAAGATCATCTAATTTAAGAAAAAGAGTAGTGAAAGAATTCAAACTTAGCATACCTGTACTATCCAAAACCCAGGGTGTAGAACAGACATCCGAGATAAAGAGATTTAAAAACATTGAGGCTCCATTTTTTGAAGGTCTACCAATTCTTCTAGAAGACAAATGCTTAAATATGAAGAATATAAAAAGAATTCTAATGTCATTATGAAGTACAGACATTGAAATTCTATAAACTCAAAATAGGAAATAAGAAAGTGAACTAAAGTATATTTAATCTTATTTCAGACCAGTGGACCTTTATTTAGTAGGGTGCCCCGTGATTGCATTAATGTAAACAGGTATGATTTAATAATAAAAAAAAGAAAATCAAATCTTTACCATTTTATTGTTTACGTAAGTATGTCTCTCTTCATCGTACTAGTCTACAGAAATCAGTACTGGTGGTTAAAACTTAAACTGTCTACTAATTTTCTCTCATAATTTATCTTCGACTTTGTCAAATGCTCTCCACAATAATATACGTTTTATAATGTATAGGACTTAATATATAAAATGACAAGCATATGCATAGCACTTTATAGTTTCCCAAACACTTTCACATGCATTATTATATTTATAATTAAACATAATATGATATTGTAAATAGTCATTTTCAAATAATCATCATTAAGACAGAGTATCTAAGTTGTACTCACAAAAATACTTTTTGACACTTATTGTTGATGACTAAGACAAATATCTAATTACTATCTGCAGCAATTTGTCAAATTACTTTAATCACTGCTTTCTGATTTATTATTCATAGACTGCATATTTTTTATCAATCATATGACTTTTCTATTTTTTGTCCAAATAGTTTTGTCTTTAAAATGTCATTCAATACATCAAAATCCCATAGCAATCAACCTTTTACCCCTAATCTTTTTTGTCATATATCATTTACTAGTGTTAGTAACAGATTTCTTGGCTATTTATTTGACTTCACATTGGGTGTTTTCCCAACCAAGTTTGCCAACTATAAAGCTGGAGAACAATAACATGTAACCTTTAGGTTATCTGAAGTAGACTTTTCTATCTTTCTTCTTCTTTTTTTTCCTGACACAAGAATCTCACTTTGTTGCCCTCAGTAGAGTGCCATGGCATCATAGCTCATAGAAACATCAAACTCCTAGGCTCAAGTGATTCTCTTGCCTCAGCCTCCTGAGTAGCTGGGACTACAGGTGCCCACCCTAATGCCCAACTACTTTTAGAGATGGGTCTCACTCTTGCGCAGGCTGGTCTCAAACCTGTGAGCTCAGGCAATCCACTGGCCTTGGCTTCCCAGAGTGCTAGGATTACAGGCGTGAGGCACAGTGCCCAGGCCCAGACTTTCCTGTTTCTAGCTATATTTAACTTTTGATTAGAGGTTTTGAAATGGGATTAGATTAATAATGTGTTAATTTAAAAATAAAGTTAAATTGTCAATTTTGGCATGTTATGGGTTGTTTTTACTGAGGACTATATGTGAGCACATTTGTGAAAGTAAATTATTTGTTAGAATTTTTCACACCCTGTTGTGCCTAGTACACCAATTGCCACATAATCATCACTTGATAAATGCTGCTAAATTTTAATTCTCTAAATCATAAAATAATTTAAAATCACTGTTTAAAGGTTAGACTGAATCCCTGAATTATCCAATGTTTGGTGTTTAGTCTGGAAATAAAGATCCCCAGAATGTTTTGACAACTCTGCAATTGAATAATCATGCACATATGGCTATAATAAACTTTACCTATTACATAAGTGTCGGACATTTAACATTTAACTCTTTGTCATAATTTGAGATCTGTGGAGGGCCCTTATACAATGTATCGATCAGGCACAAAAACAGGATGGCGGAGGCGTACTTTAGGAAACCTGCTTGCAGGCTGCACCCTGGCAACAACCTTGCCGCCCGTGCCCTTTGCGCTCATTAGAGAGATATCTAAGTCAAGAAACTGACAACAGGAAGTGTCCTAGAGTGTATATACAGAGTGCTGTAAACAAGGTTAGAGAGGGCTTTTCCATCCTGCTCTCCCCGACAAGGTTAGGGCTTTTTCATCCTGCTCTCCCCGGACAAGGTTAAGGAGCTTTTTCATCCTGCTCTCCCCGGACAAGGTTAGGAGCTTTTTCATCCTGCTCTCCCCGGACAAGCTGCTTGCCCCCGATAATAAACCTGCTGAAAGCTGTCTGCGTTGGTGTGTTCGTCCCTGCTGGTCGGTGGCTGAGCGACACCGACAACTGGTGCCGAAACCCGGGAAACTTCAGGATCCCCTCTCGAGACTGCTTTCACCTGACAGGTAAGCCGCCCCCCGTGCTGGGTTTGTCCGGGTAGCCCCACCAGGTAGATAAGTGGTGGGGGAGACTTCTGCCGTAGCCGCAGAGCTTGCAAGGGAGGAGAAGGGATCCGGCTCGCGACAAAAGCGAGGGCCCGCGTTCAAAGCGGGGGAGGAAAAGGGATCCAGGAAAAGGGATCCAGCTCGCGACAAAAGCGAGGGCCCGCGATCAGAGCGGGGGAGGAAAAGGGATCCAGCTCGCGACAAAAGCGAGGGCCCGCGATCAGAGCGGGGGATTGTGTACACAGGGCATTGGCCACGACCATAGTGGCGGGTGTTAGTCTTTTGTTAAGTGTGTGTACTGTCTGGTGTTCGTGACCCCTTTTGTTGTATCTGTCTTGAGTCTGAGTGAAAACAGCAGTTCGTTGCCTGTCCTCGTTCAACACAATCTTCTTCATTTTTAATTTTTTAACTTTGGATGCCAAAGGGCAAACAGCAGCAGACCGCCACTGCCTTGGTCACCAAACCAGCTCCCCAGTGCAAGTGCGCTGGAAGGATGTCCTTACCGGCCAATGGCCTGGCCCAGACCCGGTTCTCATCTGGAACCGAGGTGCAGTTTGTGTTTCTCCACAGGACCAGAGCTCCCCGGTGTGGGTCCCGGAAAGACTCACCCGTCCAGTGAACCCCTCACACGATGAAGCCGCGCCCATGGAGCCACATCGAAGCGCGACTTCGGAGTCACCGCGGCCCTTGTCATGGCCATCGCCACAGCCCTCTCAGCTGCCGCCACCGCGACTGCAGCCCTTGCCACCGCGGTCCCCACCGCTGCTGCTGTCAACCAGTTGTCCGCCTCAGTTGCGGAGGCCCTGCGCACCCGGGCCGCCTCAGTTGCGGAGGCCCCGCACACCCGGGCTGCCGCAGCCGGACGCCTTCGCGCTGGACTGTTGTTGGTCGATTAGGGAGTGGACATTTTGTAGCAGCGGGTGGATGATGTGGAGAGATGCCTCTCCTTTGGTTGTTTAGTTCCTTGTGTGTTACCCCCACAATTTTTGAACCTAATGGTACCCTGCGTAATGCTTCCTTGCAACTATTCCATTACCTTCTGGGGAGCTGGGATGCATAATTTGAAAACCTCACCCGCAAAATGTTGAATCATATTGTTAGTATCAATAGCACTGGAGTGCAAGTAATTACTGCTCGCGATATTCTAGGAAAAGTAACTAGTTTGCTCTCCCATGCCCGCAATTGGGCCGGCACCACGGCTTTAAGTATTATACTTCTAGTTGCCATAGTCTTTTGCATCAAACTTCTCCTTACCCTCCGCCAAAACCAACAACCAGACCGCATCATCGTCCAGCAGGCCCTCCTCGCCCTCCAAGCAGGAGGTTCCCCCCAAATCTAGATTAGCATGCTGGACCAGTAGCCAATGACGGGTAAGATCCCCCACGATGTAGATCAACCTAAGACAGAGGACAGGCCACCGCTGCCTGTACCCTCCATGACGGGTAAGACTATACTCGGACAGGGAGACAACCTAAGACAGGCATGGTCACAACTCGCAATAAATAAATAAAAAGGGGGAGATGTGGAGGGCCCTTATACAATGTATCGATCAGGCACAAAAACAGGATGGCGGAGGCGTACTTTAGGAAACCTGCTTGCAGGCTGCACCCTGGCAACAACCTTGCCGCCCGTGCCCTTTGCGCTCATTGGAGAGATATCTAAGTCAAGAAACTGACAACAGGAAGTGTCCTAGAGTGTATATACAGAGTGCTGTAAACAAGGTTAGAGAGGGCTTTTCCATCCTGCTCTCCCCGACAAGGTTAGGGCTTTTTCATCCTGCTCTCCCCGGACAAGGTTAAGGAGCTTTTTCATCCTGCTCTCCCCGGACAAGGTTAGGAGCTTTTTCATCCTGCTCTCCCCGGACAAGCTGCTTGCCCCCGATAATAAACCTGCTGAAAGCTGTCTGCGTTGGTGTGTTCGTCCCTGCTGGTCGGTGGCCGAGCGACACCGACAGAGATCTTTGGTCAAAAGCTACTACCTAAATGAGCACTATTTTCATTATGAGAGCAGACTTAGTGGCAAACTGTCACTCATACTTTAAAGTGAATACCATTAAAAAGGCAAGAAATGATTCATATGCTCAGTTTCTAACACAGAACAAGTTTTCTAATGGCTCCAGAGCGCCTGACTATAGAAAGAAATGGGGGGAAAACTTAAATATATTGAATAAAATCTTATTCCTGCCAAATTACCAAAAAGAACACATGGGAAAACTTGATACTTAAAAAAAAATACAACAACAACAATAATGGATAAGCTATAATATAGCAATAAGAAAAAGAAAGAGATTAAAGTAAGACATTCAGACAACTTAATGTAAAAAACACAAACAGGACAGTCAAAAATATTTTGAGTTGTTTAAAAAATCAAGATGGTACAAATGGAAGAAATCACTTCTACTGAAATATCACAGAGCTAACATAACTGTCAACTGCTTTGAGAATTTATGTCACTTTTAAACAGATTGATGTTTGAGTTAAATTATTTTTCTGCAATAAAAATTACAATTACTTTAAAATATTTCTATACATGTTGTGTTTAGAATTTAACATGATTTTATTATGAGTAAAACTTTGAAACAGCAGAATCAAAGAGTGTTATTAACACTAAATATTATTAAAAGAAAGAGTCCATTAATAAATAAACATTATTTGAAAATTTTTACTTTAAATTGTGATTCCTTGGAATATAGATCTCAAGAAAAATCAAAGAAAATAGGAATTTTATCAGAAAATCTGAAAAATAAATGAATATAGCTAACATCCCTTATGAACATAATCTAAATCAGTATGCCTCAACTTATTTTATGTGAAAAAGCAGTTACTGTTTCAAAATCTTCAATTTATTACAGACCAATAGTTTTGTAGCAGACAATAAAAATAAAAATATCCAAAAGACATGCCCACATCTTTTACATTATAGATTCAGTGGACCTAAAATTACTATATCAAATTTCTATAAAACTTTCCAAGGCTTACTTTAAAATACTGTACTTAGCTAGTTTCAGACCAATAACAAGTAGCAGATTGACAAATATCAGAAACTTCATTGTATGCATCACTTTTAAAAAATAAAAATAAAGACAAAATTTTAGTAAACATTTACTAAGTTAAACAGAAAGCTAAACAAAGGAAATTAGGTAAAAATGAACTTTACCTATAGAAAATAGTTTGTTTTAGATAAAATGGACAATACAGTTCTTTACCAACTTAAGTGTAAAGAAAACATATGCAAGTAAACTACACAAAGTACCTTCAAGATATTTTTTAATCTCTACACATTATTATGTTAACCATATTTGTCTTCGATCAGCTATTTGAATTATAATGATGTTTTTATTTAATTAACTAATTTTATAAATTTAAAATAATACAATTTCACCTTTTAAAATAAGCTTCTACTCGGGAGGCTGAGGCAAGAGAACTGCCTAAGCCCAGGAGTTAGAGGTTGTTGTGAGCTGTGTGATGCCACAGCACTCTACCGAGCACGATACAGTGGGACTCTGTCTCTAAAAAATAAATAAATAAATAAATAAATAAAATAAGCTTCAAATTTCATCAACGCAATAAATATTTACTGTTGGCCCACCATATGCCAGCCACTATGTCAAGCAATAAAGCTGTGTGTGTCAAAACTGATATTAAGTAACATTGTTGGAATACTAAATTGTTCATTCTTATGGACTATTTTTCCTCCAAATATATGTTAGGTGAGACTATTAATAATTTCATCATAATAAGGTGTGGGCTATTATGAGTTGTAGGCCAGTTTAAAAATTGTCTTTAAAGAACATAATACAATATACTTATAATAAAAATTTCCCATATCCAATTTGCACACAATTATAAGCTTCAATATACTATTTGCAAGAATGTGGGGAAACATTCTGACAGAAATTATCAACATTTAAAATGCACATCCGTTTAACCCAGAAATTCTACCTTTATCATAAACCTATCTTCTAAATACCCTTGCACATGTACACAGATGGCCAGAAAGCCACCTAAATATTCATCAATAGAGGATTGGTTTTATAATCTTTTTCTCTTCTTACACACACACACATATAAACACACACCACACACCACTAATTGGTATTTATAACTAAATACCAAGAAGCAAGGAAAAAAAGATGAGGTAGCTCTGTACTGACATGAGAAGATCTCTGACATGGTTAAGTAAAAAATTTGATTTGCAGAGCAGTAAGTATACACAGTACAATAATACAAATGTATGGGAAATTTCTGAAAGGCTATCCAAGAAAATGTCAAGTTGAAGAAATTATCTGCAATGGAAAGAAAACTCCTTTTTGTCATATATCCTTAATCCTATTTAATTTTTTTCACAATATGCATGTGTTTTTGAATAATATAAAATAGGCATAAAAAGTATGCCTCAATTCCATGACCAGTATTCTATTCCCTGCCATTGGAATATATTGAAAGGTATGTAATTCTCATTAAGGGGTGATAAAATGATAGTTGTTTCAGCCACTAAATATTTGTACTTGATTAACATTGCTTTTGGCTTCTTGTTTGTAAAATTAACTATATTCTTTTGAAAACGGCAGGGCTTGGAATTAAAGAAAGGGTAACAAAGGAAAATAATAGTAGTAACTATCTAATCTCCCACTCCAAAGTGTAAATTTTGGTAAAATTATAAAACTGTATGTTCTTAATGATAAGCATCAAATTTCATTTGTGCATCAATACTAACTCATGGTCTGCTATATACCAGCCACTATGCTAGCTACTAAAACTATGTGTGTTCATCCTGACTGATAGAGTCAAATGGAGGGACCTGCCCAAATAGAACCAACCCACCCAAATAGAACCCACCTGCCCAAATAGAATAGACTTGCCCAGGAAGAAAGGAGTACATGAATGTCCCACCCAGGAAAGAGTGAATGTACCAATCCCTACCCCTCCAACCCTTTAAATTCCCATCCACCTGTACTCATGTGCTGCCTTCCTTCTTAAACTCAGCTCGCCAGCACCTGGGTGGATATAAAG
Organism: Nycticebus coucang; assembly: GCF_027406575.1. Lineage (NCBI taxonomy): Eukaryota > Metazoa > Chordata > Mammalia > Primates > Lorisidae > Nycticebus > Nycticebus coucang. Next base: position 109,539,208 of record NC_069804.1, read on the forward strand.
GCCAGCATTGCCTACACAGAACCTAGACTTTGTTTACTTTCATTCACGTTTTGGAATAACCTTTTATTTTCAATCTTCAACTTCTCACCGACCTTAAGTAATGGTGGCAAAATACTTAAGTGCTATTTTCTCCTGTCATGATTTTATGTTCCTTTCTTAGTCCCCTTCACCAACTTTATATATGAAACACTAATTTCAAAAACTCAACCTAATTTTTATTTTTTGATTCTTAAAACAAAACCTTATAGAGAGATTCTTGAAACAAAACCCTATAGAGAGATTCTAAAAACAAAACCCTATAGAGAGATTTGGTAAATATAAATGGAAGAAAACCTTGACTACATACCTTCAAAATTTTCATGAGTTCCCCCTCATATTTAAAAATTAATAGGTACATAAGATATTCAATTGAAAATGGTATCAATGTTGTCAATTGATTGCAAATGAAGATCAAAATACACACGATGATGAAATTTTCTAGAAAAATATAAATACCACTGTTTCCAGATAACTATACATTGACTATAAGCATAATAATATCTACATACTAAATGTATCCTGCATTTCCCTAAAAAACTAAAGTCAATGAATGGTTCAGGAAGAATTACTTAGCCACATGAAAAAGACTGAATCTAGACACATCCTTCTCACCACCTACAAAAACTTACATTGCATAAAATATTTAAATTTACAATATGAAACTATAAAATCTCTAGAAGAAAGTGTGGGAAAACTGAATCTTACTGGCCTAGGGAAAAAAAATATGAATAAAACCCCATTGGAAATTGCAGCAGCAACAGAAATAAGCAAATGGGACCCAAACAAGTTAAAAGGTTTCGCACAAGAGATCCTTGGCAAGCTGGCTTACTAGAGATAGCTTCTAAAATAAACTACAATCCAGAAGAAGAAAAATTGGACTGAAGTGAACTTAGAACAGTTAAAGTTCCAGGTTTGAGTGCAAGGTGAAGAAATCAAGGTGCTCAGCATCCCCATGGAAATGAACAAAGATGTAAAAGAGAAAGGGAAAGAACAGAGAATAGCTATGAAGCAAAAGGACTGAAGGACCTTGTGCCAAACAAAGGGATAGGAAGCTCCCTCCCCTCCCAAGGGCTTTCCCTAGGCTCTCAGCACAGAGTTGCAAATGTGGGATTTCTCACCCCACAGGAAAGAGCCATGAAACCTAACTGCTCTGTACCTAGGAATTTCCACCCATTGGGTCCCCATCCAGATTGATAGAAAAGTAAACAAACTTTGTCTCTGCTGTCCTGTTCCCACAGCCCTTTCCCCCAACTTGGGGGTGCATGACAAACTGCCCCTTGCAGAGACCAGCCTCCCAGCATTCTGGCATTTGGAGTGCCAGCCTAGTCTGGTCTGAAGGGTTGCCCCCTCCCCCAGGCACCAGAAAGAAAAATAACTCCAACTGACCAGACCCACCCAGGAATCAATGATCATAGAGGCCAGTTTCTCCCTCACCACAACCAGCCAGATATTTAACTGGCCACAGAGAAAGGGAGACAGATCCTGACCCCCTAACTGTTTCACAGGGTCTCTGAGGCTGTCTGCAATATGTCTTGATGGAATTTCTTTCTGCAGTAAGTCCTTATTCTTGGGAGATTCAAAAAATGAAACCATGACCATGGAGATCAGCAATAAGACAGAATTTATTAGATAGGAAGGAATAGAAGGAATGAAAAGCATCAGAGCCTCTGGGAGAGGGGAGAAATACCCAAGTGGAAAGTTCCCACGTGGGTCTTTGGTCTAAGAGTTAAATACTGTTTTGTAAATAGAGGGATCTGGAGAATTACATTTGGCCAGGACTTGGCAGACTTCAATATTGATTAGTGAATCAATGAGTGAATTAACAAAGGAATGTAGTCCTTCCACCTCCCAGGCAAAAGCTGCAGAAGTCCAATCCAGAAGAGGCACCAGCTTACATCAAATACTAGAAAAACTGCTTATCTCCTGTCTTGCTTGTATTCAGAGATTTACAGTGTGGAAAGAAAAAGTCTGTTTGCTAAGCCTAGAAAATGTAGGTCCTTACCCAGCCCCGAATGGGGGGAACTCTGTATCAGTGTGTTAGGTGAACTGAGTGGGCTTCAATCCCCTACCAAAGAAGGATACTGTGGCTTGGCTGCTCTAACTTTGACAAAGCAGGGTCTCTCCTGGGCATCCCTTCTGCTAGGAGGGACCTGTTCCCTGCCCTCAGAAGTGGGTCTGCCCAGGGTCTGTACCTGGTGGTTCTCTCTTGGTGGTTCACCAAGATCCTCCCCTGCCAACTTGGACAGAGATAAAGCTAGCATTCAGGGGCCCTGACCTAGGAAGATCTGAGAAGCAGATGGCAGGCTGTGGTTCCTCTCCCCCATCCTCCTGTGGGGATCACAGTATATCCAGTCAGTTGTGGCCAGAACTCCAGAGAAATACCCTGGCACTTGCAAATAGATTGCATGGGGGGTGCTCATACTGAAGTGGGGTAAAACATATATAATTAATATAAAAAAAGTTGAAAATATACAAAGGGAGGAATTAGCAGAAGAATCCTGGTAACATGAAAAATCAGAGCAAATCATCTACCCTAAGAGATTGCAAGGGAGACACAGCAGATAATACCATTCAAAGAGAAATTGATGGAATGTTAGAAATAGAATTCAGAATATAGATGGCAAATAAGATGGATTGGAATTGATGAGAAGAGGACAAAAAAAAAGCAAAAAAGAATCCAAAATTGTCTCAAGGAATTAGTGAAATTAAATAAAATGTCACCAAAGATGAGGACATAATTAGGTAAGACATAGCAGAGCCTAAGGACCTGAAAGAGGCATTCAAAGAACTTAAAACACAGCAGAGATCCTCAGTAACAGAGTATAACATGGAGAAGAAAGAATTTCAGAAATTGAAGACAAGAATTTTGAACTCACTCAATCATTCAAAGAGATAGTAGTAAAAAAGAGAACAAAACCAGAATATTCCCTTAGAGTTATGGCATTATTCCAGAAGATCAAATATCTGAATTATATGGATTGCTGAAGAAGAAGAGGATTAGCCCTAAAAACTCTGAAACTTTATTTCGAGACATCATGGTGGAGAACTTCATAAGAATTTCAAGAGGAACAGAAATTCACATAGTAGATAGTTATAGAACTCCAGCACAACTCAATCCAAACAAAGCATGGTCTAAACACATTGTAATTGGAGGTGGAGCCAGATTGCGAAATAGAGATAGCTCCTTTGCAGCCACTCCTGATGAGATTGCAGAAGAAAGGACGCCAGCCACCTCTGACTGGTGGGTCCTGCCCAGAAACATCACTTTAGTTGTACAGGGAGGCATCAGGAGAATAGAGGACCCCAAGAGGAGGTTGGGAACAATGGAGAACCAGCACAAAGGTGAGTAGCTTTGTGCTGGCAAAGGCCACCTGATTGGTGGTGGAGGCAGTTTTCAAACACAGAAGACCTTTACTATGTTGTTTTGTTTTGTTTTTAACCTGGACTCTTGGTTGAGTTTATCTAAGGAAAGCTTGGGTGAGTGAGCAAGTGATGTTGAACAGTGCCCAGGGGTGGGGACTGAGTCACAGGGCAGAGCAGAGCTCTTGTTGTTCAGCTGTGGGCCAGGGTGCAGACATTGTAAGAAAGCTTCCTTACAGGATAAAAACCTCGGAGTCGTAGTAAGAGGCCAGTTCTACTGTGCCTGATAAGACGGGGAGCCACTCTTGGAGAGATTTGAGAGACATAACCCTTCCTGGGAAACTCACTGCATGGCCAAGGAACACAGTTTGGAAAGGTCAAGGTATTTCTATTAAGCAGATTGATGAGAGCTTCAGGCTCCCAACCCTGCTGGACTTGAAGTCAAAGAAATCAGGACAATGAACCAGTTCTCCTCAGTAAGACAGAGGCTCATAGACTCCATCTTATGCAGTGGTATCAGCATCATGATTAGCATCTCAAATCCCAGAACATCACCTGTTGCTCAGGCAATATATGTCAAGATATATATGTGCATATATATGTGTATATATATAGAGAATATACATATATATGTATATGTATGAAAGGAAAATATATATACATGATTTCTAAATTTTTTTTCAACTTTATCCCCATAGATTTTTTTTTCTTTTTTCTCTTGTAATTATAATTTTTCATCGTTTCCTTCTTTATGGTAAGGGCTCCATTTTTGCTAGTTTTTCTGCTCCTATTACTTTTTCCCTGAATTTTTTTTTTTTTTTTTGGTTTTTGGCCGGGGCTGGGTTTGAACCCACCACCTCTGGCATATGGGACCGGCGCCCTAATCCTTGAGCCACAGGCACCGCCCTTTTCCCTGAATTTTGTCATTTAAGCTTTTTTGTATGTTTTTTTTTGTTGTTGTTTGTTTTGTTTTTTTGGTTTTTGGTATTTTTTTAAAGTATTTTTGTTTTTCCTCTCTGTCTAACAGAAGTGGAGTCTTGTTTCTGCTCAGGCTGATGAGAACCTTGTGACCTTGAGGGACCCATCCCACACAGCTCCCCAGAGTCTAGGAATTGTGTGTGTAGGTCAACCTACCCTACTGAATGCCACTGTTATTCCTGGCTCTCTCTTTCTGTCCCACAGTTCTTTTTGTCAATCTCTCCTTTTATGCCCCAATCCTTTTTCTTTTCTCATTTTTATCTTTTCTCCCTTCTTGCTCTTCACTCTTCTCTTCCTTTTGGTCCTATACCAAAAGGACATTTCAACGTCTAAAATCACAGTCAAGGTAACCTAAACAAGAGGAGGAAGCAAAAGGAAAAATTAGGGTAAGGAAGCAGACAAAGAAAATATTAATGAGGAAGAAATAACAGAAAAATATTGGTAACATAAAAACCAGAAGAGAGAAACCTCCACAAGGGAGAATGAAATAGCTGCCATGGAGGATTCCAACTATAAAGAAATATTAGAAATTACAGAAAGGTAATTTAAAATATGGATGGTAATAACAATGTAAGAAATTGCCATGACAATGCAAAACAACCAAATGGAAATCCAAAAACAGAACTAAATAAGGGATTAAAGATATGAAGATATGGAAACAATATTGTGGAACTTAAGATAAATCAAGCAACCAATCAGAGAACTTAAACATGCAGTTGAAATTATCAATTACAGATTAGGCCATGGAGAAGAAACAATCTCAGAGCTAGAGGATTAGAGGATAAAGCTATTAAGCTAACATAGGAAGTTAAAGAGAGAGAAAGCAGAATGTTTCTTGAGAAAATTATGGGTCTTCATGAAGTATTCAACCTACAAAGTACACATATCAAAAAAGAGAAGAAGGGAGGGGAGACAAGATGGCAGACTGAAGCCAGCTTTCAACAAAGGCTCCCGTCCAGAAGGAGAGTTAAGGGACAGGAATTTAGTAAGTATCCTGGTGGACTTGAGCCTCACCAAGAGAGAAGGCTGAAGAACGCACATCAACACCGCTGAGGCAAGTTGTGATCACAAGGATGCAAACAAAAGGTACAAAATCCACCACCAAGCGGACGGGAGACCCCCTCCCCCATGAGACCGGCTCAAGAGCCCCACAATTGAACAAGCAGGCAGAAATTAAAGGCCCTCCCACTACACTCCACGGGAGAGACCTTCTAAAAACTGGACCTACCGCCCCTACTGGGGTGCCGAGGCGTTCTCCTGCCGGACATAGGGCTGAATAAAACTTTGGGAATCCTTTGCCGGCAACCCTGAATCCCCGGCGCTCCCCTCCCGCCCACTGAGGTCTGGAGGCCTGTCCCCAGGACTTCGGATCCTTGGGTGATTTCTCAAGGGGAGTGGACAGTCCCCGAGTTGCGACTGGTTAGCATTGACTCTGAGGCGCGCGAGTGAGGAGAGGGCACAGGGCTGAGGGGGAGTCACGCCTCGCGGCACTTCCCTCCGGTGCAGTACACCAACCCTCCCCAGGCATACGGGGCCCAAGACTGAATAACACTCTGGCCTCCCCGCTGAGAGCTGAGAACCCCTACTCTCACTCGGGGTCTGAGGGCCTATCCCCCCGGAGTTCGGCTCCTTGGGTGATTTCTCGAGGGGAGTGCACAGTGCCTGAGCTGCGTCAGGTCAGCGCTGACTCTGGGATACGTGAGCGAGGAGAGGGCACTCTGCTGAGGGGAAATCAAGCCTTGGCGGCACTTCCCTGCGGTGCAGTGCAGGAGCCCTCCCCGGACCGTAGTATTGCGTAAAACTGAATGAAACTCTAGCTTCCCCACCCTGACTCCCAATCGGGGTCTGGGGGCCCATCCCCCAAGAGTTCTGATTCTTGGGGGATCTCTTAAGGGGTGTGGACCCAGCACAAACTGCGGCCGCTCAGTGCTGACTCTGGGGCGCGGGACAGAGGAGAAAAGGGTCGCCTGAGTGCCCACACCAGAGCAGCAGTTCCCTGGAGGTAGATCAACAGCCGTTTTTTCTTTAACGGCAGAACGCTCACTTCTGGATATTCTGAGGCCACACCCCCTGTCTCCCTGGGCAACCAGAGGAGGCCACCGGTGACACGGCTCACAAACCCAGGAAGCTTCCAGGGCGGGGCCGACCCAGAGAGGTGTTCAGACGCAATTCTCCAGCAGCAAAGACGTTTGAACTCAAAACAGCCCGTCTTCTGTAGGCGACGACAGGAACAGAGACAGAACCTCACAAAGTTGTCTGTTCTGTTCTGTTCTGTTAGCAGCATCCATCAGGGACAGGGCTAAGCCTGAGTGAACACCTCCTTCCTATCACCTGCATCAAACACTCAAAGATGTCAGGCCCCATCTCCTCCTGCTAGATAGCGGCAATCTTCGGGGGCCTGGCAGACTTCCTTGCGATTCAGGCAGGTGCAAACCCCTGGAGTGTCTGTTCACTGCAGGCAACTGGGTTAGCCATCTGCAGAGATACCAGTGACTGGGTCCGACGGAGGGGCAAAGTGGGGAAGGAGACGTCAACCTTCCCAGACTGCTCTGTTTGCTGGGTGGCTCCTCCTGACTCCACGCTGCACTGGGGTGAGCTGTATCAGAGGAGTCACCAGGCCCCTGTGATCCAGTTCCCAGAGACCTCTTGAACCCTTCCACCCGAGACAAGTGCCGATTGAGACAGTTGATTTGGACCTTTTGAACTGGGCTAATAGACTGAGGACTTTTCAGGCGGTGCCCTAGGTGTGCGATTGTAGGAAGGTTTGATTCTCCTTTTCCAACTGGGGCCAGAGGTGGGCAGGCGGGGTGACATAATTGCTGATTTTTCCACACAGCTGAGACTTCAAGCCAGAGTAGAAGTTGCAATAGGATCGAACAGAAACCAGCTGAAAACAAGACAGAACCACTTTGCTCACCACACCAGACAGGGCCCCAGTTTCTCAGGCCACAACACTGTACGGGCCCTCGATAAAACCCCAGGGGAAAAACCAAAGGGAGTAAAATAACCATGGGGCGGAATCAGCGGAAAAACTCTGGTAACATGAATAACCAGAATAGATCAACCCCCCCAAGAAAAGATATGGCAGATGTGATTGAAGATCCCATTCATAAACAACTGGCTGAAATGTCAGAAGTCGAATTCAGAATTTGGTTTGCAGACAAGATTAATAAAATGGAATTAGGAATCTGAGGAGAAATTCAAAAATTGTCTCAAGAATTTAACGAATTTAAAGACAAAACCACCAAAGACTTAGACATACTGAAACAAGAACTTACAGCCCTCAAAGATATGAAAAATACAGTAGAATCCCTCAGTAACAGAATGGAGCAAGCAGAAGAAAGGATTTCTGACATTGAAGATAAAGTCTTCGAACGCTCCCAATCTCTCAAAGAGGAAGAGAAATGGAGAGCAAAAACGGATCACTCACTCAGAGAACTCTCAGATAATTCGAAAAAAAAAACAACATAAGGGTTATAGGAATTTTGGAGAATGATGAAGTGGCTGCCAAGGGCACAGAGGCCCTTCTACATGAAATTATGAAAGAAAATTTTCCAGACATGCCTAGAGAATCTGAAATTCAGATAGCAGACAGCTTCAGAACCCCAGCACGATTCAACCCCAATAAGCCATCTCCCAGACATATCATAATTAGCTTCACTAAAGTTAACATGAAAGAGAAGATTCTCAAAGCAGCCCGGCGAAAGAAAACTATAACGTACAAAGGTAAGAATATTAGAATAACTGCAGATCTCTCTGCTGAAACTTTTCAAGCAAGAAGAGGCTGGTCATCAACTTTTAATCTCCTAAAGCAAAAAAACTTTCAACCCAGGATCTTGTATCCAGCCTAACTGAGTTTCATCTATGATGGAGAAATTAAATACTTCAATGACATTCATATGTTGAAAAAATTTGCCATAAGTAAACCAGCTCTTCAGGATGTTCTCAGACCTATCCTCCACAATGACCAACCCAATCCTATACCACAAAAGTAAACTCACTCAGAAACTTCGGATCAAACTCCAACTTCCACACTGGCGAAAGGATTAAAAATGTCCACTGGACTTTTGCAAAACTCGATACCCAAAATTCCACCAGACTTATCAATACTCTCCATCAATGTGAATGGCTTAAACTGTCCTCTAAAGAGGCATAGGTTAGCTGACTGGATACAAAAACTCAAGCCAGATATTTGTTGCATACAAGAGTCACATCTCAACTTAAAAGACAAATACAGACTCAGGGTGACACGATGGTCATCCATATTTCAGTCAAATGGTAATCAGAAAAAAGCAGGTGTTGCAATCTTATTTGCAGATACAGTAGGCTTTAAACCATCAAAAGTAAGGAAGGACAAGAATGGTCACTTCATATTTGTTAAGGGTAATACTCAATATGACGAGATCTCAATTATTAATATCTATGCACCCAACCAGAATGCACCTCAATTTATAAGAGAAACTCTAACAGACATGAGTAACTTGATTTCCTCCAGCTCCATAATCGTTGGAGATTTCAACACTCCCTTGGCAGTGTTGGATCGATCCTCCAGAAAGAAGCTGAGGAAAGAAATCTTAGATTTAAAACTAACCATTCAATATTTAGATTTAGCAGACATCTACAGAACATTTCATCCCAACAAAACTGAATACACATACTTCTCATCAGCCCACGGAACTTACTCAAAAATTGATCACATTTTAGGTCACAAGTCTAACCTCAGTAAATTTAAAGGAATAGAAATTATTCCATGCATCTTCTCGGACCATCATGGAATAAAAGTTGAATTGAGTAACAACAGGAATCTGCATACCCATACAAAAACATGGAAGTTAAATAACCTTATGCTGAATGATAGCTGGGTCAGAGATGAGATTAAGAAAGAAATCGCCAATTTTTTGGAACAAAACGACAATGAAGACACAAACTATCAGAACCTCTGGGACACTGCAAAGGCAGTTCTAAGAGGGAAATTTATAGCACTGCAAGCCTTCCTCAAGAGAACGGAAAGAGAGGAAGTTAACAACTTAATGGGACATCTCACGCAACTGGAAAAAGAAGAACATTCCAACCCCAAACCCAGTAGAAGAAAAGAAATAACCAAAATTAGAGCAGAATTAAATGAAATTGAAAACAAAAGAATAATACAACAGATCAATAAATCAAAAAGCTGGTTTTTTGAAAAGGTCAATAAAATAGATAAACCTCTGGCCAACCTAATCCGGAAAAAAAGAGTAAAATCTCTAATATCATCAATCAGAAACAACAAAGACGAAATAACCGCAGACTCATAAGAAATCCAAAAAATCCTTAATGAATATTACAAGAAACTTTATTCTCAGAAATATGAAAATCTGAAGGAAATAGACCGATACTTGGAAGCACGCCACCTTCCAAGACTTAATCAGAATCAAGTGGAAATGTTGAACAGACCCATATCCAGTTCAGAAATAGCATCAACTATACAAAACCTCCCTAAAAAGAAAAGCCCGGGACGAGATGGTTTCACGTCAGAATTCTACCAAACCTTTAAAGAGGAATTAGTACCTATATTACTCAACCTGTTCCAAAATGTAGAAAAAGAAGGAAGACTACCCAACACGTTCTATGAAGCAAACATCACCCTGATCCCCAAACCAGGAAAAGACCCAACAAGAAAAGAAAATTATAGACGAATATCACTAATGAATATAGATGCAAAAATATTCAACAAGATCCTAACAAACAGAATCCAGCAACACATCAAACAAATTATACATCATGACCAAGTTGGTTTTATCCCAGGGTCTCAAGGCTGGTTCAATATACGTAAATCTATAAATGTAATTCAGCACATAAACAAATTAAAAAACAAAGACCATATGATTCTCTCAATTGATGCAGAAAAAGCTTTTGATAATATCCAGCATCCCTTCATGATCAGAACACTCAAAAAAATTGGTCTAGAAGGGACTTTTCTTAAACTGATAGAGGCTATCTACAGCAAACCCACAGCCAATATCATATTGAATGGAGTTAAATTGGAATCATTTCCACTCAGATCAGGAACCAGACAAGGCTGCCCATTGTCTCCATTGCTTTTCAACATTGTAATGGAAGTTTTAGCCACGGCAATTAGGGAAGAAAAGGCGATCAAGGGTATCCATATAGGGTCAGAATAGATCAAACTCTCGCTCTTCGCAGATGATATGATTGTGTATCTGGAAAACACTAGGGACTCTACTACAAAACTCCTAGAAGTGATCAAGGAATACAGCAGCATCTCAGGTTACAAAATCAACGTTCATAAATCGGTAGCCCTTATATACACCAACAACAGTCAAATGGAAAAAGCAGTTAAGGACTCTATCCCATTCACAGTAGTGCCAAAGAAGATGAAATATTTGGGAATTTACCTAACAAAAGATGTGAAAGATCTCTATAAAGAAAACTATGAAACTCTAAGAAAAGAAATAGCTGAAAATGTTAACAAATGGAAAAACATACCATGCTCATGGCTAGGAAGAATCAACATCATCAAAATGTCCATACTACCCAAAGCAATATATAATTTCAACGCACTCCCTATTAAAGCTCCACTGTCATATTTTAAAGATCTTGAAAAAACATTACTTTGTTTTATATGTAATCAGAAAAAACGTCGAATAGCCAAGACATTACTCAGAAATAAAAACAAAACAGGAGGAATCACACTACCAGACCTCAGACTTTGCTACAAATCGATAGTGATCAAAACAGCATGGTATTGGCACAAAAACAGAGAAGTAGATATCTGGAACAGAATAGAGAACCAAGAGATGAATCCAGCTACTTACCACTATTTGATTTTTGACAAGCCAATTAAAAACATTCAGTGGGGAAAAGATTCCCTATTTAACAAATGGTGCTGGGTGAACTGGCTGGCAACCTGCAGAAGACTGAAATTGGACCCACACCTTTCACCATTAACGAAGATAGACTCTCATTGGATTAAAGATTTAAACTTAAGACATGAAACTATAAAAATACTAGAGGAGAATGCAGGGAAAACCCTTGAAGAAATTGGTCTGGGTGAGTATTTCATGAGGAGAACCCCCCGGGCAATTGAAGCAGCTTCAAAAATACACTACTGGGACTTGATCAAACTAAAAAGCTTCTGCACAGCTAAGAACACAGTAAGCAGAGCAAGCAGACAGCCCTCAGAATGGGAGAAGATATTTGCAGGGTATATCTCTGACAAAGGTTTAATAACCAGAATCCACAGAGAACTCAAACACATCAGCAAGAAAAAAACAAGGGATCCCATCGCAGGCTGGGCAAGGGATTTGAAGAGAAACTTCTCTGAAGAAGACAGGCGCACGGCCTTCAGACATATGAAAAAATGCTCATCATCTTTAATCATCAGAGAAATGCAAATCAAAACTACTTTGAGATATCATCTAACTCCAATGAGACTAGCCTATATCACAAAATCTCAAGACCAGAGATGTTGGCGTGGATGCGGAGAGAAGGGAACACTTCTGCACTGCTGGTGGGAATGCAAATTAATACATTCCTTTTGGAAAGATATATGGAGAACACTCAGAGATCTAAAAATAGATCTGCCATTCAATCCTGTAATTCCTCTGCTGGGCATATACCCAGAAGACCAAAAATCACAACATAACAAAGATATTTGTACCAGAATGTTTATTGCAGCCCAATTCATAATAGCTAAGTCATGGAAAAAGCCCAAGTGCCCATCGATCCATGAATGTATTAATAAATTGTGGTATATGTATACCATGGAATACTATGCAGCCTTAAAGAAAGATGGAGACTTTACCTCTTTCATGTTTACATGGATGGAGCTGGAACATATTCTTCTTAGTAAAGTATCCCAAGAATGGAAGAAAAAATACGCAATGTACACAGCCCTACTATGAAACTAATTTGGGACTCTCACATGAAAGCTATAACCCAGCTACAACTTAACAATAGGGGGAAGTGGGAAAGGGGGGGTGGGTAGAGGGAGGGGAATCGGTGGTATCACACCTGTGGTGCATATTACAGGGGTATTTGCGAAACTTGGTAAATGTAGAATGTAAGTGTTCTGGCACAGTAACTGAGATAACGCCGGAAAGGCTATGTTAACCACTGTGATAAAAATGTGTCAAATGGTTTATGAAGTGAGTGTATGATGCCCCATAATCATATCATTGTATACAGTTATGATTTAATAAAAAAAATAAGAAAAAGAAAAAGAAATTTGAGGGTGGAGGAAGTAAAAAGATTGAACAATAAAAAAAAAAAAGAACTGTAAAAAAAAAAAAAAAAAGAGAAGAAGAATGCCCCAGAGAAATGTGAGCCCTACTAGGGGATATCATCAATGAAAATTTTTCAAGTATTACCAAAAATTATGACACACTCTGGCAAACTAGACACCCAGAAATAAAGGGAAAACCCTAGCTTCCACAAGGGCACAAAACATAAAATTAAGTCATCAACTTTCACAAAATAAGATGAATAGAACTCCACCACATTTATCAATTCTCTCAATAAAATACTAAATTGCTAGAATTTCTCAGTGAAGAAACCAGGCTGGTTGATTAGATATAAAAGTGCAGATCATCCATGTGTTGCCTACAGGAAACAAATGTAGTCTTGAAAGACAAAGTTAGACTCAGGGTGAAGGGATGCCAAAATAAATTTCATCTTACAAGGGTACATGTGAAACTTACTAAATGTAGAATATAAATGTCTTAACACAATAACTAAGAAAATGCCAGGAAGGCTATGTTAACCAGTTTGTGTATAAAATCAGTGCATGGTGCCCCATGATTTCATTAATGTACACAGCTATGATTTAAAAAAAAAAATACTTCAGGCAAACGGAAATCAGAAGAAAGGAAGAGTAACAATCTAATTTTCAGATACAAAAGGATTTAAAGCAAATAAAGTCAAAAAAGACAAAATGGATACTCCATATTGGTCAAGTGAAGAACACAACAAGAAGACATTTAAATTCTCAATATATATGCATCCAACTTAAATTCTACCATGTTTATGAAACAAACCTTAATTAGTGTGAGCAATAAGAAATCCAATAACACAATAATAGTAGGGGACTTTAACACTCCTCTTACTGAGCTGGACATATCCTCTAAATAGAAACTAAAGAATGATACAAGAAACCTAAAAGCAAGGTAGAACAACTGGGCTTAATAGAAATATAAAGAACACTCCATTCTAAAACTAAGGAAAATAAGGTCTTCTTGTTAGCCCATGGAACATTCTCCAAAATAGATCATATCCTAGGACATAAATCAAACCTCAACAAAATCAAAATAATTGAAATTGTACCTTGTATCTTCTCAGACTACAAGGCAATAACATTAGGACTCAACTCCAACAAAAGTTTTCATCCCCACACAAAGGCATGGAAAATAAACAAACTTATGCTGAATGACAGTTGGCTCAAGGAAGAGATAAAACAGGAAATCATTAATTTCCATGATCATAACAATAATGAAAATATAAGCTACCAAATCCTCAGAAATACTGCAAAAATAGTCCTAACAGGGAAATTTAATGCATTAGATGCCCACATCCAAAAAAAAGAAAGAGAGAGCATCAATAATCTCATGAATCCTCTTAAAGAAATGAAAAAGAGCAAACCAATCCCAAATCTAGCAGCAGAAAAGAAATAACCAAAACTAAATCCAGAATAAATGTAATTGAAAGAATCATTCAGAAAATTAATAAAACAAAAGTTGGTTCTTCAAAAAGATATATCAAATTTATAAATCATTGGCCAGGTTAACCAGAAATAGAAATGTAAAATCTTTAATAAACTCAATCTGGAACCAAATGGGGGGAATAACAACTAATACTGTAGAGATACTGTAGATTATTTCTGCCTACTCACCAAACCTCTATGCTCAGAAATCTCACAATATGGAGAAAATGGACCAATACCTGGAATCACACCATCTCCCTACAATTAAACAGAAAGAAAGAGATCTTTGAATAGATCAATACCAAGCACTGAGTTTGCAGAAATAATTAAAAAGCTTCCAACAACAACAACAAACCCATGACCTGATGGCTTCACATCAGAATTCTATCACACCTTCAATGATGAGCTTGTGTCTATACTGCAGAGCCTATTTCAAAACACTGAGAAGGAAGGAACATTCCCAAACACTTTCTATGAGGAAGGCAACCTTGATTTCAAAACCAGGAAGGGATATAATTTAAAAGGAGAAATACAGACAAATTTAACTAATGAATACAAATGCAAAAGTACTCAACAAAATCTTAGCTAGTAGATTTCAACTCCACATTAAAAAAAATTATACATCACAATAAAGTAGGCATCATCCAAGGGATGCAAGGCTGGTTTAACATACACATATCAATAAATGTAAATCTTATATCAATAGAAACCAAAACAAAAACTATATGATTCTGTTAATAGATGCAGAAAAAAAATTGAAAAATTCAGCATCCTTTCCTACCAAGAACACTTAAGAAAATAGGCATAAGTGGCACAATTCTTAAACTGATTGAAACCATCTATGCCAAACCCATAGCAAACGTCATACTGAATGGAGTAAAATGGAAAGCTTTTCCACTTAGAACTGGAAGCAGACAATGATGTCCACTAATGCCACTATTATTCAACATTGTGCTGGAAGTTCTAGCCAATGCAATCAGACAAGAGAACAATGTAAAGGGCATTCAAATGGGGACAAAGGAGATAAAACACTTACTCTTTGGTAATTATATCATCTTATACTTCAAAAACTCCAGAGATTCAACCACAAAAGTCGTGGAAGTGATCAAGAAATACAGTAATGTCTCAGGGTATGAAATCAATGTCCACAGGTCAGTAGACTTTGTATACGCCAAGAACAGCCAAGTTTAGAAGCAAATAAAAGACACAATTCCCTTCACAGTAGCCTCCAAGAAAATGAAATACATTGAAATATACCTCACAAAAGTGGTGAAAAATATTTTCAAAAAAAAAATAATAAAACTCTAAGAAAAGAAGTATCAAAACACATTAACAAATAGAAGAACTTACCATGCTCTTAGCTGGGAAGAACCAACATTGTAAGAATGTCTATTCTATCTAAAGCAATTACAGATTTAATGTAATCCCCATTATAATATGAATATCATACTTTGAAGAACTGGAAAGAAATAGTACTACATTTCAAATGAAACCAGGAAAAAAACCCATGTCACCAAGGCTATTCTTAGTAATAAAAACAAAGCCAGAAGCATCACCCTACCAGACTTCAGGTTATATTACAAGTCAATGGAAATCAAAATATTGGCACAAAAATAGAGGCACAGACATATGGAACACACTAGAAAACCAAGAGATGAAACAAGTCTCTAGTTGCTTTTTGATCTTTGAGAAACCAAAAAAAAAAAAAAAAAAATATATATATATATATATATATATACACAGTGGGGAAAATAATATCTATTCAAAAAATTGTGCTGGGAGAACTGGATAACCACATGTCAAAGACTGAAAGTGGACCCACATCTTGCACCCCTTACAAAAGTTGAGTCAAGGTGGATAAAAAATTTAAATCTAGACAAGTAAAAATACAACTCTTAGAAGCAAGTGTGGAAGAAACGCTTGATGATGTTGGACTGGGGAAAGATTTTATGATAAAGAGTTCAGCTGCAACAACAACAACAACAACAACAAAATTGGACTTAGTGAAGCTCAAAAGATTCTGCATAGCTACAGAAACAACAAACAAAGCAAAAATAACCTTCAGATTGGGAAAAGAAATTTAGAGAGTATAAATCTGACATTATGTTGATAAATGGAATCTACAGGGAGCTTAAATTAATAAACAATAAAAACGAGCAAATAATCTCATCTTCCACTGGTCAAGATATATGAACAGAAACTTCTTTGATGAAAACAAACAAATGGCTCACAAACATTTAAAAAAATGCTACTCATCAGAGAAACACAAATGAAAAGTACCCTGAGATATCACCCAACTCCAGTGAGAATGGCCCATATCACCAAATCTCAAAGCTGTAGATGGTGGCGTGCATGTGGAGAGAAGGGAACACTTTTACATTGCTGGTCGGACTGCAAACTAATACAACCTTTTGGGAAGGAAGTATGGAGAATTCTCAAAGAGCAAAAATTATATCTCCCATTTCATTCTGAAATCCCATTACTATGAATCTACCCAGAAGAAAAAAAAATCATTTTATCATGAGGACATTGGCGCTAGAGTGTTTATCACAGTTCATTTTATAATCACCAAAATATGGAAACAACCTAAATGCCTACCAATACAGGAATGGATTAACAAGCTGTGGTATATGTATGGCATGGATTACTATTCAGCCATTAAAAAAAAAAATTGAGACTTTAAATCTTTTGTATTAACCTGGATAAAGTTGGAACACATTCTTCTTTGTAAAGTATCACAAGAATAGAGAAGCAAGAATCCAATGTACTCAATTCTATGAATGTGGTAGATGGTAGATGATCTAATACAAACCTACATAATAAAAACCTCAAATCAATTCAAGGTGGGTTGCATGGGAACAAGGGAGCATGGAGCGGGAAGAGGGAGTGCAAACACTGTGGCCCCACTTAAAGGGTCAGAATGTTATGTTGTATGGCACACCACTTACAGGCCAGACACAATTATAAGAGGGATTTTTACCTAACAAGTTTAAACATTGTAATCTACTTCTTTATACCCTCAATTAACCTGAAACTATAAAAAGAACTTCAAACCCATTAAATTCCAAAACAATAAATAAACACATTGTACTTAATTTTTCCAAAGTCAATATGAAAGAGAAAATCCTGAAAGAAGCCAGGCATAAGTTTTACTTATAAGGGAAAAAATATCAAAATGACAGCAGAATTTCAGCTGATACTTTTCAAGCTAGAAGAATAAGGTCATCAGACTTTAACCTTCTTAAACAAAATAATTTTCAGGCCAGGATCCAGTATCCTGCTAAGTTGAGTTTCATTTGTGATGGAGAAATTAAATATTTTACAGACATGCAAATGTTGAGGAAATTTGCCATGGGGAACTCTATAGGGAGAACTGAAACCAATTCTTCATACTGACTAGCACAATGTTCTATCACAAATGTAAACACACCAAGAAATTAAAAGAAGTGTCAGGCTTCCACAATGATGCATCAAACATAACTAAGCACTGGAAATCTACAAAACAAGAAAAAAAGAAAAAACTCCACTATACCTATAAATTCTTTCAATAAATGTCAATGGCTTGAATTTCCCACTAAAGAGATATAGGCTGGCTGACTGAATACAAATACTCAAACCCACTATCTTTTGTCTCAAAGAAACGCAACTAACTTATAAGGATAAACAAGACTCAAGGTGGAGAAATGGAAAACAGTATTCCAGGAAAATGGAAATCCGAAAAAAAGCAAAAGTTGCAATCTTATTGGCAGAAACAATTCCATTTAAACCAACAAAAATAAGAAAAGACAAGGATCTGGACAGAATATACTGGTGAAGGGAAGCACACAACATTAAGTGATTTCAATCATTAGCATTTATTTACTCACCCTAAACACTCTTAGATACATAACACCAACCCTTAATTATCTGAACAATATGATATCTTCCAGCTCCATAATAGTTGAAGATTTCAACACACCTCTGACAGCACTGGAAAAATCATCCAAGCATAACCCAAATAAAGAAACAGTGGCCTTAAACATGACCTTAGAATAAATTTACTTAACAGGCATATATATAATATTTCATCCTAATAAAACTAAGTATGTGTTCTTCTCATCAGTCCATTGATCATCCTCCAAAATTGATCATATCTTAGGGCACAAGTCTAACTTCAACAAATATAAAATAATATCAATTATTCTTTATATTTTCTAGGATCGTCATGGAAAAAAAAAGTTAAAATCAATACCAACAGAACTTTTCATTTCCACATTAATTCATGGGACCTAAATAACCATATGCTGAATGACAGCTGAGTTAAGGATGACACTAATCAGGAAAACATTAAATACCTCAATCAAAATGATAATGAAGCCACAAGCTATCAAAATCTATAGGATACTGCAAAGACAGTGCTAAGAGGTTTAAGTCTAAATTTATAGCATTATATACCTTCATCCAGAAAACAGAAAGAGAGCAAGTTAACAACCTAATGAGGGGTCTTACACAAATGGAAAAGTTAGAATAATACAACACAAAAATGAACAGAAGAAAAGAAATAACCAAAATTAGAGCAGAATTAAATGA
The DNA here is from genome assembly GCF_027406575.1 of Nycticebus coucang. Lineage (NCBI taxonomy): Eukaryota > Metazoa > Chordata > Mammalia > Primates > Lorisidae > Nycticebus > Nycticebus coucang. Next base: position 109,557,851 of record NC_069804.1, read on the forward strand.
AATTAAGAAGATGAGAATCATTCATAAATTCAGCAGAAAAAAACTTATTTTTTTGAAAAGATTAATAAAATTGATAAATGCTTGGCAAGACTAACCAGAAACAGAAAAATAAGATCTGTAATAACCTCAATAAGAAACTAAAATGGGAAATAACTACAGATACCATGGAAATATAAAAGATCATAACTGATTACTACAAAAAGAAAATTCTATGCCCTGAAATTTGAAAATGTAGAGGAAGTGGACCAATACCTGAAAACACACCACCTTACTAAACTCAAGCAGAATGAATTAGAAATTTTGAATAGACCTATATAAAGCCATGAAATTTCAATAACAACAAAACTTCCAAAAAAGAAAATCTCTGGACTACATGGTTTCACACCAGAGTTCTATCAAACCTTCAAAAATGAACTTGTTTCTATATTGCACAACCTATTTCAAATATAGAAAAGGAAAGAATCCTCTGCAATATGTGCTATGAAGCAAATATGACCCTGATTCTAAAATCAGGAATTAGAAACCCCAAGAAGATGACCAACAGGAGACAGCTTTCAACAGAAGCTCCCATACAGAGGAAGACATAATGGCCAGAAAGTACCCAATAAAGCTGAAGGTTGGGAGTTGAGATGAGAGAGAAGAATGAGAACTGCACATTTCCTCAGCATTCCCTGCTGAGGTAAGCTGCTACTCCAAGGAAGCAAATTTCAGGTACAAAATCCATCCCAAAGAGGACGCGGAATCCATCCCCTCCCCCAAGAGAGTGGCTTGTACAATCTCTACAAGAGTGCAGTGAACTGAAGATCTATTTTCTCATCCCATGGGAGAGAGTCACTTGAGGCTGGGACTAATCCAGAGAGATCGCACTGTGAACCTGGGCATTCTCTTGCCCCACATAGAAGTTGAACAGATATTTTCCCTGCCATTCTGAACCCCCAGTCCACACTTTCCTCCTCGCTTGGCAGTCTAGAAGCCCAACCTCTGCAGAGAACAGAGTCTCCATGGTTCTTTGCTAGGGGCTGGGCATTGCATGGACTGCAGCAGCGCAGTTGTACTAAAACAGTGAATCTAGTCATAGTGGAAAAAGGCACAGGTGGGAAGGCGAAAGAGCATGTCGGTGGTGGGTAGAGGCATGGGAACCTGCCTGGCAGGTGGAGGCTTGGGAACATGTGGGGAGGCAATTGCCACACAGCATCAGGGATAGCAGAGTGATCCTGCTGGGGTCAAATTTCAGAGAGAAACCTCCCCAATTCTGTGGACTGCCAGAAGGAGCCAGACCTCACCCTGCAGGGGTACCAGAGGAGCAGTGAGGCTGGGACAGAGGCTCAGACTCTGAGGGAGAAAAACATTCATTGCATTGTTAACCTCTGTCTTGGAATAAACTCAGGTGGAACACTCATCAGTTTCTATTGAGCACCAGAGGGAGTCAGGCTTTAGGTTCTCCTGCAGGCTGGTGGCAGAGTGTGGTGGCCAGCCCGAGGAGGCATTAACTCCACTTTGACTCTGACAGGTGCAAATCCCTGCCACATGAGCTCATTGGAGGAAACTGGACCACAGCCCCAAAGGGTTACCAGTGACTGGGCATGGCAGAGATGCAAGGTGGGGAAGGAGGCACCAGCCTGCCTGGACTAACTCTTTTGCTGGGCGGGCCTTTCTGACTCCATGGAGAAGCAGAGCAAGTCACACTTCAGTTGCCAGTGGAAGCCCAGTGTCTGGTTGCTGGAGACCTTTTGAACTCTCCCACTTCATCTGTGATTGTGCTGACCAGGACAATTGGTTTGGAACTCTTGACCTGGGCAAGTCACCTGGGGACCCTTAAAGGTTTAGCCCTGGTTGTGTTGTAGTGGGAGGGTCTGATTCTTCTCTTCCTTTTGTTGCCCATCAGGGGCAGGATGTCTTAATTGCTTGTTTCTCCCCAGCTGAGATTTCAGCCCAGACACACTAATTCACTAGGATCAGTTAGAGACTAGCTGAATACAAGACAGTGTCACCTAGCCCCATCACACAAAGCGGATCCCCAGGATCTCAGGCTACGGTACTGAATGGGCCTTTGCAAACCTGTAGAGGAAAAGCCACAGTCATCAGTCCCACCTCTTTGATAAAAGGCTGGTGAATTACAACTCCCAGAGCCTTCAATCCAATTTTACCTTACCAGCTTCTCTAACCAAACTGAGAAAAATAATCATGAGACACAATTAGTGGAAAATCTCTGGCAACATGAATAATCAGAGTAGATCAACTCCCTCAAGAAATTACAAAAGAGACACAAGAGAATATGCCATTCATAAACAAATGGCTGAGATGTCAGAAATCGAGTTCAGAATATAAATGGCAAATAAGATTAATAGAATTCAGGAAAAATTGGAATTTGAAATTCAAGGAGTAATTCAAAAGATGTCTCAAGAATTCAATGAATTCAAAGACAAACATCTCTAAAGATTTTGACACATTGAGACAAGAATTTGCAGCTCTCAAAGATCTGAAAAATACAATAGAATCACTCAGTAACAGAATAGAGCAGAATGAAGAAAGGATCTCTGACATTGAAGACAAAGCTTTTGAAAGCTCCCCAATGCTGAAAGAGGCAGAGAAGTGGAGAGTAAAAATGAATCATTCCCTGAGAGAACTGTGGGACCACATCAAAAGAGCAAATATTCACCTTATAGGAATTCCTGAAGGAGAAGAGGATGGTCTGAAAGGCACCGATGCCTTACTCCAAGATATAATTGAGGAGCATTTCCCAAGCATGGCAAGAGATACAGAAATTCAGATAGCAAAAAGGTTCAGAACCCCAGCACAACTCAATCCAAATAAAGCATCGGCTACATACATTATAATTAATTTTGCCAAAGTTAATGTAAAGGACATAATTCTGTAAGCAGCCAGAGGTAAGAAAATCATAACCTACCAGGGAAAGGATATTAGAATGACTGCAGATATCTCACCTGAAACTTATCAAGCCAGAAGAGGATGGTCATCAACCTTCAATCAACTTTCATCCCAGGATCCTGTATCCTGCTAAACTGAGTTTCATTTGTGATGGAGAAATCAAATACTTTAATGACATACACATGGTGAAGAAATTTGCCATAACTAAATCAGCCCTCCAGGATATTCTCAGACACATTGTGCACAAAGACCAGCACAATTCTCTACCACCTAAGGAAACTCGCTCAGAAATTTTTGAACAAAACCAAACTTCCACAGTGGCAAAAGGATTAAAAACGTCCACTGGACTTTTGAAAAACTTTACACCCAAAACACTACCAGGCTTATCAATTCTCTCAATTAATATGAATAATTTAAATTCTCCTCTAAAGAGGCACAGGTTTGCTAACTGGATACATGAATTCAGACCAAATATCTTCTGCATACAAGAATCTCATCTTACCTTAAAGTATAAAAATAGACTCAGGGTGAAGAGATGGACATCTGTAATTCAGGCAAATGGATACCAGAAAAAAAGCAGGGGGTGCAATTTTATTTGTAGATACAATAGGTTTAAACCAATAATGGTAAGGAAAGATAAGGATGGTCATTTCATATTTGTCAAGGGAATTACTCAATATGAAGAAATTTCAATTATTAAAATGTATACGGCCAACCAGAATGCTCCTCAATTTATAAAGGAGATCCTAACAGATATGAACAATTTGATATCTTCCTGCACTATAGGAGTCAGAGATTGTAACACATCCTTGGCGGTGTTCATAGATCCTCCAACAATACAGTCAACACAGGCATTATGGACATAAACTTGACCCTACAATAAATGGAATTAACAGACATTTACAGAACATTTCATCCTAAAAAAAAATGAATACAAGTTCTTCTTATCAGCCCATGGAACATCCTCCAAAATTGATCACATCGTGGGTCACCAGTCTAACCTCAGCAAATATTAAAAAATCAAAATTATTCCTTGGATTTTTCTCAGATCATCATGGAATAAAAGTTGAACTCAACAACAACAGGAATCTTCATACACATACAAAGACAGGGAAACTAAATAATCTAATGCTTAATGATAGCTGAGTCATAGATGAGATTAAGAAAGAAATTACCAAATTTTTGGAATGAAATGATAATGAAGACACCATTCATCAGTACTTGTAGGACACTGCAAAGGCATTTCTAAGAGGAAAATTTATAGTATTGTAAGCCTTCCTCAAGAGAATGGAAAGAAAGGAAGTCAACAACTTAATGAGACCTCTCAAGCAACTGGAAAAGGAAGAACATTCCAATGCAAAACCAAGCAGAAGAAAAGAAATAACCAAAGTTAGAGCAGAACTAAATGAAATTGAAAAAAAAAGAATCATTCCATATATCAATGAATCAAAAAGTTGGGTTTTTTGAAAAGATTAACAAAATTGATAAACCTTTGGCTAACCTAACCAGAAACAGAAAAGTAAAATCCCTAATATCATCAATCAGAAATGATAAAAAAAGAAATAAGAACAGAAACCTTGCAAATTTAAAAAAATCCTTAATGAATATTATAAAAAATTCTATTCTTAGAAATATGAAAATCTGAAGGACATAGACCAATACTTGGAAGCAGGCCACCTTCCTAAACTTAGCCAGAAAGAAGTGGAAATGTTGAACAGGCCTATGCCAAGTTCTGAAATAGCATCAACTATACAAAATCTCCCCCAAAAGAAAAGTCAAGAACCAGATGAATTCACATCAGAATTCTACCAAACCTTTAAAGAGGAACTAGTACCTATATTGCTTAACCTTTTCCAAAATATAGAAAAAAAGTAATACTACCCAACACATTCTATGAGGCAAACATCACATTGATCCCCAAAACAGGAATAGACCCAAGAAGAAAAGAAAATTATAGACAAATAATGAATATTGATGCAAAAATATTCAATAAGATCCTAGCAAACAGAATCCAGCAACACATTAAACAATTATACACCATGATCAAGTTGGTTTTCTCTCAGGGTCTCAAGGTTGCTTCACTAATCATGAATCTGTAAATATAATACATCACACAAACAAAATAAAAAACAAAGACCATAGTCTCTCAATTGATGCAGAAAATGATTTTTATAATATCTAGCATCCTTTCCTGATCAGAACACTTAAGGAAATAAGCATAGAAGGGACATTTCTTAAACCAATAGAGGCCATTCACCACAAACCCACAGCCAATATTGTATTGAATGGAGTAAAATTAAGAACATTTCCACGCAGATCGGGAATCAGACAAGGATGCCCATTGTCTCTATGGCTTTTTAACATTGTAATGGAAGTCTTAGCCATCACAATCAGGCAAGAGAAGGCAAACAAGGGTATTCAAATAGGGTCAGAGGTGATCAAACTTTCACTCTTTGCAGATGATATGATTTTATACCTGGAAAACCCCATAGACTCAACTACAAAACTCTTAGAAGTGATCAAGTAATACAGCAATGTCTCAGGAAAATCTATACTCACAAATCAGTAGCTTTTATATACACCAACAACAGTCAAGCTGAAAAGCAGTCAAGGACTCGATTCCATTTACAGTAGTGCCAAAGAAGATGAAATATTTGGGAATTTAACTTAAAAAGGATGTGAGAGATCTCTATAAAGAACTATGAAACTCTGAGAAAAAAATAGCTGAAGATGTTAACAAATGGAAAAAATATACCATGCTCATGGCTGGGAAGAATCAACATTGTAAAAAGTTCCCTACTATCCAAAGCTATATACAAATTTAATGCAATCCCTGTTAAAGCACTACTGCCATACTTTAAAAATGTGGAAAAAATACTACTTTTTTTTCCTATGGAATCAGAAAAAACCTTGCCTAGCCAAGACATTACTCAGAAATAAAAACAAATCAGGAGGAATCACGCTACCAGATTTCAGACTATTATATAAATCTATAGTGATAAAAACAGCATGGTATTGGCACAAAAATAGAGAGGTAGATGTATGGAAGAGAATAGAGAACCAAGTGATGAACCCACACACTCATTTGATCTTTTATAAGCCTATCAAAAACATAAATTGGGGGAAAGACTTCCTATTTAACAAATGGTTCTGGGTGAATTGGTTAGCAACTTGCAGAAGACTAAAACTGTACCCACACCTTTCATCATTAACAAAAATTGATTTTCAGTGGATTAAAGATTTAAACTTAAGACATTAAACTGTAAAGATAATTGGATAGAGTGCAAGGGAAACATATGAAGAAATTGGCCTGGGAGAATATTTTATTAGGAAGACCTCCTGGGCAACTGAAGCAACACCAAAAATATATTACTGGGATATGATCAAACTAAAAAGCTTCTGCACGGCCAAGAGCACAGTACGTAAATCAAGCAGACAGCCCTCAGAATGGCAGAAGATATTTGCAGGTTACGTTTCTGACAAAGGTTTGATAACTAGACTCCACAGAGAACTCAAACTAATTAATAAGAAAGAACAAGTGATCCTATTTCACTGTGGGCAAGAGACTTAAACAGAAGCTCCTCTTAAGAAGACAGGTGCAAGGCCCACAGACACATGAAAAAATGCTCATCATCTTTAATCATCAGAGACATGCAAATCAAAGCCACTTTATGATATCATCTAACTCCAGTAAGAGTAACCCACATAATAAAATCCCAAAACTACAGATGTTGTCATGGTTGTGGAGACAAGGGAACCCTTCTGCACTGCAGGTGGGAATGAAAGTTAATACATTCCTTTTGAAAAGAAGTTTGGATAACACTTAGGGAACTAAAAGGAGACCTGCCATTTGATCTTGCAACTCCACTAGTAGGTATATATCCAGAAGACTAAAAATCATTTTAAAACAAAGATGTTTGCATCAAAATGTTTATTGTAGCCCAATTCATAATTGCCAAGTCATAGAAGCAGCCAGTGCCATTAGCCCATGAATGGATTAATAAATAGTGGTGTATGTATACCATGGGATATTATGCAGCCTTAAAAAAAAAATGGAGACATTACCTCTTTTATGTTTACATAAATGGAGCTGGAACATATGCTTCCTAGTAAAGTATCTCAAGAATGGAAATAAAAGTATCTAATGTATTCAGTTCTAGTATAAAATTGGTGTATAATGACCCACAATTTCATATGAAAGATACAAGGAATAGTCTAGGATGAAGGATGGAAAAGGAAGGGGAAGGGAGGAAAATGGGAAGGTTGGATGGAGCAAGGAGAATAGGAGGAGCACTATGGTGCATATTTCAAGGGTACATATCAAATATATGAAGTGTAAAGTATAAATATCTTAACACAATAATTAAGTAAGTGAGGTGAAGGCTATGTTAACCAGTTTGATGTAAGCATTCCAAATTGTATATAAAATATGAACATTGTACCCAATAATTGCATTAATCTATACAGATATGATTTAATAAAAAAATAAATAAAACCAGGATATGACCCAACAGAATGGGAAAAAATATATCCAATGTACCTAATACTAATATGAAAACAATATACAAACAACTACATTCCTACAGGAAAGAAAAACACAGGTATAGTCTAGCTAGTAGGAGGGGAGAGGAGAGAGAGGACAGGGTGGAAGAGGGAGGGAGAAAGAAGGGATCTCAGCTAATGTGCACAATGTGAGGGTATTCAGCACACCCTATAGGTGAAGGGCTCAACTGTAACTTGAACTTTATCTCAGAAATGAAAATACTTTTACCATAAATATTTGTACCTTCTTATTAATCTGAACTTAAAAAAAATTCTGCATACCTAAGGACACAATCAAAAAAACAAATAGACAAAATTAAGAATCTAAGAAAATATTCACATGTTCAAATTTGATAAAGGGCTGACATGTGCCAGTGTCTTGCTGAGTGGCATTCAGCATTCATATTGTTGTCGGGTGTATTTGTGTGCTGTTGTGAGAATATAAGAACTTGAATTAAAACAATGAACAAACATTACATTTTTCTTTATACTTGATAAAAGTGCAAGTGAAATCAGGGATATATTAGCCCAAATTTGTGGGGATCATGTCATGAAGGAAATGGTAGTGTACTAAGGGATTAAATGTTTTTCTGAGGGAGAAAGAAAGCATCACTGAAGAGAAAAGGTCAGGATGGCCAGCAATGAGAACTGAAAAAAGTCATTTTACCATAAGGACCTTTGCACTTGAATGTTTATAGAAGCTCAATTTACAATAGCAAAGATGTGGAAACAACCCAAGTGCCCATAAATCCACAAATGGATTAATAAAGTGTGTTATATGTGTACAATGGAATATTATTCAGCAAAAAAATGGAGACTTTCTATCTTTTATATATACCTAGAAGGATCTGGATAACATTCTGTTAAGTAAATTATCATAAAAATTAAATATCAAGCATCCCATGTCCTCAGTATGAAGTTGAAGCTGGCATATTAATACCTACAGATCCATATAAGAGAAAAACTCCATTAAATTCAAGAACATATTCTTCTTAGTAAAGTATCTCAAGAATGGAAGAAAAAGTACCCAATGTACTCAGCCCTACTATGAAACTAATTTAGGGTTTTCACATGAAAGCTATAACCCAGTTACAACCTAAAAATAGGGGGAAGGGGGAAAGGGAGGGGAGGGAGGAGGGAGGTGGGTAGAGGGAAGGGGATTGGTGGGATTACACCAGTGGTGCATCTTACAAGGGTATGTGTGAAACTTGGTAAATGGTCTGTGAAGCTAGTGAATGATGCCCCATGAATATATCAATGTACACAGCTATGATTTAATAAAAATAAATAAATAAATAAAAAATCACCTGAAGAATTTTGAAAAATAAAAAAAAAAAAGAAAGGGGAGTGAATGCTCCATGCATTCCAACATAATAGATACAATGGACAGGCATATGGCACACTTCCTGGGTTAAGGACATAACTAAATATCAGACTTTACCTTATAAACACAAACAAAGTAACCTAATTCTATCTACCCTCGAATCAATTTGAAATCTAAAAAAAAAAAAAAATAAAAGAAAAGAAAGAAAGAAAAAACTAAACTAGCTCTTTTTAGACACTCAGGAAGAAACAAAAAAAGACATCAGAAATGTTTATTTTTCATCACTTATGTCTCTTTAGAATAGCCTCCAATTCTGCAATTTGGTACTCTACACAAATCCACTAAGATTACTACTAAGTTTGACACGAATTTTCATTAGTCTACTGTCTTGCTTCATGCCTTCTTTTAGGAAATTGAGCTGTGTTTTCAAGCACTGTGGTGGATATAACCAACCTCATATTGAGCCTGTGGTAGTTGTCTGAAAGTTTTACCTCAAGAATTAGTTACATTTCAGGGAGGCGTCTGTGGCTCAGTGAGTAGGGCCACTGGCCCCATATACCAAGGGTGGTGGGTTCAGGCCCGGCCCCACAATCTGCAACAAAAAATAGGTGGGCATTGTGGCAGGCACCTGTAGTCCCAGCCACTTGAGTGGCTGAGGCAAGAGAATCGCCTAAGCCCAAGAGCTGGAGGTTGCTGTGAGCTGTGATGCCACAGCACTCTCCCAAGGGCGATGAAGTGACACTCTGTCTATTAAAAAAAAAAAAAAAAGAATTAGTTACATTTCAAATGGTCAGGGCAACATATATCAAAGAAAAAGTATAGAATTATGAGTAAATGCCATCATGTGGTGTTTAATACATGCAAATAAAGCTATAAAACCCAGTTTGACTGCAGGGAGGAATGAGTTTAATAGATTGAACTCCTGAATAGACTTAGGAAGCGTTTACTGTATCTATCTATCTGTGTGTGTGTATATATATATATGTGTATAAATATCACATTACCAGACCACATGTTATACTACAAGTCTATAGTGATCAAAACAGCATGTATTAGTACAAAAATAGAGATACAGTTCTATGGAATATAATAGAAAACCTAGAGATGAACCCAGACATATATTCCCATCTGACCATATATATATATATATATATATATATACATATACAGACATCAGATAAGGAAGATTTATTAATATTTTGGTAACTATTACAACAATATCTGAGTTCTAACATTTGATTTGGAAGGTTGGGAAAATTTTAATCTTGTAAAAATAACTTACAAATATTTTTCCCCTAAAAAGTAACAGAGAGTGTTAAAATAGTAAATCATTTTTAGAGATAAAGAGACTAAGGAAAGAGAGTGCATAAATGAATCACTTTCTGTAGGCAAATTAATGTGTCACCTAAGATGCAAACTCTGACAAGCAAGTTGGTGAAGTTGTCACCATGAGCTTACATTGTCAGCACTGTCCAAACAACTAGGTAAGATTTCATAATCTTGGTATATCATTATCTCACATCTTTGTTTGTGCTGAAATGTGCCAGTCTCTTGCTGAACGGCATACATTATTGTTGTTGTATGTTTTTGTGTGCTGTTATGAGAATGTAAGAACTTAAATTAGAACAATAAACAAACATTACATTTCTTGTTGGACTTGGCAAGAGTGAAAGTTAAAACAGGGACATGCTAGTCCAAGTTTATGGGGATAATGCCATGAAGAAAATGGCAGTGTATAACTGGATTAAATGTTTTTCTGAGGGGAGAGAAAGTATCATTGATCAAGAGAGGTCAGGATGGCCAGAAATGAGAAGAACTGATAAAAATGTTGCAAAAATTCATTAAATTGTGCCTCACAATCATCAGTTGACTTCAAGAAGCATAGCAGACCATGTAAACATTAGTAGAGAAACAGTTAGCAAAATCTTAACTGAAAATCTTGGCCAACAACTCATAGCTCTTGCATTACAACAATGCACCAGCTCACCTGGCACTGTCTGTGAGGGAGTTTTTAGCCAATAAACAAATAACTGTATTGGGACACCCTCCTTCTCACCTGAGCTGGACCCAATAACTTTTTTTCTTCACCAGAAGATTAAGGACATGTTAAAAGGAAGATATTTTGATGACATCCAAGACATCAAGGGTGATACAACAATAGCTTTGATGATCATTGCAGGAAAATCATTCCAAAATTCCTTTGAAGGGTAGACTAGGTCCTGTCTCTGGTCCTGGCATAGATTCCCAAGGGGAGTACTTCCCAGGATGACCGTAGTGACATTCAACAATGACGTAGGTAGCACTTTTTCTGGGATGAGTTTACAAATTAATTGTTATACTTCCTATTCAGTAAAATGTATATATTTATACATGAGATGAAAAAGTTAATGATAGAGTCTAAATCAATTATAACTGATGAAAGGAGTTTGTTCAGGAGATGAAAGAAATAAAAGTGGGAGAAATCATAACACTAGACAGAAAATGATCAAATATGAAATTATGTTGTTCACCCAGTATATACTACAGATACTTAAGGGTGCCAATTTTATGAAATTAGTAATGAAGTTAAACTCAAAGTAGATATTGTTAAGATAGCAATTAGCTTAAACAATAAAGGGATAGAAGAATAATATCTTCCTTAGTCTACACATCCCCCAATATGTGCACACAGACACACACACACAAATGGTCTTAGCTTTTGTTTTCATATTGTAAAATTTTATAAGCGTACCAGAGAGATAAATTAGAAGTCATACATATAAAAGACATTAACTTAGAGGAGAATTTGGTGGTTCCCAAAGTAGCTTTAAGGACTATTAAGTTTTTTGGGTCAATTTGTGTCATAAGACAAAATAAAATTTTATGGGCTAGGTCATGAACGCTGCAAGTACTGGACAGGTTGCTTGCAAATACTATTCTTGCAGTTCCAGATTAAGAACTATAGTATCTTTATTCCATGACTCTGTAATTATCTTTCAGATCAAGGGACTCTGTGAGTGAATAAACAAGTTTTGAGACAATATCTTCAAAATATTAAATAAGTACAGATGATTATTTCAAATATTTTGAAAACTCACTCATATATACAACTATGCATGCATATATTTATAATACAGAACTGGGTATATGAAGAGCAATAATTATACATTCAGCTATAAATATGTTTATAACAACTACACATGCCTGTTAGTTTAATTTTTATATTTCTACACTTCAGAGATTTTTCCACGAACTGAATCAGAAGTGTCAAAGCATAGTAATAGAAACTATTCACAAGCAGCTTAATTACCATCTCTGGCTATGTCTGTAAGATTAAATCAGATACAATAAAGAGTCATTATTTACTTTGATTAACACTAGCACCTACACGCAGACCTCTTTGAGTATTAAGACTTTTTTTTCAGGCCCATATCTGCCATTACCAATCAGACTACATTGTTTGAATGTCATTTTAATTCTGTTTAGGTAAAATATCACAAACCAAATCAAAACTTTATCTCAAGACCTTTGTTACTTTCTTATGTTTTTATTATGGTTGGTTGCACTACAAATATTCCAGTCTAACAGTTTCATAAAATGTATGTCATCTAGTATTTTTCAAACTATTCTTATCCTCTTATATGTCCTTAAAAACAATTATTTTGTATTCTACAGCCTTAGATTCACTGGAATTTCTCACCTATTCTGTTTCTTTTCCTCTTTCCTTTGAGATCAGTTCTTAGCCTTCTGGACATGTCTCTTTCTGCCAGTCTCCTGTTCTCATACTCTATGTAAGTCTGTTCCCATTACTCCTATTTTGTATTCTCTCTGAGTGAACTAATCTAACAGTGTAGACTTCAACACAATTTACATTATAATTATTAAATATTCTTTATCCAACCTACACTTCATTCTGAATTTAAAAATTGACTTACATAAACTCTTTAAATTTCTCACCCAAAATTGCTTCTCTTCTTCCTATCTCAATCGATTGATTCACTTTCCACCACTCTTCAACCCTAACCCATTGATCCTTCTTATTCCCCTCTGCATATTTTATATAAAATAATGCAATATGTTTTTAATTTTACAATAGAAATGTGTTCATCTTGTATTTAGTCACTCTACATTTCCACTGTCACTGACTGCATGTTGAACTTGAGGACCTCATTTATTCTCCGTTTTGTCTAAACTGCATTCTAATAGGTTTTCTTCCCCTTTAGTTCACATTCCACCTTTTACACAAACTTGATATTATATCCCTCTGCTCAAAGCCCCTTGATCACCACTGATTTATCTTTATCTCTAAAATCCAAATTGCTTAGCAACCTCCCTCCTCAACATCATATCTCACCATTACATTCAATATTCTCCATTAGAAAATCCCTCTTACTTTTTACCATTCTTGTAAAGATTAAAACATTCTAGTCATTTTTCAAGAATAAACTCAAATTTTACTTTTTATTGGAACTTTTCTGTTAGTGATGTAAGCAGAATAATCATTCCATTTCTAGTGATTTGATATAAAGCTTTTCACACTGTACTTAAATCATTTGTTTACATATGTATGTCCCTCATTAGATTGCTTAATGCCCCCAAATGAAGACTATGATTTATTATTAGTTTTCTTTTTGAAGTTCAGGGATTAGTAGGCACAAAATAAAATTCAAGGAAGAAAGAAAGAGAGGAAGGAGAGAGGAAAGACAAAAGGAGAGAGGGTTTTTAAGGGATTTCTTTCTGATGTCTCTATCTACCAACTTATACGAATCCTCAGGACATCACACCAGTGCTATTTATATTTGGCTACTATCTCTTACATTAGACTTGTGGAACCTTACAGAAAAAATAAACTGAGAGTGAGAAAGAAATAAAATGACTCCTAAAATATAGGCTTAGAGAACTGGTATCATAAGTATAAATTTTTAAGGTTTTACCTGCTTTAATTAAACTTATTACTTGAAGAAAGTGTTAAAGTTAGGAAACTTCTTTTGCAAACACTTTCAGAAGATGGAATGATTAATCAGACGTAACTCAAGCAGGAAGAAATGGTAGTCTGAACCCTTCACTGCTTTGTAATGATTGGATATATTTCATCTGCAAAGTGTAAGGTAAGATAGAAGAAGAACAAAGAAAGAAAACTATTATTAAAGCAAAAATGCATGTATTAATAAGGTTATATCCACCTATTCATTTATTCCTTCAAAATATTTATCAAATGGTGATTATTGTGCTGTGTTTGCAAGTGTCTGTGAATGAAATGGTAAATAAGACCTTCAAAATTCCTTAAAATGGCTAAGAGTGAAAACATTTATAATTTACATAAGATACATTTAACATATATTTAATTAGTCTTTTTTATTTGAAGATATCTTTAAAGAACAATTTAGTTTTTAAAGCAGAACAATAGCAATGCATTTTATAATTTATAAAATACACAGAATTTAGGGCGGTGCCTGTGGCTCAGTGAGTAGGGCGCCGGCCCCATATGCCGAGGGTGGCGGGTTCAAACCCAGCCCCGGCCAAACTGCAACAAAAAAATAGCCGGGCGTTGTGGCGGGCGCCTGTGGTCCCAGCTGCTTGAGAGGCTGAGGCAGGAGAATAGCGTAAGCCCAAGAGTGAGAGGTTGCTGTGAGCCATGTGACACCACATCACTCTACCCGAGGGCGGTACAGTGAGACTCTGTCTCTACAAAAATAAATAAATAAATAAATAAAATACACAGAATTTAAATGTCTGAAAAAATAGCACAAGGAATGCTGGAAAAAAAATTGAAATTATACTGTTGTGAAAGTTTTACACTACAAATTAAGTGATACAATATTTGAAATTTGATTATAATAAGATAAAAAATGTGGAAAATCCTACAGTAATTATTTACAAAATAAAATAAAGAAATACTGAACATAGGTAATAATCCAATAAGAAGACAATTTTGAATAATTCAAATACTCAAAAATTGAAATGAAGTCAGAAAGAAAAGAAAAAATAAACAATGGATGGGACATATGGAGAAAATAGCAATATTTTTAAATTTAAAGGCGACCATAATGATAATTTAATTAAGTATAAATGGTCTGACTCTTCGCATATATTATCAGATTTAAAAAATAAAAATCAAGGCAGAAGTATACTGTGCTAATGAAACTAAATTTAAATATAACAACCTATATGGGATACAAATTTAAATATACATATGTATATATATATATATATCATGGCTGAAAAGAAAGATAAGGCAGTTGTATTAGTTTCATAGGCTATAGTAAGAAAGTACTACAAACTTAGTGGCTTTAAACCACATATATTTTTTCTCCAGCAGTTAAAGGGGCCCTAATCCAACATTAAGGTATTGTCAGGGTTGGTTTATTTTTGAATATCTGAGGAAGTAAACATCCCCTACTGTTCTTCTCGCTTGTGTTTTCCTGCAATCTCAGAATCCACTGGTTTGTAAATTACTTATTATAGTCTCTGCCTTCATCTTCTGTTTTCATCCCTGTGTGTTTGTGCTCCCCTTGCTCTTACAAAGATGTCAGTCATTGAATTAAGGGGCTACGCCAATCCAGTATGCTGTAATCATAATCCTGACCTAAATGTGTCTGAAAGGACCTTATTTCCAAACAGGGTTACATTCTGAGGTTCATGGTAAATGTGAATGGGGGGCACCATTAAAACCCCTATAACAGCTATATAATAATATCAGACAATATAAATTTCAGGAGGAAAACAGTATTAACATGGGTAAAGAATAATATTTCAAAATAATAGTGGAAGAACTATTGAGAAGAAGAGCAAGATGAGAGACTAAGAAGCTCAAGGCTTCAATTCTAATAAGAAAACAATTTTTAAAGTAGAGATAGAATATAGTAACATAATATGATCTCTGTGATAAAAGAATTAAATTCTTTCATTTGTGGCAAAACGAATGGAACTAGAAGTCCTTATGTTAAGTGAAATAAGCCAGGCACAGAAAGACAAATATTACATGTTCTCACTCATATTTGAGAGTTAATCAAGTTGCTCTCCTGGAAAGAGAGTAATCAGAGGTTAGGGATGGTGTTTGTTTGGGGGATTGGCAATGAAGAGAGGTTTATTAATGTGTACAAATATATAGTTAATAGAAGGAATAATTTCTATTCTATGATAGCACATTAGGGTGAATAGTTAAAATTTCAGTATTGTATATTTCAAAATAGCTAGAAAAGATTTTAAAGATTCTCAACACAAAGATATGATGAATATTTGAGGTGATGGATATCTTAAACACCCTGCTTTGATCATTGCACATAGAATTCAAGTATCAAAATGTCATATATACCCTATAAATATGTACAAATTATGTACACCAAAATAAGTAAATTAAAAAAAATGGAAAATAGTTATCTACTATAGCCAAGGCAACGCCAAGTAAAGAAAAAACATGTTAAAAATGATAGAGCTCTTTTGGTATTTTTACTTGTCCTTACCCAACATCCTCCCTCATGCAACATTAAAACATAAACTTCCCATGGGATTCAGAGAGAAAAATGGAATAATGGAACTTATTTATAAAGTTCTAATCAGTCTATGAACTTCTTGAGGGACTTAGTTACCTAATCCAGAGCTCATTTAAATACAAAACAAAACAACAATTTCAGAAGACAGTGGAGGGCACTTCTTGTGAAAACTAGAGGGAGACTGCAGTCATGTTAACTCCTGGAGCAAGAAGGGATTATGTTTAAAGAATATAACAGAACATCTAAAGACCAAAGAATGTGGGGTGAGACTTCTTTGGAATTTAGCCATTTAAAAGCAGCTATGTATAGGTAGAAACTTTTTTTTCTTAAAATAAAAAAGCACATGCAAGTATGGAGAATCCTCAAGGAACTCAAATTAGACCTCCCATTTGCTCCTGTAATCCCATTACTAGGAATCTACCCAGTAGAAAAAAAAAAAAATCATTGTATCGTAAAGATGTTTGCACTAGACTGTTTACTGCAGCTCACTTTATAATTACCAAAATGTAGAAGCAACCTAAATGCCCACTAACCCAGGAATGGATTAACAAGCTGTGATACAAGTATACCATGGAATCCTATTCAGCCATTAAAAAAGATGGAGATTTTACATTGTTTCTATTAGCCTGGATGGAGGTGGAACACAATCTTCTTAGTAAAGTATCACAAGAATGGAGAATAAGGAATCCAATGTACTCTATTCTAATATTAAGCCAATAGACATTTTAATACATAACCCACATAATAGAAAAACTCAAGAGATCTATTTCTTCCTGGTTAAGTTTAGGGAGATGGTGTAATTCTAGGTATTGGTCATTTCCTCCATATTGTCAAATTTCTGAGCATATTGCATTTTGTAGTCATCAGAGGTAATCTCGTATCTCTGCAGTATCTGTTGTTATATCACCTTTTTTGTTTCTGACTGAGGTTATTAGAGATCTTACTTTTCTATTTCAACCTAATGTGGCCAGTGGTTTATAGATTTTTTTAGAGAACCAATTTTTTGTTTTGTTAGTTTTTTGAATTATTCTTTTGTTTTCAATTTCATTTATTTTGTTTATTTATTTCTTTTCTTCTGCTAAGTTTGAGATTGGATTACTCCTTTTTTCCCCATTTCCTTGAGATGCTTCATTTGGTTGTTGATGTGCTCTCTTTCTTTTCTTTTCTTTTCTTTCTTTCTTTTTTCTTTCTTTCTTTTTTTTTTTTGTTGATGTAACCATCTAATGTGATAAATTTTACACTTAAGACTGCTTTTGCAGTATCCAAAAGATTTTGGTAGCTTATGGCTTTATTATTGTTATGTTCATGGAATTTAATAATTTCCTCCTTTATCTCCTTTTTGTCCCACCTCTCATTCAGCATAAGGCTCTTTGGTTTCCATGTCTTTGGGTAAGGATGATAATTTATGTTAAATTGAGTTACACTTTTATTGACTTGTGGTCTGAAAAGTTATAAGGTATAATTTCAATTATTTTTGTTTTGTTGAGGCTTGATTTGTGTCTTAAGATATGATCTATTTTGGAGTATGATCCCTGCAATGATGAGAAGAATGTATATTAATTACTTTTGGAATGGTGTGTTCTGTGTATGTATAATAAGCCAAATCGTTCTAGGGTCTTCTTTAAGTCCCTTGTTTAGTTTCCATTTAGAGGATCTATCCAGAGGGTTGTTAGAATCATCAACTTTTATGATGTTGTAGGACATCATATTGTTTAGAACAATTAAGGTCTGTTTCATAAATCTGAGAGCATTTAAGTTGGATGTATAAATACTTAGAATTGAAAGGCCCTCTTGTCGTATTAGTCCCTTGACCAGAATGAAATGACCATTTTTGTCTTTCTTAACTTTAATTGCTTTAAATCCACCCGTGTCTTAAAATAGGATTGTGACCCCTCCTTTCTTCTGCTTTCCATTTGACGGAAATATTTTTTCCATCCCTTTCCCATGAGTCTCACTTTGTCCTTCACTGTTAGCTGTGTTTCCTGTAGACAGTATATAGATAGCTTGTGTCTTTTTATCCATTCACCCAGCCTGTGCCTCTTTAATGGGGAATTCAAGTCATTCACATTTATTGAGAGAATTGAGAAGTGTGGTGGAGTTCTAGTCATCTTATTTTGTGAAACTCCATTGCTTAATCTTATCTTTTAGGCTATTGTGAAAGCAAGGTTTTGGCCTTTAGTTTCTGGGTATTTACTTTGATGATTCATCATGATGGTCAGTGTGCAGAACAGGTCACAGTATTTCCCATAGTGCTGGTCTTTTGGCAAATTTCATCAATGTTTTAATGTCAGTGAAAGATTTTATTTCTGTAACAAATTTTAACCTTAGTTTAGCAGAATATAGAATTCTGGGCTGAAAATTATTTTGTTTAAGGTTAAAGGTAGATGACTATTTTCTTCTGGCCTGAAAGATTTAAGCTGTCAAGTCTGCTGTCACCTTGATGGATCCTTCCCCCTAGGTCAGTTAGTGCTGCTTGTAATATTTTCTCCTTCATCTTGACCTTGGACAGGTTTATTATAATATGTCCTGAAGATGCTGTTTATGTTGGGACAACCCAGAGTTTGATATTCCTCTGAAAGTAGTATGAAAATTTTAGTGATGCTTCAGAAATTTTTATTAATGATATCCTCCAGTATGGCTTCCATACCTTTGGGACATTCTTCTTCCTCTTCAGGAATACCTGTAATTCATATGTTTGAATACTTCATGAAATCTGAAGTGAATGATTTCCTTTGTCCCTCTTCTTTTCTCTTTTAACTGCCTGGGATATCTGAAGAGCATCGACCTGTAGCTATGAGATTCTTTCTGCTCCATCATTTAATCTGTTATTCATTCTTTTTACTTCACATTTAAGTTCATTGAACGACTCCTTCCTTTTCTACTGCTCTAACAGATCATTTCTAATTTCTTCATGTCTTTCATTCATTATTTGGATCAGAATTGAATTTTATTTCTTCATTCTCCACTTTTCCTTAAATTCTCTTCTTTTCTTTGCCATCCATATTTTAAATTCATTCTTCTTCAATTCCTTACATTTTTTTGTAGGTAGAATCCTCTATGGTAGCTACCTCCTGATTTCTTGAGGGCTTGCAATGTTCTGTTTTTTTCATTTTCCCAAAATTTTTCTGTTGGTTTCTCTTCATGAGTCTTTTTTCTTTTTTGTTCACTTCCTCCTCCAACTTTCCCCTTTCACTTCCTCCTTCTCTTTAAATTACCTTGACTCAGAATTTAGATATTGAACTTTCCTTTTAATATAGGGCTAAAAGGAAGAAAAGTGTAAAGAATGAGAAGAGAGAACAGAAATCAAGAGAAGAAAGGGTGGGTTTGGGGGCAATAGAAATAAATTATAAAGGGGGAGGGCAACAGAACAATAGAGATGGGAGCAATAGTGGTGTTCAACAGGGTGCTTTGACCCACACCCAAAATTCCAGGTTTCTAGTAGGCCAGGCTGGGTGGTTCCCTTGAACTCAGGAGCTATTTATCAGCCTGAGCAAAAGCCAGATCCTACCTCTGCCTAATATAGAATAAGCAGTATGTTGTCCTGATAACCTATCAATACAATTCTTCCAAAGGCCAAAGCTAGAAGGACATCCTAGACCAGGAGTATAAGGTCTTCTTGAACTAGGCAATGTCATGGCACCACAGCCCATGCCTTAGAGTAAGGCAATCTCCCATAAATTGAATAGAATAAAGATTGAAATAGAATAAAGCAGATCTGAAAAACAAATACTAGCAATAGCAAAAGTTTATTAGAAATTAAATATAAAATTATATAAGATGTAAAAAAAGGATATCTTAGTTGATGTTTGATAAATTGATGTAGGGAAGATAAGAAAAAGTGCCTGTCAACTCACGAATGGATCAATAAATTGTAGTATATGTACACTAAGGAATATTATGCAGCCTTAAAAAAAGATGGAGACTTTTCCTCTTTCATGTTTACATGGATGGAGCTGGAACATATTCTTCTTAACAAAGTATCTCAAGAATGGAAGAAAAAGTATCCAATGTACTCAGCCCTACTATGAAACTAATTTATATCTTTCATATGAAAGCTATAACCCAATTATAACCTAAGAATATGGGGAAAGGGGAAAGGGAGGGGAGGGGAGCGGTGAGGACGGGTATAGGGAGGGTAATTGATGGGACTACACGTAAGGTGCATCTTACAAGGGTACATGTGAAACTTACTAAATATAGAATATAAATGTCTTAACACAATAACTAAGAAAGTGCCAGGAAGGCTATATTAACCAGTTTGATGAAAATATTTCAAATTATATATAAAACCAGCACATTGTACCCCATGACTGCATTAATGTACACAACTATGATTTAATAAAAAAAAATCAGAAAAATTTCTACAGTAAGGGAAAGAAAAGAGACAAATGGAAAGGAAAGAAATAATAATAAGGGTTGAACAACCTTAAGAAAAATATATTCCTTACTATTGATGAAAGTAAAAAAATAAAAATAAAATAAAATAAACAACATGAAATAAATGAAAATAAAAAAAAGAAAATAGCAACCACAAAAAATCTAAAAGAAAATTTCGAAAAAAAGAAAGCATAAAAGGAACAGAATTATTTAGCAAAAATTGAGCCCTTACTATTAAAAAAGTAGCAATTAAAAATAAAAATACAAGAACAAACAAAAAAACAAACAAACAGATCTAGGGGAAAAAATGTAAAAAGAAAAAAAAATATATATATATATATGTAGCAATATATTGCCTGGACAACAGGTAGCATTCTAGGATTAGGAGATGATAATCAAGATGATTGTATGCAATGTAATATGGGGGGCAGAACCACTATCTAGTTGCCAAGGAGACCCGGTATCATTTTCCCGATTCATTTTTCCTCAATCTGTGCAGGGTTGGGAGTCTCAAACTCTTGTCAGTTTACAAGAGTTATATCTTGTCCTTTCCAAACAATGTCCCTTGGCCACAAATTGTTTTTTGGGGGCAGTAGGATCCACCCGAGTTCCACCCAAGGGTGACTACCCAGCTCAGCTGGCATGCCTGATCTGGCTTCATGCTAAGACCCTATGAACTCTTCCTCCCAGGCAGTCCTCCCACAATAGCGATGCCTTGATAGCAGCCGAACAATGGGAGCTTCACTCCACCCAATTGCTCAATCCTGGCCACTGGGCATTGTTCAAGATCACTTACTAAAGCTCTCCCAAGGTAACTCAGGCAAATACCCAATTCCAAAATAAATAAATAAACAAATAAACCTTTCAGGAAAGGCCTTCTTTTTCTCTAGCCCACCACTGGAGGGCCAGCCGGCCTCTGTTGGCAGCCCCAAGTACTCACTTTCTGTATTAGTTTTCCACTTCTCCTGACCTCCTTGTTGGCTCCTGGAGTCCCTGCTGTATCTCTGTGCCCCTGAAGTACGTTTCTGGGCATGGCACCCAAGCCAGACGTGGCTGGTGTCCTTTCTCCCTGGTCTCACCAGGAATGGCTGCTAAGAAGATGTCTCTAGTCTGCCATTTTACTCCCGAATATGATAATTGTTTTTTGCATCTGAAATCAATTTCCTTCTTCCTAAATAGCAACCTGTAGAAGCCCCTTTAGTGGTAAACAATTGGTAGTAAACTTCAAAGTTTTGGTTTGTTGGAATATATCTTTATTGTGCTGTGATTTTCTAAAGGATAAATTTACATGGGTGTATAATTCTAATTTGACATCTATTTTCTTGACTTATTAAATATTATTTTACCATTTTTCCTGCTTTCATTACTTCTATTAAGAAGGCAGCTGATAATGTTATTGCCTTTCTTTTCAGCTTATTTTTCTTTTCTCCCTGGCTACTTTATTATTGTATTTAGTGTTCCAGAGTTTTACTGTAGAATGTCAAATTGTGAATTTCATTTATTTATTCTTCTTGAACTCCATTAGTGTTCTTGAAACTTCAAAAATGAAAATTGATGTTTCTTATCAATTCTAAAACACTGCCAGACAATTATCTTTTAAATATTCCCTCTCCCCAATTTCTCTATCTTTATCTATTTCTCAGATTAGATTTTTATTGGTTCTTCTTACTCTATCAGTTGTAAGCCTTCATATCTTTTTTCATATTTCCATCACTTTTTTTCTCTACTCTCTTGTAATTTTCATATTTACCTTGGATCTTTCTTATTGTTGGTGTGCCTACTCAATGATTACACTTGTTCATTGAATTTCTAACTTAATGTATACATATACACATGAATATACATACCTCTGAAGTTCTATCTGGTTCTTCAAATTTGGTTATATTTTAAAATCTCTTAATCCTTTGTTACAGTTTGAATATCTCATTTAATTTATGCAAATAAATATATTATTTTTCAATGCATGTTAACTTCAGTAGATACAGTTTTTCTAAATATGCATTAAATGATTTATTTTAACCTTACTTTTTATTTCTAGAAATAAAAAGCTCCAGAGAAAAATTCTTCCTCCAATCCATTCTTCCTCTACATATTTATGTTTCCCAATCTTTTTTATGCTCTCAGGATTTACCTTACTTTCTTATCAGTTCATCAATGTATTTACAAATACACTTTATATCTCTTTCAGAAATTTTACATTTTCTGCATCAGTGGTATTCTCTATACATGTCATATTGATGAAAATGGAGGCCTTATAACAAAGTATTTAAAAATTCTGTATTCCCATATTCCTAAACCCAACTTGGTCAGGAGATGTATTTAATTATATTATGGAGCTGGATTACTAACATTTTATTAGGACTTTTGTATCTGTTTTTGTAAATTATATTGGTCTATCAATTTCTTCTTTGCATTACTTTTGGCTTTTATCCCTCTTATACAGTTTTATAAATGTGTTGCAAAACGTTCCTCCTTATCACTTATATTATTTAGAATTGTATTCAGAAGATTAGACTTGTATTTTATTTTTTTAATTTGGCAGATCTGGAGAGTTTTCTTTGGGTGATTTTTGATGATTTCCTCATTGATTCATTTACTTCCTATTTTTTTCTTGAAATAATTTCAAAATACATAATATTTTATACATTTGTAAATTTTATGCTTATTTTCAAATGTGTTGGTGAAAACTTCCCATAGTACTATTCCATTATTTTTAAACATTTACACCTATCCATATTTATGTTCCTTAATCATTTCCACAGTGGTCTTTAGTGACTTCTCTCTGTTTTATCATAATAAATATATCAAAATATTTGTCTATTTTATTACTACTTTCAAATATTTAACATTGTTTTGTTGATCCTATTGTTTCTTTTTTATTTTTAACAATTTATTAATGTCTCTTCTTACTTTTGCTCCTTTGGTCCTTTATCATTCTTTCATTTTATTTTGATGCAGCATTTCTAATATCCTGAATAAGGTGATTAATCCACTTATTTTAAAACTTGCTTTCTGTTGCATGCATTTAAGGATAGCCATTCCCTTTAAAATATAATTTTAATTTCTACAAATTTTGATATGAAGTATTTTTTACTGTTTTAAAATCACAAGTTTTTTAATTTTCTTGTGTTGTAGCTCTTTGACTCATGAATTACCATATTTCGAAATATTTTCTTTTCAAGTGTTTAACATTAATTTAGTGGTATTTTTATTTGTAATTTGAATATAAGTGAATTCTAGTCATAAGATATATTTGTTGTTTGTTGAGACTTGACCTATAACCTAATTATAATCAATATTTACAAAAGCTCCATGTGTGTTTGAAAAGAATGTGTATTTTTTAAATATTGGATACAGGATTCTGTGCATATCATTACATAAAATTGTTTAAGTAATTGTAAAATTTGGTAGATATTTAGAATATTTTTAAATACTTAATAATTCAATTACTGAGAGAATGTTTCAGTAGTTTTTGATGACAATGAGTTTGCCCATTTCTCTTTGTACCACTGTCAAAAGATTTAAAATATATGTGTTATTCGAAGCTATATGTTTATTTCTATTAATAAATATGGAATTATGGCCTTGAACACATATAAGTTCAGAACTATTGTGATTTTGAGCATATTTTTCTACCTATTTTTCTTCATGGAATATTCTTCTTTAATAATGATTTTTCCTATGAAGACTATATTGTTAGAGCTTGCCTCCCTTACTCAGTGGTTAGTGCCCTGGCCACATACACTGGGGCTGGCAGGTTCAAACCTGTCCAAGGCCTCCTAAACAAGAATGACAACTGCAACAAAAAAATATGCAGGCATTGTGGAGGGCACCTGAAGTCCCAGCTTTTTGGGAGGCTGAAGCAAGAGACTCTCTAACGCCCAAGAGTTTGAGGTTGCTATGAGCTGTGACACCACGGCATTCTACCAAGGGAGACATACTGAGACTCTGTCTCAAAAAAAAAAGATCACATTATTTTATATTAATAGTTATATATCAGTGAATGTCTGACACATATTTTTTCTCCTTTTCATCTTGATTTTTCACATTTTTAAATTTTATATGTATTATTTATATATAATATATAACTCAATATTGTTTCCTTATTCGCCTGATGATCTGTCTTATATCTATCTATATAGATTCACTTATACATATTTATTAAGACATATTTTAATGTTTTTCCAATCTGATTTTGCCCTTTTTATTTTCCACGTTTTTATTTTTACTGTTATTTTCCACCATGCTTCCTATTGGATTGGTAAAGTTTCATTGAGTCCCTTTCTCTTTCTCACTTAGTTTATAACCATTTAATAAATTTATGAATATTTTGTGATTACCTTTAAGTTTATAACATTCATAATTATACTTTAAAATTTTAAAGTTAATCAATACCTTTCAATGCTTCCAAAATAACACATTCCCTTTGGAATTATGTAATTCTGATAAGACCTCTCCTTTCTTTTACCTATTCTAATATCTTTTTCCTTGTGAAATTATTAGATAGGTTATAATTTCCCATTCTATCCCATATATCTCTAACTTCTTTCATGTTTTCCATATTTTTACCTCTCTAAAATGTATTCTGAGTCATTTCCTATTATCTGCCTTCTGCCTTAATAATTCTGTATTCAGCCTTGTTGAGTTTGCTATTTAGCTTCTCCACTGAGTTTCATTTTTTTTAACATTCTATGTAGTATTTTATTTTAAAGTTGACTACTAATTTTTCATCATGTTTTCTCCTTCCCTGTGGTTTCTATTATTTTTTAGTGATTAAAATGTATTTATTTTATAGTTTCTTTAAAATTGCCTTATTATCTCATGCTCTATGTATACCCTCCTGTTTCCTGTACCTGTTGAATCTCACTTAAAATATATTATTGTTGTGTGTGTTTTGTAATTTCTTGGTTATTATTTTGAGCTAATTTTCAGCAGGGATTTTTTTTCTTGAGGCCAGGGTTATGTTTGGCTCTATGGTTATGTCTGGATTGGGATTTATATCTTTAATTTTTTTTTGTTTTTTCTTCTAACTTTATGGAAATAGGAGATTCAAACTTTAATTTTATGTGTAGTTATTTGTTGTTGCAGTGTCTCAGAGTATAGTACATCTTACTACCAAGAGTCTTAGGTAAGGCAAACATTTTAGCACTTTCCTAGGAACAGTAGAAAGAAGTTTTCTAGTCACCCTTAGAATATCATTCTTCAAAATTCAGTTTTATTTAGAGGTTTCAGGCTTAATTTCTCATTTCTAAGACTTAAAGCTTAATTTTCTGTCCATGAATGATGCAAACACCCACACCTTCGATGATAGAGCTTTTAAGATTGAATACTCATGCTAATGTTCTCTCTTTATTCCACTACAGCAAGTTTATGAAATTGTCTTCTTATTTTAATTTTTCTCTTAGCTTTTACCATCTGATGGTTTTTATTTACTCCATTTGGCGTTAGCTACATATTTCAGTAAAAATTTCAGTGGATATTTTTATTCATTTTGCTCTATCTAAATGTCTAGTTATTTGTTCCTGAGATTTCATTTTCTGAGTGTGCTATGCTAGAACCATAAGCCAGAAATGCAGCTTTAAAGACAAATGTTTTATGGCCAATAAACACATTTAAAAGTGTTCAACCTTATCAGTCATCAGGGAAATACAAGTCAACACTACAGTGAAATACCATTACATGCCACCTAAAAAGGTTAAAATTAGTAACACGAAAAATACCAAATGTTGACAAGTATGTGAATAACTGATAAACTGATATAAAAATACTCCTTGACTTATTATAGGGTTATATCCTGATGAATCCATAGTGAGTTTAAAATAGTGGAAATAGCTTACTGAACATCATAGCTTACCCTAATGTACTTCAAATATGATCAGAATGCTTACATTAGCCTATAGTTGGGAAAAATAATTTAACACGAAGCAAATTTTTTAATAAAGTATTAAATATATCATGTAATGTATTGAATACTGTACTGAAAATGAAAAACAGAATGGTTTTATGGCTACTCAAAGAGTGATTCCCACTAAATACATATCACTTTTGCACCATCATAAACTGGAAAAATAGTCAAACCATTATAAATCAGGGACCATCAATCTATACTACTGTTCTTAAGAAACTATGTTCATAGAGTTGAGTACTTGGGAAAACTTCTTGAAAATATCTCCTAAGGTGTATACAAGCATATACTATGATTGAAGAATTCCACTCTGAGATATATATCCAACAGAAATGCTCACCAAAAAGCATGTACCAATATTTATTTATCCATTGTATTATTAATGGAAATTTGTGTAAGTTCTAGTTTCAGGGTATCATGAATTGTCTGCTATGGGCAAATTCTGGGACTCTTGAAAGTCATTTAATTTGAAACTCTGATTTTTAAGTTGAAGCCATCCAAGCCTATAGAAGTTAAATGATTTACCAAAGTCAGTTAGTGACAGCTTTGGAAATAAGCCAGACTCTTTCATTTCTTATTCATTGCTCATTCAAATAGAATATGTCTTTATTTGAGCATTATTGAGGTATAGTTGAATAGTAAAACTTGTATATATTTAAGCTGGAAGATATAATGATTTTCTATATGAATACATTGTGAAATGATTATCAAGTTAATACATCCTATGTAGTAACCTTTAGGTACCATTTTGTGTATGCATGTGGTGAAAACACTTCAGATCTACTCTGTCAGCAAATTTCAAAAACAGGTTGACTATTTCTAATCCCAAAACCTCACATCTGAAATGACACAAAATCTGAAACTTTTTGGACTTGAACCTGATACCATCAGTGGAGGATTTTGCTCCTGACCACCTGTGATAAGTCACTGACAAAATCCTGTCAAAACTTTGTTTCATTCAAAAAATTACTTAAAATATTGGATAAAAATATTTTTGGATTATGTATACATATTTAGACTTGGGTCTCACCACAAGGTATCTCCATGCAATACACTATTATTAACTACAGTCATCATGTTGGCAATAAATCTCCAAAACTTATTAATCTTATACCAAAATTTTGTACCCTCTGACCAACATCTCTCCACTTCAAAGATACATCTTTTAATATTATGTAAACCACATAATCTGTATAGACATATTATGAATGTTAAATACAGAACAAGTATATGTTTGTGCCTTGTTGAATTAATAAAATAAGAGGAAAGCCTTATGTTCTTGGAGTTGTTCATATTTAATAATTTTTGCTACAAAATGTCAACACATTTTTTCTATTATTGGGGTTGAAGAGAGTCCCTGAACATAAACTTCACCTTTGTGCCCAAATTCTAGGCACAATTAAAAGATGGGAAACAAGTAAATGAAAGGAAACCCAAAATATAGTTCTTATTACTGATTACACTGACTTTGGAGAATGTGGCTTGCGTACATTTGCCTTTGATACAGGAATATACCTTTTTACATGTAGGGCATGCAGTAGTAGAGCACAAAGTTAACTCTTTGCAAGTAAATTTGCTTCCCAGGGAAGAAAATAACAGGATGTGGCCATGGAATTATCTAAGCAGAATGAATATAGGTCCTTTAAGGATGCATAATTTGTACTGCCAATTGTATAATATACTGCTTTTTATTAAGAATCTGTATTCAGAGGGGAGGAGAGCAAGTTGGGGGCCGAGTAACAGCTTCCTTGCATCTGGGCACCATGAGTCCTGCGAGATAGGACTCCAGGCATCTCTGGCTGGTGGGATCAGCCTATCTCACCCCTGTGAGGATACAGAGAGTCAGCAAGAGACTTCTGGACCCCAAGACGAGGACTAAAACAGTGGAAAACTGGCAAGTGGTCGCATGTGTTCAATTGGTCTAAACCCGCCCACAACTGTAAGTTCAGTAGCAGCGAGACTGCAAACAGAAAGGCCTTACCTGTGAACTGTTATGGTGTCTTTGGACTTGGCACTCAGTTGAACTGCCTTGGGGAGAGCCTGAGCGGGAATGCGGAGAACTTTGGCCATTGTCTAGGGCCCCAGCCTGAGCCACTGAGCCAGACAGAGCTAATACTGTTTGGCTATGGGCCACAGGGAGCCATTGTGAGCGATCTGCCCCGGCAAGCTCTGCCCTCAGGGTCACAGAGATATAATCAGGTGGGAGCTGGTAACCCAGTGACCAAGTAGCCTAAGGGTGGGGTCTGAGCAGCCTTGCAGCCCTAACCCTCAGGGGCAGAGTGAGACCGGTTTTGGCACACTGGGTAAGTGGATAGCCACTTCAGCAGCGACTCCAGCGACAAGCACTTTCCTGGGAAAGCTTCTGCTCAGCAAGTTTACAAGTTCAAAGTGCCTTTTAAATCTCTCTGAAGAGAGATTTAGGGTGTCTACCTGCTGGGGTTTGAGAAATCAGCAGCCTCCAGTCGTATCAGAACTGTGATTAACATCTCATACCCCAGAAGACCACATGTTGCCCAGACAATATTCAACAACATATACATACTGCTTTGTTTTTGGTTGTGTTTTGGTTTTTTGTTGTTTGTTTTGTTTATTTTGATGTTGTTTTGTCTTTTAATTTCAACCTTTTCCATACAGACCTTTTTTCTTTCTCAATTTTTCTAGTTTAATTATAATTTCCTATTGTTGCCTTTTTTAATAACTAGAACTTCATTCTTGCTAGTGTTTCCAATGCTATTATTTGGTTTTTCACCTAATATTAGCCCATAAAGTTTTCTGTTTGCTTGTTTTGCTTTGATTTATAGCATTTTTGTCTTTCCTCTCTACTTGGTGGAGGTGAGGTACTGTGTCTGATCAGGTTAGCAAAGAGCTGCTGACATCAAGGGAATCACCCAACTGGGCACACCCAGAAGGTGTTTTTTTTTCAAGGCTGTGTCAAAGTACCCTACTGTACACCTATATTGCACTGCACCCTCTTTCTGTGCCTCACTTCTTTTTGTCAATATTCCTTTTACCCACCCCCTCTCCTTTCTCCATTTTTTTTTCTTTTAACTCACTCCTCCTTTCTTTCATCCCTTTCTTGCTCTTCAACCTTCTCACCCTTCTGGTCCTGTACCAAAAGGACTCATCTAACCCTTAGTCCACAGGCATGAAAACTGAAAGAGCAACAGGAAGTGAAAGGAAAATTAGGGCAAGGAAACAGATAAAAGAAATCACTCATGAGGAAGAATCAGCAGAAAACTCCAGGCAACATGAAGAACCAGTCCAGAACAACTCGGCCAAGGAAACATGAGGTAGCTACTACAGAGGATTCCACCTATAAAGAAATGTTAGGAATGACAGAAAGGGAATTTAGAATACACATGATGAAAACAATGAAAGAAATGATGGAAACAATTAAGGAAACTGCTAATAAAGTGGAAAATAACCAAAAGGAAATCCAAAAGCAGAATCAAATAAAAGATGAATGATATAAAGAATATAAAAAGGATATAGCAGAGCTGAAGGAACTGAAACAGTCAATTAGGGAACTTAGAGATACAATGGAAAGTATCAGCAACAGATTAGACCATGCAGAAGAAAGAATTTCAGAGGTAGAAGACAAAGGTCTTGAGATAACTCAGATAGTAAAAGACGCAAAAAAGAAGAGAGAAAAAGCAGAATGTTCACTGTCAGAATTATGGGACTTTATGAAGTGTTCCAACATACGAGTTATAGGAATCCCAGAAGGGGAAGAAGAATACCCCAGAGGAATGGAAGCCAAACAAGAGAATATTATAAAAGAAAATTTCCCAAGTATCACCAAAGATTCTGACACACTGCTTTCAGAGGGCTATCAGACCCCAGGTCACCTCAACTCTAACCAAGCTTCTCCAAGAAAAATTGTGATGAACCTGTCCAAAGTCAAGACAAAAGATTCTGCAAGCTGCCAGGAGTAAGCGCCAGTTGACCTACAGGGGCAAATCCATCAGAGTGACCGCAGACTTCTCTAATGAAACTTTCCAAGCAAGAAGACAATGGTCATCTACCTTTAATCTACTTAAACAGAACAATTTCCACCCCAGAATTCTGTATCCTGATAAGCTAAGCTTAAAAATTGATGGAGAATGGCGGCGCCTGTGGCTCAGTGAGTAGGGCGCCGGCCCCATATACCGAGGGTAGCGGGTTCAAACCTGGCCCCGGCCAAACTGCAACAAAAAAAATAGCCGGGAATTGTGGCAGGCGCCTGTAGTCCCAGCTGCTCGGGAGGCTGAGGCAAGAGAATCACGTAAGCCCAAGAGCTGGAGGTTGCTGTGAGCCGTGTGACGCCATGGCACTCTACCGAGGGTGGTACAATGTGACTCTGTCTCTACAAAAAAACTCAAAAAAACAAACAAAAAAAAATTGATGGAGAAATCAAATCATTTACGGATATACAAACACTGAGAAAATTCGCCACAACAAGACCAGCTCTACAGGAAATACTTCAACCTGTTCTGCACACTGACCAGCACCAAAGTAAGAACTCAGAAATTAAAGGACAGAACCTAACCTCCACACTGATGCAAAAGATAAAAGTAAGCAATGGACTCTCACAAAATAAGATGAATAGAATACTACCACACTTATCAATTATCTCAATCAATGTTAATGGCTTGAATTCCCCACTGAAGAGACACACATTGGCTGAATGGATTAAAAAACACAAGCCATCCATTTGCTGTCTGCAAGAAACACACCTGGCTTCAAAAGACAACTTAAAGCTCCGAGTCAAGAGTTAGAAGACAATTTTTCAGGCAAATGGCTTTCAGAAGAAAAGAGGAGTTGCAATCTTATTTTCAGATTCATGAGGATTTAAAGCAACTAAAGTCAAAAAAGACAAAGATGGTCACTTTATATTGGTCAACGGAAAAATACTACAAGAAGACATTTCAATTCTAAATATTTATGCACCCAATTTAAATGCTCCCAGATTCTTGAAGCAGACCTTACTCAGTCTGAGCAATATGATATCTGATAATACCATCATAACAGGGGATTTTAACACTCCTCTTACAGAGCTGGACAGATCCTCTAAACAGAAATTAAACAAAGATATAAGAGATTTAAATGAGACCCTAGAACAACTGTGCTTGATAGACGCATATAGAACACTCCATCCCAAAGATAAAGAATATACATTCTTCTCATCACCCCATGGAACATTCTCCAAAATTGATCATATCCTGGGACACAAAACAAATATCAACAGAATCAAAAGAATTGAAATTTTACCTTCTATCTTTTCAGACAATAAGGCACTAAAGGTGGAACTCAACTCTAACAAAAATGCTCAACCCCACACAAAGGCATGGAAATTAAACAATCTTCTGTTGAATAACAGATGGGTGCAGGAAGAAATAAAACAGGAAATCATTAA
Organism: Nycticebus coucang; assembly: GCF_027406575.1. NCBI lineage: Eukaryota > Metazoa > Chordata > Mammalia > Primates > Lorisidae > Nycticebus > Nycticebus coucang. The sequence continues at coordinate 109,589,755 of NC_069804.1, forward strand.
CTTCCTTGAGCATAACAACAATGAAGACACAAGCTACCAAAACCTGTGGGATCCTGCAAAAGAAGTTTTGAGAGGAAAATTCATCGCTTTAGATGCCTACATTCGAAAAACAGAAAGAGAGCACATCAACAATCTCACAAGAGATCTTATGGAATTGGAAAAAGAAGAACAATCTAAGCCTAAACTCAGTAGAAGAAAAGAAATATCCAAAATCAAATCAGAGATCAATGAAATTGAAAACAAAAAAATCATTCAGAAAATTAATGAAACAAGGAGTTGTTTTTTTGAAAAAATAAATAAAATAGATAAACCATTGGCCAGACTAACTAGAAATAGAAAAGTAAAATCTCTACTAACCTCAATCAGAAATGATAAAGGGGAAATAACAACTGATCCCACAGAGATACAAGAGATCATCTCTGAATACTACCGGAAACTCAATGAGCAGAAATTTGACAATGTGAAGGAAATGGATCAATATTTGGAATCACACCCTCTCCCTAGACTTACCTAGGAAGAAAAAGAGCTCCTGAGCAGACTAATTTCAAGCACTGATATCAAAGAAACAATAAAAAATCTTCCAACCAAAAAATGTCCTGGTCCAGATGGCTTCACAGCAGAATTATTTCAAACCTTCAAAGAAGAGCTTATTCCTGTGCTGCAGAAATTATTCCAAAAAATTGAGGAAGAAGGAATCCTCCCCAACACATTCTATGAAGCAAACATCACCCTGATACCAAAACCAGGAAAAGACCCAAACAAAAAGGAGAATTTCAGACCAATGTCACTCATGAATATAGACGCAAAAATTCTCAACAAAATCCTAGCCAATAGATTACAGCTTATCATCAAAAAAGTCATTCATCATGATCAAGTAGGCTTCATCCCAGGGATGCAAGGCTGGTTTAACATCTGCAAGTCCATAAACGTTATCCACCATATTAACAGAGCCAAAAATAAAGATCACATGATCCTCTCAATAGATGCAGAAAAAGCATTTGATAAAATCCAGCATCCTTTTCTAATTAGAACACTGAAGAGTATAGGCATAGGTGGCACATTTCTAAAACTGATTGAAGCTATCTAGGACAAACCCACAGCCAATATTTTACTGAATGGAGTAAAACTGAAAGCTTTTCCTCTTAGAACTGGAACCAGACAAGGTTGTCCTCTGTCACCTTTACTATTCAACATAGTGCTGGATATTCTAGCCAATACAATTAGGCAAGACAAGGAAATAAAGGGAATCCAAATGGGAGCAGAGGAGGTCAAACTCTCCCTCTTTGCTGACGACATGATCTTATACTTAGAGAACCCCAGAGACTCAACCACAAGACTTCTAGAAGTCATCAAAAAATACAGTAATGTTTCAGGATATAAAATCAATGTCCACAAGTCAGTAGCCTTTGTATACATCAATAACAGTCAAGATGAGAATCTAATTAAGAACACAACTCCCTTCACCATAGTTTCAAAGAAAATGAAATACCTAGGAATTTACGTAACGAAGGAAGTGAAGGACCTCTATAAAGAAAATTATGAAATCCTCAGAAAGGAAAAGCAGAGGATTTTAACAAATGGAAGAACATACCATGCTCATGGATGGGAAGAATCAACATTGTTAAAATGTCTATACTTCCCAAAGCAATCTACCTATTCAATGCCATTCCTATCAAAATACCAACATCGTACTTTCAAGATATGGAAAAAATGATTCTGCATTTTGTATCAAACCGGAAAAAAAACCGTATAGCTAAGGCACTTCTTAGTAATAAAAATAAAGCTGGGGGCTTTACCAGCATACCAGATTTAGTCTGTACTACAAAGACATAGTGGTCAAGACAGCATGGTACTGGCACAAAAACAGACATAGATACTTGGAATAAAATTGAAACCAAGAAATGAAACTAACATCTTACAACCACCTAATCTTCGATAAACCAAACAAGAACATACGTTGGGGAAACGACTCCCTATTCAATCAATAGTGTTGGGGGAACTCGATGTCTACATGTAAAAGACTGAAACTGGACCCACACCTTTCCCCACTCACAAAAATTGATTCAAAATGGGTAAAGGACTCAAATTTAAGGTATGAAACAATAAAAATCCTCAAAGAAAGAGTAGGAAAAACACTGGAAGATGTTGGCCTGGGGAAAGACTTCATGAAGAAGACTGCCATGGCAATTGCAACAACAATAAAAATAAACAAATGGGACTTCATTAAACTGAAAAGCTTCTGTATGGCTAAGGAGACAATAACCAAAGCAAAGAGACAACCTACACAATGGGAAAGGATATTTGCATATTTTCTGCCGGGAGCCAAAACATATCACAAAAATGCCCCTTGCTATCTTGATTTTACAAGCAAACTATTCTAAGGATTTCGACCATAAACAGCAATGGTACTTTCCCCTTGCGTATGTCCTCAAAAATGCACCCCCCGCCTTAGGGTCCTTCTCCTAGTAATTTTCCAGAAACTAGCCTCCTCCCCGCCCTGTTAGGAATAGCCCTTAGTTACTTCCTCGTTTGTGTGCTTATAAGCCCAGCTGAAAAAATAAACTCAACGGAGCTTGATCAGACTGTTTATTTGCTCTCATTCTTTCGTGTCTCTTGTCCCCTCATTCAACTGACCCTTTTGTTTCCCAGGTCCCCATTGAATTCCCTGCGGGTCGGGGCAATTCACACCCAAACGTGTGGCAAGGGTACGGGGGTGTCATCGAACGTTGCTGCCAGTAAGGTTATCCTTATCATTGGATTGCTGCAACACGAAGGTTGTGAGTGAAAATCTGCACTGTGATCACCGCACCACAAGAAGGACGTGAGTGAAGATCCGCACCGTGATCGCCGCAGAATTGCCCACCTGCAAGTCTGATCCATCAAGGTAAGAGAAAGCAACGAGTTTATGGGACAAACGTTAGGTAAACATGACTTGTTTATTCAGGGACTCAAGGAGTCCCTCAAGAGACGAGGAACTCGGGTAAAGAAAAAAGATCTCTATAAATTTTTTTGTTTTTATTGGTGATATCTGTCATTTGTTCCCGCAAGAAGGCACTATTGATGTTCTGAGATGGACTAGAGTAGGTGATTGTCTAAAAGATTATTATAGAACATTCGGCCCCGAAATAATCCCCATTCAGGCATTTTCCTACTGAAACTTGATCTATGATATTTTAAAAACTTACCAATGGCCTGATATCCAAGAAGTTGTTAAAGAAGGGGAGAAGGTGCTTAAAGAACACTCCAGACCACCCTCAGCCTGCCCTTCTGTTTCTGTTCCTATGCCTGAGCCTGACACTCCCCCCAATCCTGAACCTCCCAAACCTCCTGTTAATTCCCTATACCCCTCCCTCAAGGAGCCCCCTCCAGACTTCCTCTCCCCCAAAGAAATGACCACCCGGGAAGAGGAGGCCGCTAAGTATCACAATTCTGACTGGCCTCCCTTCCCCTCCGTCCTAAATCATCCCCCTTCCTATGCTTCTGCCCCTCCATTTTGTGCTCCGATTCTAGGCGTAGACACTCCAATTGAAAATGTCAAACGCCAATTATGTGAAGAGGTCTCCTCCCTTAAGGACTTACTCCAAACAAGGAAGGAACATTTAAAACTCATTCAAGAGTTACGTGCTTTAGAATTGGAGCAAGACCATTTCTGATTATGTTAAACTTGGTGCAGGTATCGGCACCGCTCACTCCATGGGACTTGCTATTGGAGCTGCCCTTAAAGAATTCTCTCAGGGAAACAACCCAAAAACTTGTTTTAATTGTAAACAACCAGGACACTTTTCTAGAGACTGCATGGTCCCTAGGGCCGAACGAGCCATACCCCCCCTCTTTGTCCATGATGCAAGCGAGGCAAACACTGAGCGTCCGAATGCCATTCGAAAACAGACGCCCAAGGCAATCCCTTACCTCAGAAGCAGGGAAACTTCCTACGGGGCCAGCCCCTGGCCCCCAAATGAGAACAAACCCCTGGGGCTATCAGGTTTGTCCCCCAAAACCCACCCCCTCAAGTCCAAGCCTCCTCTCCCTCTCCCGAGCAACTGCTGGCAGCGCAGGACTGGACATCTGTTCCTCCACCGGTGCAATACTAACACCTGAAATGGGCATCCAAATCCTCCCTACTGGGGTTTATGGCCCCTTGCCCCCCAACACTTTCGGACTTCTTCTTGGCCGTGCCATTACCACCCTGCAAGGCCTCACTATTCCCCCAGGCATCATTGATAACAATTACGCTGGAGAAATTAAAATACTTGCTTCCGTCTCCCTTGGCCCTATAACCATTCACACAGGCCAAAGAATAGCTCAGCTAATATTACTTCCCCTCTTACCCTCCAACCATCCTTATTCTCTACAAACCCAGGGTACTCATAACCTCGGTTCCTCTGACGCCTATTGGGTCAGACAAATCACACACAAAAAAACCCTCCTTAAGCTACAATTAAACGGCAAAACTTTTGAAGGATTACTTGACACTGGGGCAGACACCACAGTAATCACCAGTAAATACTGGCCCCCTTCCTGGCCCCTCACTACTTCCCTAACCCATCTCCGGGGTATTGGCCAAACCTCCAACCCCCAACAGAGTGCTGAAATCCTCAAATGGACAGACGAGGAAGGCAACACTGGTACTGTCCGACCTTATGTTGTGCCTGGCCTCCCAGTCAGTCTCTGGGGCAGAGACATCCTTGCCCAACTAAGACTAATTTTGTGCAGTCCAAACGAAACCATCACCCACCAAATGTTAAAACAAGGGTTTCATGCTGGTCAGGGATTAGGGAAATATTCCCAAGGAATAAAAGAGCCCATTCAAATAACCTCAAATCTTAACCGCGCTAGACTAGGCATAGAAAATTTACCCTGACGGCTATTGACCTTCCTGTACCCCACGCTGATAAGATTAATTGGAAATCCAACGAACCAGTGTGGGTCAGATCAATGGCCGTTAACTACAGAAAAATTAACTGCAGCAGCAACGTTAGTACAGGAACAGCTTGCTGCCGGCCATATTGAACCTACTACTTCCCCTTGGAATACTCCTATTTTTGTCATAAAAAAGAAATCCGGCAAATGGAGACTACTGCAAGATTTAAGAGAAATAAATAAAACAATGCTTTCCATGGGAACTTTACAACCAGGTCTGCCTACTCCCGTGGCTATCCCCGCTGGATTTTATAAGATTATAATTGACCTCAAAGATTGCTTCTTTACCATTCCCTTACATCCCGAAGACAAGGCACGCTTTGCATTTAGCTTACCAGTAACTAATTTCAAAGGACCCATGCATCGCTTCCATTGGAAAGTTCTACCTCAAGGCATGGCTAACAGCCCAACACTGTGCCAAAAGTTTATAGCCCAAATTATTGACCTTTTTCGAACATTATGGCCTGCTATCTATATAATTCACTGCATGGATGACATCCTTTTAGCAGGAACAAATGCTTCCCAAGTACTCCTCTGTAGTCAACAACTCTCACAGAAATTAATAGACCGAGGCCTCCAAATTGCCCCAGATAAAATTCAATTAAAAGACCCCTATATTTATTTAGGATTTGAGCTCCACCATCAGAAAATCACCACACAAAAACTCCAATTAAAAACCTTAAATGATTTTCAAAAACTTTTAGGCGATATTAATTAGATTAGGCCTTATCTCAAACTTACCACCGGAGACCTCAAGCCCCTCTTCGACATCCTTAAAGGTGATCCTAACCCCTCCACCCCCGCTCCTTAACCCTGCAGCAATAACAGCCCTAAAAGTTGTCGAGGTGGCCATCCAGAACCAAGGAGTCACTTTTATCTCTTATGACAAACACTTCTCATTCATTATTTGTGCCACACCTCATACCCCTACTGGAGTATTTTGGCAACATGGTCCTCTCTTATGGACCCACCTTCCTGCTTCCCCTTCCAAGATTCTCGTCCCTTATGCTACCTTAGTTGCCAACCTCATCCGTTTAGGACGCGAACAAAGTCGTCAGTTCTTTGGCAAGGATCCTGACAGGTTAATATTACCCTATACAAAAGACCAGCTAAATTGGCTCTTACAAACCACAGATGAGTGGCCAATTGCCTGTTTATCTTTTTCTGGTGCGATTGACAATCATTACCCTGCCAACAAATTACTCCAATTCAGCAAAATTCACCCTTTTATTTTTCCAAGAATAACTTCCCCTCAACCACTTTCTGAGGCATGTCTTGTATTTACCGATGGCTCCTCTAATGGTCTTGCTGCCTACACCATAGACGGACAAACCACCACTGTCCAATCTCCTTTTAAATCAGCACAACTTGTAGAACTTTATGCAGCAATTCAAGTTTTCTTAACCTTAACTAATCATCCTTTTAATCTATATACTGATAGCGCTTACATTGCTCATTCAGTTCCTCTCCTTGAGACAATTCCCTATATTAAACCCTCCACCAACGCCACCCCCCTTTTTATCCACCTCCAAAAGTTAATCAACTCCAGACATTACCCCTTTTATCTTGAACACCTTTGCGACCATTCTGATCTGCCCGGTCCTCTCGCCAAAGGAAACGCTTGTGCTGATGCGGCCACACGCCTCACCTTCCCTATTTCTGTAGACCCTATTGCAGAAGCCCAGCGATGCCATGCCCTACATCATTTAAACGCCCAAACCCTACGGCTGGCTTTTAAAATTACCCAGGAACAAGCATGACAAATTGTTAAACAATGCCCAGCCTGTGTCACCCTACTACCCTCCCCTCATATAGGTGTTAATCCCAGAAGTCTAATTCCTAATGATATATGGCAAATGGATATTACACACATCCCTGAATTTGGCAATCTCAAGTACTTGCATGTAACTATAGACACCTTCAGTGGATTTATATTTGCTACCCTCCATACTGGAGAAGCCTCCAAAAACATTATCGCCCATGTCCTTAATTGTATCTCAGTCATGGGCAGACCTAAAATCATCAAAACTGACAACAGCCCTGGATACACTGGAAAAAACTTTCAGGAGTTTTGCCACCTAATGCAGATTAAACATATTACTGGCACACCTTATAATCCTCAGGGATAAGGCATCATTGAACGTGCTCATCAAACCCTTAAAAATACCTTTCACAAATTAAAAAAGGGAGAACTATACCCCACAAAAGGATCACCAAGAAACATTCTTCATCATGCCCTATTTGTCCTTAATTTTTTAAATATGGATGCCCAGGGCAAGTCTGCCGCTGACCGCCTTTGGCACCCAGAAACAAATAACAATTATGCCACAGTCCTATGGAAGGATCCACTCACCTCAAAATGGAATGGCCCAGACCGAGTTCTTATCTGGGGCCAAGGATCCGTATGCCTATTTGATACCAAAGAAAATGCAGCCAGATGGCTGCCTGAAAGATTAGTAAAACAAATTGATAACAAATCTAAAGTCCAGGGAGAAAAACCTCCCTGAGATTATCTTTCTCCTTTCCCTTCCAGAACCACGGATTTCCATCCATGATGCTGCCTTATCTCCTGATCTTCTGCCTCCCGGCACTGGGCCAACCTGTTCCAGCAGTCACCAAGCCCTTCACTTGGTGCTTCTATTTAACTGAAAACTCGACTGATGAAAACACAGATTAACAAACTTCATAAGCTTAGTTTAGATTTACAAAAACAAAAATTTTCTTCTGAGGCAAACAAGTGGTGGAAATCCTCCATGTACTCCTTACTCATGCCCCTTGCAGGTCCCCTTATTAGCTTGCTATTAATAATCACCCTTGGACCCATTATTCTTAACAAAATCATGAATTTTATCAAATCACAGATTGACTCCCTGGCATCAAAACCCATTCAAGTCTATTATCATAGACTCGACCTTGCAGAACGGGGTCTCGCCGAACCTAACAATGAAGATATTCCTCCAGGAACTGCGTAAGCACTCAGAGCTATGCACGTTGACTCACCATCATATGTGAGTACAACCTGGGTACCTTTTTATGGGGTGCAATAAAGACACTGCAAAGGGAAGGCATAAACAGCCTCTCTGAGTCCCTTGGAAGCAAACCTGATTTGCATAGAGGTTAGCGTCGTAAAAATTTCTCCTCTCCTCCCCAAATGACACTCAAACTTATCATGCAGTCATTATGCCCACGGGAGAAATCAGGTCAATACTTCCCCCCAAAAGGTTAATGCCCTCTCTTCTATGCCAACAACTGACAGACCCCAACAATTTAAAAAACTAAAAGGGAGGAGATGCCGGGAGCCAAAACATATCACAAAAATGCCCCTTGCTATCTTGATTTTAAGAACAAACTATTCTCAGGAATTCAACCGTAAACAGCAATGGTAATTTCCCCTTGCGTATCTCCTCAAAAATACACCCCCTGCCTTAGGGTCCTTCTCCTAGTAATTTTCCAGAAACTAGCCCCCTCCCCGCCCTGTTAGGAATAGCCCTTAGTTACTTCCTCGTTTGTGTGCTTATAAGCCCAGCTGAAAAATAAACTCGACGGAGCTTGATCAGACTCTTGACTTGCTCTCATTCTTTCGTGTCTCTTGTTCCCTCATTCGACTGACCCCTTTGTTTCCTAGGTCCCCGTTGAATTCCCTGCGGGTCGGGGCAATGTTCAATCAGACAAAAGCTTGATAACTATAATCTATAGAGAACTCAAATTAATCCATATGAAAAAAGCCAACAATCCCATATATCAATGGGCAAGAGACATGAATAGAACTTTCTCTAAAGATGACAGAAGAATGGCTAACAAACACATGAAAAAATGTTCATCATCTCTATATATTAGAGAAATGCAAATCAAAACAACCCTGAGATATCATCTAACCCCAGTGAGAATGGCCCACATCACAAAATCTCAAAACTGCAGATGCTGGCGTGGATGTGGAGAGAAGGGAACACTTTTACACTGCTGGTGGGACTGCAAACTAGTACAACCTTTCTGGAAGGAAGTATGGAGAAACCTCAAAGCACTCAAGCTAGACCTCCCATTTGATCCTGCAATCCCATTACTGGGCATCTACCCAGAAGGAAAAAAATCCTTTTATCATAAGGACACTTGTACTAGACTGTTTATTGCAGCTCAATTTACAATCGTCAAAATGTGGAAACAGCCTAAATGCCGAACAACCCCGGAATGGATTAACAAGCTGTGGTATATGTATACCATGGAATAGTATTCAGCTATTAAAAAAAAATGGAGACTTTACATCCTTCGTATTAACCTGAATGAAAGTGGAAGACATTATTCTTAGTAAAGCATCACAAGAATGGAGAAGCATGAATCCTATGTACTCAATTTTGATATGAGGACAATTGATGACAATTAAGGTTATGGGGGGGAGGAAAAGCAGAAAGAGGGATGGAGGGAGGGGGTGGAGCCTTGGTGTGTGTCACACTTTATGGGGGCAAGACGTGATTGCAAGAGGGACTTTACCTAACAATTGCAATCAGTGTAACCTGGCTCATTGTACTCTCAATGAATCCCCAACAATAAAAAAATAAAATTAAATTTAAAAAAAAGGAATTTAAAATGATTTATAAATTGGAGGGGTGGCTGGAATTAAAATTAAATTGGTATTAATAAAAGATAATTCAGTGAAGAAGAATAAGTGGTACAAGTATATGGGTTTCAGTCCTTAATGTCAGACTCTCCAGTGATTAGAAACGTGGTGTAAAGAACGTCAGTGAGTCTAGTTTACAGCCAAGAAAATTGACCCAAATTTTCAACCATGAATATAAATGTAATAATAACCTAAGATATACTTGAATCTTTCGGAGAAAGTTTATTAAGTATGATATGAAAGTGGGAAAATACACTGTAGACAAGACTATTTAATATTAGAAATATTGAGTTAAGCACAAGATGAGGTGGAAATTATAGTTTGCATTATATAACTACGCAATTTGGCTTACATAAAGGAATATCCTAGAAATAAAGTAGGCTTTAAAAAAAAAAGAATGTGTATTCATATACCATAGCTGAGACTCTGGTATATGAGAGAAGATTCAATAACAGAGAAAAATCATTTTGATTTTAAGCTTCTCCAGGATACCAACAGATTTATACCAGTTTATCAGAGTACATGACCTGTGACCCTCAACAATGGAGAGAAATCAATAAATCAATATCTCTCACAGAGATATCTCCCACAGAGATTAGTTTTAAAACTAAGCATTGACTATATTCTGGAAGAGAATGTCTAAAATGCTGTATCGTTTATTGTCTCAAGGAATATCACCAGAGTCAATTGTAACCTCTAGCATTGTCTGTGCATTTGAAATGGTGATAGCCCAATTACCAAGTTTTGTTGTAAGTTTATGCCACATTTTGTACATGTTAGACTTCTTAATTTCCATTTTAGCTTTAATTCCCACATGTCTAACACTCCAATGCTACACTAAAGGCAGGCTCAGCCTAGAAAAGTAACCTTTGGTATCTCCTAAAAATAAGCATTTTCAGTCCTATGATACAGTGGCTTCTTTCTACTGACTCCTGCTATGGAATTATCTAGTCTTATGAAATATTTCTCTTAGAGAGGGGCTCACCATTATCCCAACATTATTTTTGGTGAACAACAAATGTCTGTAAATTTCTATGGTGGAGTCGATATTGATGCTTCTGAGGCTTGTCCACGAAGAAACCTCTTATTGACTAACAAACCTCTCCTGTTCTCCTTATGTGTATGCCTTTCCTCTGCCTTTGAGTCTTCCAAGACATAAGTACATTTATGTCTCTTATTTCCTTCTTTTTGCTTAAGTAGTAGAAAATGACTCAGTTTTATTTCCCTCCATTCTGCCTCTATGCCTTTCAGAAAGACTCAATTTAACCTGATGTTAGTCCAGTTTCTTCTATGACATATGTAGGACTGGTATTCTTAACTGAATTTGGGCATGTTCATTCCTTTCATTTTATATTTGATTTCTGGCACAAACATTTGTTTTGCTAACATATTCCTCTAGATTTAATCTTGTGGGGTCTTGCATAGTGAGAGATATGAAGTAAATAAAAGTTGGGCCTGTCAAAACTATCTAATCTTCAGAGAAATCATTCCAACTTCATCTTCTAGGTTTGGATAATGGTACCCAAGAGATATTCTCTGATCTATCATTATGCTATCTCACTACTCCTTAACATGTCTCATTTTTTATATACATTCCTTTTGAGTCCTAATTCATTAAATTACTCATGCTTTTTCCCTTAGGACATAGGTTATAACTAAATTTCCACCTCAAATAAGTGTGTAGTCTTGAAGTTTTCCTAATAATACTTTCACACTATTTTAAACTGATCTTTTTATGTTTCTTCCATCAAATCTATCTAGATTTTCCGTAATCACTTATCACAGCTGTCCCTAATTGTAAGTTGCTTTTCCCAACTGTTCCTTTTTTATCCTCCTGGATTCTTTATCTGTACTCTTTCAATGGATCCTGGCTCCCTACTGGGGAATCATACTTGATTGTTGTCTGAAAACATTCATCTTTTTCTTTGTTAGATTTTATTGGGCTCTAGTCACTCTTTCTCATCTGGTTAAAACTTAGATACTTTCTACTTTAGTGATGTTCTTTTCATAGAGCTTGGAGCAATTTTCATTGCCCTTTTATATTGTTCTACTCTGACCTTTGAGACCTTAATTTTTCTTTCACAAAAATGGTCTACTATGTCCTAAGCACTTATCTGTCTTCTAAGTAAATCTCTTAATCATATTAATTCTTCTATTACTCTTATTTTGATATTAACATGGAGGCATACTATTCAAGTCACTCCATATTCTTCTTGATTCCCCCAAGGAATTCTAATTTTGGTGGACAAAAACCTAGGAGTGGACTTTTTTAGTTTCTTCATACTTTTATATATATGTGTATATATATATATATGTGTGTGTGTGTATATACATATATATGTGTGTGTGTATATATATGTGTGTGTGTGTATATATATATATATATTTTTTTTTTTTTTTTTTGGCCAGAGCTGGGTTTGAACCCGCCACCTCCAGCATATGGGACTGGCGCCCTACTCCTTGAGCCACAGGTGCTGCCCATCTTCATACTTTTATATTTTTAATTATTTCATTAACTTGTCTCTCTACTTCATCCTAATATTCTCTTTATAAACCATTTGGTGGCTTACTAATAAAAGGCACCATCTTTCTCTAGATAAAATCACAAATTATTATAATTTGTGATTATAAAGTCATAATCCAGATGTAAGTAGGAGACTTGAGACTATTTGGTGGGAAGATAGCAATTGAGTCTATAGGTCAAATACATAATTCTAATCTGTCACTACCACAATTTCCTTCATAACCTCAAATACAAACACTCATTTGGAGAAACCAATGTGTCCATCTAGCCTTTATGAATTTGTTACTAACACTTTAAAGTTAGAACAAAGCACACTAATACTATGAAACACAATTGCATTTAAAGCACTTGCTTACAGACTTACCTAAGAAACAATAAACAGAAACCAATCATCTTTCTCTAAAAGCCTGACAATAGGAAAACCCCTTGGAATTTTAATTTTGGTTCAGTTGACCCTACTTAGTGAGGCCTCCACAATACTTACACATCTGCTGAAGACCACATGAGGCTCCAAACATATGCTTCAAGCAGTGTTGATATACTGCAAAGTCAAAAAGACACTGTACTGTAAAGCTTGAATCGTTTGACCAAACCATCTATAATACACAATATCAGATGAAGGCCCCTTGGGCCTTCTTCTTTGCTCAGGCCTGTAGATTGGCCTCACTATGCTGCCAACTGCACAGTTTGCTATGGATCTCATTTTTCCCTAAGGTGAAAAATACTCATTCACTTTGCATTTGATACAGCAATTTCTTTTTTTTTCTTTTTTTTTATTAATTTTAAATCATAGCTGTGTACATTAATGCGATCATGGGGCACCATACATTGGTTTTATAAACAGTTTGACACATTTTCATCACACTGGTTAATATAGGCTTCCTGGCATTTTCTTAGATATTGTGTTAAGACAGCTATATTCTACATTTACTAAGTTTCACATGTGCCCTTGTAAAATGCACCGCAGGTGTAATCCCACCAATCACCCTCCCTTCACCAATCCTTCCCCCTCCCCATTCCCCAAATTCTTAGGTTATAACTGTGTTATAGCTTTCATATGAAAGCCAAAAATTAGTTTCATAGTAGAGCTGAGTACATTGGATACTTTTTCTTCCACCTTTGAGATACTTTACTAAGAAGAATGTGTTCCAGCTCCATCCATGTAAATATGAATGAGGTAAAGTCTCCATCATTCTTTAAGGCTGCATAATATGCCATGGTGTACATATACCACAGTTTATTAATCCATTCATGGATCGATGGGCACTTGGGCTTTTTCCATGACTTAGCAATTGTGAATTGGGCTGCAATAAATATTCTGGTGCAAATATCATTGTTGTAATGTGATTTTTGGTCTTCTGGGTATATACCTAGTAGAGGAATTATAAGATTGAATGGCAGATCTATTTTTAGATCTCTAAGTGTTCTCCAAACATCTTTCCAAAAGGAATGTATTAATTTGCATTCCCACAAGCACTGCAGAAGTGTTCCCTTTTCTCCACATCCACACCAACATCTCTGGTCTTGGGATTAACTGATATGGGCTAATCTTACTGGGGTTAGATGATATCTCAAGGTAGTTTTGATTTGCATTTCTCTGATGATTAAAGATGATGAGCATTTTTTCACATATCTGTAGGCAGGGCACCTGTCTTCTTCAGAGAAGTTTCTTTTCAAGTCCCTTGCCCACCCTGTGATGGGATCACTTGTTTTTCTCTTGAGTTCTCTGTGGATTCTGGTTATTAAACCTTTGTCGGAGACATAACCTGCAAATATCTTCTCTCATTCCGAGGGCCGTCTGCTTGCTTTACTTACCGTATTCTTGGCTGTTCAGAAGGTTTTTAGTTTGATCAGGCCCCAGTAGTGTATTTTTGAAGCTGCTTCAATTGCCCAGGGGATCCTCCTCATAAAATACTTGCCTACACCAATTTCTTCAAGGGTTTTCCCTGTACTCTCTTCTGGTATTTTTATAGTTTCATGTCATAAGTTTAAATCTTTAATCCAATGAGAGTCTATCTTAGTTAATGGTGAAAGGTGTGGGTCCAGTTTCAGTCTTTTACAGGTTGCAAGCCAGAACACTCAGCACCATTTGTTAGATAGGGAATCTTTCCCCACTGAATGTTTTTAATTGGCTTGTCAAAGATCAGATAACGGTAAGTAGCTGGATTCATCTCTTGGTTCTCTATTCTGTTCCAGACATCTACTTCTCTGTTTTTGTGCCAGTACCATGCTGTTTTGATCACTATCTATTTATAGTATAGTCAGAGGTCTGGTAGTGTAATTCCTCCTGCTTTGTTTTTATTTCTGAGTGATGTCTTGGCTATGCGAGGTTTTTTCTGATTCCATATAAAACAAATTATTTTTTTCAAGATCGTTTAAGTATGACAGTGGGGCTTAATAGGGATTGTATTAAAATTGTATATTGCTTTGGGTATTATGGACATTTTAACAATGTTGATTCCTCCCAGCCATGAGCATAGTATGTTTTTCCATTTGTTGAAGTTTTCAGCTATTTCTTTTCTTAGAGTTTCATAGTTCTCTTTATAGAGATATTTCACGTCTTTTGTTAGATATACTACCAAATATTTCATATTCTTCAGCACTACTGTGAACAGAATAGAGTCCTTAACTGTTTTTTCAGCTTGACTATTGTTGGTATATATAGAGGCTACCAATTTATGAATGTTGATTTTGTAACCTGAGATGCTGCTGTATTCCATGATCACATCTAAAAATTTCATAGTAGAATCCCTGCTGTTCTCCACATATACAATCATATCATCTGTGAAGAGTGAAAGTTTCATCACTTCTGACCCTATATGGATACCCTTGATCACCCTTTCTTCCCTAATTGCCATGGCTAAAACTTCCATCAAAATGTTAAAGAGCGATGGAGACAATGGACAGCCTTGTCTACTTCCTGATCTGAGTGGAAATGATTTCAGTTTAAGTCCATTCAATATGATTTTGGCTATGGGTTTACTGTAGATGGACTCTGTCAGTTTAAGAAATGTCCCTTCTATGCCAATTTTCTTAAGTGTTCTGATCATGAAGAGATGCTTGATATTATAAAAAGCTTTTTCTACGTCAATTGAGAGAATCATATGGTGTTTGTTATTTAATTTGTTTATGTGCTGAATTATACTTATGGATTTACGTATATTAAACCAGCCTTGAGACCCTGGAATAAAACCGACTTGGTCATGATGTATAATTTGTTAGATATGTTGCTGGATTCTGTTTGTTAGGATCGTGTTGAATATTTTTGCATTTATATTCATTAGTGCTATTTGTCTATAATTTTCTTTTCCTGTTGTGTCTTTTCCTGGTTTGGGGATCAGGGTGATGTTTGCTTTATAGATTGTGTTGGGTAGTCTTCCTTCTTTTTCTACATTTTGGAACAAGTTGAGTAATATAGGTATTAGTTCCTCTTTAACGGTTTGGTAGAATTCTGACGTGAAGCCATCCAGTCCCAGGCTTTTCTTTTTAGGGAGATCTCGTATAGTTGATGCTGTTAAGAACTTGATATTAGCATGTTCAACATGTCCACTTCATTCTAGCTAAGTCTTGGAAGGTGACATGCTTCCACGTATTCATTAATTTCCTTCACATTTTCATATTTCTGGGAATAAAGTTTTTGTAATATTCATTAAGGATTTTTTGAATTTCTGAGGAGTCTGTTGTTATTTCATCTTTGTCATTTCTGATTAATGAAATTAGAAATTTTATTCTTTTTTTCCTGGTTAGGTTAGCCAAAGATTTATCTATTTTATTGACCTTTTCAAAAAACCAACTTTTTGATTTATTGATCTTTGTATAATTCTTTTGTTTTCAATTTCATTTAATTCTGCTCTGATTTTGGTTTATTTCTTTTTTTGTACTGGGTTTGGGGTTGGAACGTTCTTTATTTTCCAGTTGCTTGAGATGTCCCCTTAAGTTGTTAACTTCACCTCTTTCCATTCTCTTGAGGAAGGCTTGCAGTGCTATAAATTTCCCTCTTAGGACTTGCTTTGTGGTATCCCAGAGGTTCTGATAATTCATGTCTTCATCATTGTCATTTTATTCCAAAAATTTGGTGATTTCCTTCTTAATATCATCTCTGACCCAGCTATCATTCAGCATAAGGTTATTTAACTTCCTTGTTTTTGTATGAGTGTGCAGATTCCTGTTGTTACTGAGTTCAACTTTATTCCATGGTGGTCCAAGAAGATGCACAGAATAATTTCTATTTCTTTAAATTTACTGAGGTTAGATTTATGACCTAAGATGTGATCGATTTTGGAGTATGTTCCGTGGGCTGATGAGAAGTATGTGTATTCAGATTTGTTGGGTTGAAATGTTCTGTAGATGTCTGCTAAATCCAAATGTTGAATAGTTAGGTTTAAATCTAAAATTTCTTTGCTCAGCTTCTTATTGGAGGATCTATCCAACACTGCAAGAGGAGTGTTGAAATCTCTGACCTTATGGAGCTGGAAGAAATCAAGCTGCTCATGTCTGTTAGAGTTTCTCTTATAAATTGAGGCACGTTCTGGTTGGGTGCATAAATATTAATAATTGAAATCTCATCCTATTGAGTATTACCCTTAACAAATATGTAGTGACCATTTTTATCTTTCTTTACTTTTGTTGGTTTTAAGCCTATTAGGTCAGCAAATAGAATTGCAATACCTGCTTTTTTCTGATTACCATTTGCCCAAAATATTGATAACCATCCTTTCCCCCTGAGTCTATATTTATCTTTTAAGGTAAGATGTGATTCTTGTATGCAACAGATATCTGGCCTTAGTTTTTGTATCCAGTCAGCTAACCTGTGCCTCTTTGGACAGTTTAAGCCATTCACATTAATGGAGAATATTGATAGATCTGGTAAAATTTTGGGTATCGGGTTTTTCAAAAGTCCATTTGACAATTTTAACCCTTTTGCCATTGTGGAAGTTGGAGTTTGATCAAAAGTTTCTGAGTGAGTTGATTTTTGTGGTAGAGAATTGGGGTTGTCATTATGGAGGATAGGTCTGAGAATATCCTGGAGAACTAGCTTGGTTATGGCAAATTTCTTCAACATATGAATGCCATTAAGGTATTTAATTTCTCCATCATAAATGAAACTCAGTTTAGCTGGATACAAGATCCAAGGTTGAAAGTTATTTTGGTTTAGGAGATTAAAAGTCGATGACCACCCTCTTCTGGCTTGAAAGATTTCAGCAGAGAGATCTGTAGTCATTCTAATATTCTTCCTTTTGTAGGTAATAGATTTCTTGTGTCTAGCTGCTTTCAGAAGTTTCTCTTTCATATTGACACTGGTGAAGTTAATTATGATATGCCTGGGAGATGTCTTATTCGGATTGAGTCATGCTGGGGTTCTGAAACTGTCTGCGATCTGGATTTCAGAATCTCTTGATATATCTGGATAATTTTCTTTCATAATTTCATGCAGAAGGGACTCTGTGCCTCGCGAAGCCACTTCATCACTTTCAGGGATTCCAATTAGGTGGATATTTGCCTTCTTCCAATTATCCCAGAGCTCTCTGAGAGAATGATCCGTTTTTGCTCTCCATTTCTTCTTCTTTGAGAGTTTTGGAACATTCAAATGCCTTGTCTTCAACGTCAGAAATCCTTTTTCTGCCTGCTCCACTCTTTTACTGAGGGATTCTACTGTGTTTTTCAGATCTTTGAGGGCTGCATATTCTTGTTTCAGTGCATCAACTTCTTTGTTGGTTTTGTCTTTAAATTCGTTAAATTCTTGAGACAATTTTTGAATTTCTCCTTGAATTTATAATTCTGACTTTTGAATTGCTCTTCGGATTTCTAATTCCAAATTTTTCTCCATTCTATTAATCTTGTTTGCAATCCAAATTCTGAATTCGATTTCTGACATCTCGGCCAGCTGTTCATGAATGGGATCTTCAGGTATATCTGCCATATCTTTCCGGGGGGGGGTTGATCTATTCTGATTATTCATGTTACCAGAGTTTTTCCGCTGATTGCGCCCCATGATTACTTTACACTGTTTGTTTTTTCCCCTGGAGCCTTGTTGAGGACCTGTGCAGTGCTACGGCCTGAGATGTTTGGGACCTATTTGATGTGGTGTGGCTAAGTGGTTCTGTCTTTTTTTCTGCTGGTCTCTGTTAGCCCCTAATGAAACAGTTACTCTGGGTTAAAGTATCAGCTGTGGAGAAATACCAGCAATTAAGTCACCTTGCCCCTCACAGGCAACAACTGAAAAAAGAAAATCAAATCTTTCTACAACCACACACCCAGGGCACCACTTGAATAGTCCTTAGGCAATTGTCTCCATTCAAAAGGTCCAAATCAATTTTCTCAGTAAGCACCTGTCTCAGGTGGGAGAGTTTAAAAGGTCTCTGGCAACTGGAATGCAGAGGTCTGTTGACAACTCAAATATGACTTACTACAGAGCTCTGTGAAGTCTGGAGGACCCACCCAGCAAATAGATTAGTCTGGGAAGGTTGATACCTCCTTCCCCGTTTTGCAGCTCTGTCACAACCGGTCATTGCTAGCCCTGCAGGGCTGTGACCCTGTCAGTTGTCTCCAGTGAGCAGATACTCCAGAGTTTTGCACCTGCCTAAATCACAAGGAAGTCTGTATCAGCTCGTTCGGGCCACTGCTCTCTACCTCTATCCAGCAGGGGGTGGTGAGGCCTGTCTACCTCGGGTGCTTGATGGAGACTGGAGTGTGTTCACTCAGTTCCAGCTCCACCCTTGATTGATATTACTGGCAGAACAGAAAAACCCTGTGGGAGTTTGTTTTTGACCCTGCTAAATTACTCTGCAGAAGAGGGGCTGCTTTGAGTTCCCAGAACCTGTGCCTCATTCCCTGTCTTTACTCCTGTAGGTTTGCATTTGCAGAAAGGTTAGTTGGCAGCTCTAGCCTCCTTTCCTCCTTTGTCTAAAGGCTGATGATCCCCTTAGGGCCAGGTGCAACTTAGCCTCAATAAGGCGGTCTTCTGGGTCATCCCAGCCCTGGGAGTTTCTTGGCTCTGCTCATGCTTTTTCTTTTTCTTTTTTTTTTTTTTTTTGTAGTTTTTGGCCAGGGCTGGGTTTGAACCCACCACCTCGGGCATATGGGGCTGGTGCCCTACTCCTTTGAGCCACAGGTGCTACCATGCTCATGCTTTTTCTAGTCCCTGAGTTCTACTCAGGCAAGTACCACCTCAGGAAAACCCTTTACTCATGGGGCCTGTGTTTCAGTCCCAGGTCTGTTTCACAGTGGTTGCCATCTGAGAAGATGCCCAGCCTCCTCTGGTTGCCCAGGGAGATAGGGAGATTAGGTTCAGGATATCCGGGGGTGGACGTTGTTATTGCTAAAGACAGCTGCTGCTCTGCACCTTGGGGTACCGCTGCTCCGGCATGATTCCCTCTCAGCCGACCGTCGTCTCCTCACTCCCGTGCTGCAGAATCAGCACTGTCCAGCTGCAGTCCAGGTCCTGTCTACAGCTCTCAAGAAATCACCCAAGAATCTGGACTTCAGGGGACAGGCCTCCAGACCTCAGAGAGTGGAGGGGAGTTCTGGGAGCTCAGAATTGCAGATTGTAACACCAAGTTCATTGAGACCAAATTAGCAAATAAACAGATACAAAGGCTACCAGATACACGAGCCCATAGATGCACAAACAGATGGAGACACATAGACATACAGAGAACACCCACAACAACAACAAAAAACAATTACAATAAAAAGAGTGATAATTATAAAATAATTGAAAAAAATAGTGGTGTTCATAGAAAAGTTAAAAGCGAAGAAAGGAGAAATTAAAAATAGAAAAAATAGAAATAATATTATATCTATAAAAAATTAACTGTAGTTCCTCCATGAAAATGGTGAGGAAGAAAACAGAACAAAAAAAAAAAAGAAAAAAGAAAAATTGAAAAGAAAAAAAGGCACCAAACACAAAAACATTATTCTTGTATATATGTAGAAATATACATCTATATGTATGATGTAGGGATCAACTTACGTAGGAATATATTTATAATGCAATATAATTTCTGGACACCAGGTGGTGCTGCGAGTGGTTCCCAGGCTTATACCTGATTCACAGTTTATACTGTTACCATGGTAACCACCTTCCTTGGCCTATCCCATTTTGGAGTTTCTGTAAGTTTGTCACCTAAGTATTGTGCAACCTCAGCTGTTCTACCCCGACAGCACTTCTGTCCAACCTCCCCATTCAGTGCAGGAGTCCATACTTCACAAATCATTCCACTCTACTCCCATGTTCTCTTGCAAACTGGCGACTGCTATGAGCTGTGGGGGAGGGTGCTGCTGCCAGCTCACGGAGTTGCTGGCGGCTTGCGCAGTTGCTGGCGGATCCCGTGGTTGCTGGTGGGTCCCACGGCTGCAGTAGGTTCCCCTGGCTGGAGCGCTCCGCGACCTTATTCTGAGTTTTATGGTTCAGAGTTTCACTTTTGAATTGGGACCCGCCAGTTCGCCACACAGCCTGAACAGCCAACCCCCTCCAACATTCCCCTCCAAGAGTGCTCCAGTCTATTCAATCACTCCTGTTGTTCTGGGGGAAGGCGCCCACAATTTTGGATAGTTCAAAATGTCTGTTTCCCTGGTGGGATCCCTTCCCGTCAACTTTCCATTGGGTTGCCCAGATCCCCGTGGTTTTGAGTGGCTCTCCTTTCGGATGCCACCCTCGGTTCAGGAATAAATATTTGTCACTTGGGTCTTCTCAGCATTGCAAGCTGCTGTCCTCCGTTAGGGAGGGGCCTGCCGGCCAGCATGGCCAAGCATGGAAAAATCTCTATAACAGAGTCCGTGGTTTTAAATTACCCCTCATATACACCAATCCGCCAATTCACTGAGCATCTCCAGCTGTCCGTCCACACCAATAAGCTGCATGCGGGAAAGGTCCAGACCCCTTTTCCTCTCACCTAATGACTTGGGAGAGGTAGGCTACATGTCCGTCCTATCCGCTGTCATGCTCTGCCTCTGCCATTTCTATATTAAAAAAAAAATACCTAATTTATTTCGAGATAAATCTGCATAAACCACAGTGACCCATGGTATTATATGTTATTGTATAAAAATTACTTTTGAATTTTTATACAATAACATAAAATTATTGGCTAAAATACTGGCTCAAATTAGATGCATTCATTGTATCAAAATTTCTGCTTGGCAGGAATCTGCCATGGCTTGACGAAGTAATTTGTCTTGGCATATCCAAGATAATGTAATAAAACTGTTGAATGTAGCTGTGTTCTCATATGAAGGCTCAATTGGAAAAGAGTATATTTCAAAGTTCACACTTTGGTTGTTGGCAGCATTTATATCTTTGTCAATTCTTGGATTCAGGGTTTTGGTTACTCACTGGCTATTAGATGGTGGTTGCTTTCAGTCTTTTTATTTATTTTTTTTGAATTATTTTATTTTATTATTAAATTATAGCTGTGTACATTAATGTGATCATTGGGCACAATACACCAGTTTTATAGAACATTTGACACATTTTCATAACAATGGTTAAGATAGACTTCCTGGCATTTTCTTAGTTATTGTGTTAAGACATTTACATTCTACATATACTAAGTTTCACATTTACCCTTGTAAGATGCACTATAGGTGTAATCTGAACAATCACCCTCCCTCTATCCATCCTCCCCTCCCTTCCCTCCCTCTCATCCTTCCCCATATTCTTAGGTTATAACTGGGTTATAGCTTTCATATGAAAGCCAAAAATTAGTTTCATAGTAGGGCTGAGTACATTAGATACTTTCTCTTCCATTCTTGAGATACTTTACTAAGAAGAAGAATATGTTCCAGCTCCATCCATGTAAACATGAAAGAGGTAAAGTCTCCATCTTTCTTTAAGACTGCATAATATTACATGGTGTACATATACCACAATTTATTAATCCATTTGTGGATCGATGGGCACTTGGGCTTTTTCCATGACTTAGCAATTATGAATTGGGCTGAAATAAAAATTCTGGTGCAAATATCTTTGTTCTAATGTGATTTTTGGTCTTCGGGGTATATACACAGTAGAGGAATTATAGGATTGAATGGTAGATCTATTTTTAGAACTCTAAGTGTTATCCAAACATCTTTCCAAAAGGAATGTATTAATTTGCATTCCCACCAGTAGTGTAGAAGTGTGCCCTTTTCTCCACATCCACACCAACATCTCTGGTCTTGGGATTTTGTGATATAGGCTAATCTTACAGGAGTTAGATGATACTCAAAGTAGTTTTGATTTGCATTTCTCTGATGATTAAGGATTATGAGCATTTTTTCATATGTCTGTAGGCCGTGTGCCTGTCTTCTTCAGAGAAGTTTTTCTTCAAGTCCCTTGCCCAGCATGCAATGGGATCACTTGTTCTTTTCTTGCTTATATGGCTGAGTTCTCTGTGGATTCTTTGTCTGAGATATAACCTGCAAATATCTTCTCCCATTCTGAGGGCTGTCTGCTTGCTTTACTTACTATGCTCTTGGCTGCGCAGAAGCTTTTTAGTTTGATCAGGTCACAGTAGTGTATTTTTGAAGCTGCTTCAATTGCCCTGGGGGGTCCTCCTCATAAAATATTTGCCCAGATCGACTTCTTCAAGGGTTTTGCCTGCACTTTCTTCTAGTATTTTTATAGTTTCATGTCTTCAGTTTAAATATTTAATCCAGTAAGAGTCTATCTTAGTTAATGTTGAAAGGTGTGGGTCCAGTTTCAGTCTTCTACAAGTTGCCAGCAAGTTCACCAAGCACCATTTGTTAAATGTGGAATATTTTCCCTAATGAATGTTTTTAATTGGCTTGCTAAATATCAAATAACGGTAAGTAGCTGGGTTCATTTCTTGGTTCACTTTTCTGTTCCATACATCTACCTCTCTGTTTTTGTGCCAGTACCATGCTGTTTTGATCACTATCGATTTATAGTATAGTTTGAGGTCCAGTAGCATGATTATACCTGCTTTGTATTTATTTCAGAGTAATGTTGTGGCTAATCAAGTTTTTTTCTGATTCCATATAAAATGAAGTATTATTATTTTTTCAACATCTTTAAAGTGTGACAGTGGAGCTTTAATAGGGATTGCATTAAAATCGTATATTGCTTTCAGTAATTCAGACATTTTAACAATTGATTCTTCCCAATCATGAGCATGGTATGTTTCTCCATTTGTTAACATTTTCAGGTATTTCTTTTCTTAGAGTTTCATAGTTCTCTTTATAGTGATCTTTCACGTACTTTGCTAGGTAAACTCCCAAATATTTCATCTTCTTTGGTACTACTGTGAATCAAATAGAGTCCTGAACTGTTTTTATTAGCTTGACGATTGTTGCTATATATAAAGGCTACCAATTTATGAATGTTGATTTTGCAACCTGAGATGCTGCTATATGCTTTGATCACTTCTAAGAGTTTTGTAGTAGAATCCCTGGTGTTTTCCAGATATACAATCATATCATCTGCAAAGAGCAAAAGTTTAATCTCCTCTGACCCTATATGGATACCCTTGATCACCTTTTCTTCCCTAATTGCGATAGCTAAAACTTCCATTACAATGTTAAAGAGCAGTGGAGACAATGGGCAACTATTTCTGGTTCCTGATATGAGTGGAAATGATTTTAATTTAACTCCATTCTACATGATATTGGCTGTGGGTTTGCTGTAAATGGCCTCTATCAGTTTAAGAACTGTCCCTTCTATACCAATTTTCTTAAGTGTTCTGATCATGAAGGGATGCTGGATATTATCGAAAGATTTTTCTGCATCATTTGAGAGAATCATATGGTCTTTGTTTTTTAATTTGTTTATGTGCTGAATTATATTTATTGATTTATGTATATAGAACCAGACTTAAGACCCTGGGATAAAACCGACTTGGTCATGATGTATAATTTGTTTGATGTGTTGCTGGATCCTGTTTGTTAGGATCTTGTTGAATATTTTTGCATCTGTATTCATTAGTGATATTGGTCTATAATTTTCTTTTCTTGATGGGTCTTTTCCTGGTTTGGGGATCAGTGTGACGTTTGCTTCATAGACTGTGTTGTGTAGTATTCCTTCTTTTTCTATATTTTGGGACACGTTGAGTAATATAGGTACTAGTTTTTCTTTAAAGGTTTGGTAGAATTCTGATGTGAAACCGTTTGGTCCTGTGATTTTCTTTCTTGGGTGAATTTGTATTGTTGATGCTATTTCAGAACTAGATATATGCCTGTTCAACATTTCCACTTGCTTCTTGCGAAGACTTGGAAGGTGCTGTGCTTCCACGATTTGATCAATTTCCTTCAGATTTTCATATATCTGAGAATAAAGTTTTTAGTAATATTCACAAAGGACTTTTTGAATTTCTGAGGAGTCTGTTGTTTTTTCGTCTTTGCCATTTCTGATTTATGAAATTAGAGATTTTACTCTTTTTTTCCTCGTTAGGTTAGCCAAAGATTTATCTATTTTTGACCTTTTTCAAAAAAACAACTTTTTCATTTATTGATCTGTTGTATAATTCTTTTGTTTTCAATTTCATTTAATTCTGCTCTAATTTTAGCGATTTCTTTTCTTCTACTAGGTTTGGGATTGGAATGTTCTTCCTTTTCCAGTTGCTTGAGATGTCCCATTAAATTGTTAACTTCCTCTATTTCCATTCTCTTGAGGAAGGCTTGCAGTGCTATAAATTTCCCTGTTAGGAATGCCTTTGCAGTATCCCAGAGGTTCTGATAATTCGTGTCTTCATTGGCATTTTGTTCCAAAAATTTTGCAATTTCCTTCTTAATCTCATCTCTGACCCAGCTATCATTCAGCATAAGGTTATTTAACTTCCATGTTTTTGTATGAGTATGTAGATTCCTCTTGTTACTGAGTTCAACTTTTATTCCATGGTAGTCCAAGAATTTGCAAGGTATAATTTCTATACCTTTAAATTTCCTGAGGTTAGACTTGTGACCTAAGATGTGATCGATTTTGGAGTATGTTCTGTGGGCTGATGAGAAGAATGTGTGTTCAGTTTTGTTGGGATGAAATGTTCTATAGATGTCTGCTAAAACCAAATGTTGGATGGTTAGGTTTAAATCTAAAGTTTCTTTGCTCATCTTCTTATTGGAGGATCTATCCAACACTGTCAAAGGAATTTTGAAATCTCCAACTATTGTGGAGGTGGAGGAAATCAAGTTACTCAGGTCTGTTTCTCTTATAAATTGAGGTGCATTCTGGTTGGGTGCATAAATATTAATAATTGAAATCTCATCATATTGACTATTACCCTTAACAAATATGAAGTGACAATTCTTATTCTTTCTTACTTTTGTTTGTTTAAAGCCTATTGTATCTGCAAATAGATTTGCAATACCTGCTTCTTTGTGATTACATTTGCCTGAAATATGGACAGCCATCCTTTCACCCTGAGTCTATATTTATCTTTTAAGGTAATATGTGAGTCTTGTATGCAGCAAATATCTGGCCTAAGTTTTTGTATCCAGTCAGCTAATCTGTGCCTCTTTAAAGGACAGTTTAAGCCATTCACATTTATGGAGAATATTGATAGATCTGGTAAAATTTTGGGTATCGAGTTTTTTCAAAGTCCAGTGGACAATTTTAATTTTTTCACCACTGTGGAAGTTGGAGTTTGACCAAAAGTTTCTGAGTGAGTTTACTTTTGTGGTCAAGGATTGGGCTGCTCATTATGGAGGATAGGTCTGAAAATATCCTGAAGAGCTGGTTTGGTTATGGCACATTTCTTCAACATCTGAATGTCATTAATGTATTTAATTTCTCCATCATAAATGAAACTCAGTTTAGCTGGAAACAGGATCCTGGGTTGAAGGTTATTTTGTTTCAGGAGTTTAAAAGTCGATGACCACCCTCTTCTGGCTTGAAAATTTTCGGCAGAGAGATCTGCAGTCATTCTAATATTCTTCCCTTTGTAGGTAATGGTTTTCTTACGTCTGGCTACTTTCAGAATTTTCTCCTTCATATTAACTTCAGTGAAGTTAATTATTATGTGCCTGGGGGATGTCTTATTTGGGTTGAGTCATGCTGGGGTTCTGAAACTGTCTGCTATCTGAATTTCAGAATCTCTTGGTATGTCTGGAAAATTCTCTTTTATAATTTCATGGAGAATGGCCTCTGTGCCTTGCGAAGCAACTTCATCACTTTCAGGGATTCCAATGAGGCGGATATTACCCTTCTTCTATTTCTTCCAGAGCACTCTGAGAGAATGATCCATTTTTGCTCTCCATTTCTCTTCCTCTTTGAAAGTTTGGGAGCATTCAAAAGTTTGTCTTCAATGTCAGAAATCCTTTCTTCTGCTTGCTCCACTCTGTTACTGAGGGATTCTACTGTATTTTTCCAATGTTTGAGGACTGCAAATTCTTGCTTCAATGTGTCAAAATCTTTGGTGTTTTTGTCTTCAAATTCATTGAATTCTTGAGACAACTTTTGAATTTCTTTTCGAATTTCTAATTCCAACTTTTGAATTTTCCTCAAATTTATAATTCCAAATTTTCCTCCATTCTATTAATCTTGTTTGCAATCCAAATTCTGAATTTGATTTCTGACATCTCGTCCATGTGTTGATGAATGGGATCTTCAGTTACATCTGCCATATCTTTCCCTGTGTGTGGGGGGGGTATCTACTCTGGTTATTTATGTTACCAGATTTTTTCCACTTATTCTACCCCTTGATTATTTTACACTGTTTGACTTTTCTCCTGGAGCTTTTTCAAGGTCCCATACAGTGCTATGGCCTGAGCAACTGGGGACCTCTTTGGTGTAGTCAGCTATTTGGCTCTGTCTTGTTTTCAGCTTGTCTCTGTCCGACCCTAATGAAACAGTTACTCTGGGTTGAAGTCTCAGTGGTCCTGCATTTCTGTCCCTGATCTGTTCTCCCGATGTTTGCCATCTGAGAAGATGCCCGGCCTCCTCTGTTTTCCCAGAGAGACAGGGGATGTGACTCCAGAATATCCAGGGGTGAGACCCATTGTTGCCAAAAACAGCTGCTGCTCTGCGCCTCAGAGCACTGCCACTCTGTAGTGGTTTCCTCTTAACCGACCATCCTTTCCTCACTTCTGTGCCACAGAATCAGTACTGACCAGCTGCAGTTCAGTCCCTTTTGTTTGTATTATTGGGGTTGCAACTCGCCTCAGCAGAGTTGATGTGCATTATTCAACCTTCTCTCTTAACACAGCTCTAACCCACCAGGTTACTTGCTAAATTTCTGTCCTTTAACTCTCCTTCTGGATGGTAGCCTCTGTGGAAAGCTGGCTTCAGTCAGCCATCTTGTCTTTGCCCCTTCAGGAATTCACCTCAATACATCACACACTGTCAGGCCAGGATCCTCCTGGAGCTGCACAGTTCACATTCCCAAGAAATATGGTCCCTTGCCATTGGTCCAAAAATCAGATAGAGATGGTACTCTCAACGAGGATCCAGGTAATGATCTCATACAGGTAGGCACCTTCCAGAATAAGGAGACAATCTATGTCTATCTGCCTTCAGTTTCTTTTTTTTTCCTTTTTTTATTGTTAAATCATAGCTATGTACATTAGTGCAATCGCCTGTACCCATTCTAAGATGCGCCATAGATGTGGCTCCACCCATTACCTTCCCTCCACCAAAACCTCCCCCCTCCCTTCCCCTTCCTTGCCCCTTTCCCCATAGTCTTGTGCTATAGTTGGGTTATAGTCTTCATATGAAAGCTATAATTTAGCTTCATAGTAGGGCTGAGTACATTGGATACTTTTTCTTCCATTCCTGAGATACTTTGCTAAGAAGAATATGTTCCAGCTCCATCCATGTAAACATGAAAGAGGTAAAGTCTCCATCTTTCTTTAAGGCTGCATAGTATTCCATGGTATACATGTGCCACAATTTGCTAGTCCATTCGTGGTTGGATGGGCACTTGGGCTTCTTCCATGACTTAGCAATTATGAATTGGGCTGCAATAAACATTCTGTTGTTATGTTGTGACTTTTGGTCTTCTGGGTATAAACCTAGTAAAGGAATTATAGGATTGCATGGCAGATCTATTTTTATGTCTCTAAGTGTTCTCCAAACATCCTTCCAGAAGGAATGTATTAGTGGGCATTCCCACCAGCAGTGTAGAAGTGTGCCCTTTCCTCCACATCCACACCAACATTTCTGGTTTTGGGATTTTGTTATGTGGGCTACTCTTACTGGGGTTAGGTGATATCTCAGAGTAGTTTTGATTTGCATTTCTCTGATGATTAAGGATGATGAGCTTTTTTTCATGTATTTGTAGATCTTGCATCTGTCTTCTTTAGAGAAGTTTCTCTTCAAGTCCCTTTCCCACCCTGAGATCAGGTCACGTGTTCTTTTCTTGTTAATACATTTGAGTTCTCTGTGGATTCTGGTTATTAGACCTTTATCGGAGGTATAACCTGCAAATATTTTCTCCCATTCTGAGGGCTGTCTGCTTGCTTTATGTGGACCTCTCCAACATCGTGGCTTGCTTTACTAAAGTATGCAAGACAAAAGACAATAAAGAGAATTCTAGCAAGATGAAAGTCACATGCTTTTGCAATTTAATCACAGAAATAACATCCCATCATTTTGGCCATATCTATTTTTTATGAGCAATTGCTAGGTGCAGCTCAATCTCACAAGGTGAGGAAATACACAATGGTGTGAATATTAAGAGGTGGGGATAATTGAGAACCATCTTTACTATGTTTTTTATCACATTCACCAAAGTGAAAATTCCATTTGGCTGTCACCTGGAATCAAAAGTGGAATGGCTATGTCACATTATTTAGAACCTAAGAGTATGAGGACAAAACCAAGCTACATGGCTTAATAAAACACTTTAAGGACTGCCAAAGTAAAATGTTCAGTCTACACACTAAAGTCCAAAGTGAACAATTTGAACTTTGGCCATAAATAAGCCTCTAAACAGGTTATTGTTAAAATAATGTAAAAATGAAAAAGTAAATGAATAAAAAAATCAGGTCATTTTGTTCCACAATTATGTTCTTCCAAAAATTCTTAGTGACCTTAGTCTAACACCCAGAATAGGGGTTTAAGAGAGCTCTATTTTGTATTCTCTTGTTGTCCAAATTCTAAATATGTGAGAAGAGAAATTATTGTTAAGACAGATGACACTCAAAATATTACTTTTATTACTATTATAGCTTATAGTGAAAAATATAGCTAGCTCAGTGCCCATTGCTCAGTGATTAGGGCAATTGCTACATACGCCAAGGCAGTCAGGTTCAAACCTGGCCCTGGCCTGCTAAACAACAATGACAACTGCAACAAAAATAGCCAGGCATTGTGTTGGGTGCCTGTAGTCCACCTACTTGGGAAGCTGAGGTAAGAGAATCACCTATGCCCAAGAGTTTGAGATTGCTGTGAGGTGTGATGCCATGACACTTTACCAAGAGCAACATAGTGAGACTCTGTCTCAAAAAAAAAAGAAAAGAAAAGAAAAGAAAGAAAGAAAGAAAAAGAAAGAAAAGAAAAATGTAACTTATATTTGTGGTTCAGGTGACTTCCTATTATTGAATCTATGAATTAGACAGGTCAAATCTACCCTATCTTGGCACTAACCTACATTTCCCTCAAGAGAACAGGCTTCTTTAGAATTTTAGTACAATCAAAGCAGAAAGCCTGCTCTTTATAGGTATGAATATTCCCATGGGAAAAAATAGGGATAATGGAAGAATGTACAGATTTTGTTAATTCAAATTCAACAGTAAAATTAAGCTACTCTTCCTTCCCAAAGGGGAAACAAAACATAAATAATGGCACAGAAAAAGGCAATTTTCTTCACTGTGAAGGAAAGTTTAAGTGTAAGAAAAACGTTTTTCCGGCTAACAACAGTACATGAAAGGAAGAACTACTTCACAATCTAGGCCTAAACTTATTTTAAGTTTATGCCACCTCTTTATGTTCTATGACTGAAGATAGCTAATGAGAAAGTATCTTCTTCCAAGAAGCACTGTATTAAAGAGGAAAATGTCACTAGGACATAAAATAATAGAAGTCAAGACAGATGTACTCTATTCACATACACAAGTTAACAAATTAAGTTTCAGTTTCCTCAGTATAAGGGTGAGGATGGACTCATTTAGAGAAATACATATTATGTACACCAAATAATGATTCTTAATGAAGAAAGGAGGTACAATTCCTATGTAGGGAAGTGATTTAGTTTCCCCATCATATGCTATGTTAGATACCCTGATAATTCCTCTGCGTGAAAAGAAATAAAAAACTGGAATAGGCTTGCATTCTCCATTCAAGAAGTGCAAGAGTCTTCCATCAATAAAAGTTGTGTGACCAGATACCCTCATTGGGAAGTTGAACAAAACAAAGTACTAAATACATATAGTATTAGATAAGTTATTCCAAATGGAAAAGAGGAAGAAAGCTCTGAAACCAATTTTATAACCTAGAAGAACCTTGCTACCAAAGTAAAGACAAAATGAAAAAGAAAAAATTAGAAGCCCATTCAACTAGTTAAAATAGATGGAAAATTTGTAAAATATTCTCAAAACAATACTAAAATGTAACAAAGGATGATAAATTGTGATCATGTCACATTTACTCTCTGATAGCAAGCTTGAGTCAGTATCAGAAAATCTATCAATTAAGATAACAAGACTAAGGCCAGGAGCAGCGGCTAACACTTATAATCTCAGCAATTGCTCTCACTATTAATTTGGAACTAACGGATGAACACACATGTGCATAGAGGGAAATAAAACCCAGTGAAAATCGATTGGGGAGGTGGGTTTGGAAGGGGATAGGTGAAAACTTACCCAATAGGTACAATGAATACTATTTGTTGATGGGAATACTTACAGGGTTACACTCAAGCACTGCAAAACCTATCCATGTAAACAAAAATATTTGTACCCCCTTAATATTTTCAAAGAAAAGAAAAATAAATGATAGCTTATACCATGGGATACAATATCCCCAAATAGATGTCTCAAATCAAAATCTTGAATTTTTAAGAACAGTCAGAGATCTAAATGTAGACCTGCCGTTTGATCCTGCAATTCCTCTACTATGTGTATATCCAAAAGACCAAAAATCAATTGGCAACAAAGATATATGCACCAGATTGTTCATTGCAGCACAACTCATAATTGCCAAATCGTAGAAGAAGCCCAAGTGCCCATCGACCCATGAATGGATCAATAAATTGTGGTATATACCCCATTTCCCTGAAAATAAGACATCCTCCAAAAATAAGACCCACTTACAGGAAAGATAAGATGTCCCCTGAAAATAAGACCTTGTACATCTTTGGGAGCACACCTTAAAATAAGACACTGTCTTATTTTCGGGGAAACGGGGTATATACTGTGGAATACTATGCAGCATTAAAAAAGATGGAGATTTTACTTTTTTTATGTTTACATGGATGGAACTGGAACATATTCTTCTTAGTAAAGTATCTCAGGAATGGAAAAATATATATCCAATGTAATCAGTACTACTATAAAACCAAGTTATAATCACTTACACTTTCATATGAGAGATGAATCACGACTATAGCCCAGGATGAAGGAGGGTGGGGGAGGGGGATGGAAAGGAAGAAGAGTGGTTCGATAGAGGGAGCGTTAAGCATAGGACCACACCTACAGAGCATATTGCAAAGTTACAAGTCAAATATATCAAGTATTGAACACAAATGTCTTAATACTGTGATTAAGTAAATGAGGTGAAACCTATGGTAATTAGGATGTAAGCACTCCAATTTGTACAAATAATCAACACATTGAATCCCACAAATGCATAAATGTATTCATGATCTATGTATATGTGACTTAAGAAAAAAATGAAAAAAAAAAACAAAATCTTAATCATTCTTTCATCTGAAGAACCCATAAGAAAGAAAACAAAACTAAATTCAATGGTAGCACAAGGAAGAAAATAATGATGATTAGAGTCAAAATAATTAAAACGCAGAACAGAAATACAATATGTAATACTCATGAAAACAAAAATTGTATTTTTGAGAAGCTGGTAAAACTTTATGTACACTGCTTAAGAAAAAGAGAACAGTCAAATTACTAGAATCAGAAATCAAAGAGGGGACATTACTACAAAAATTAGGAAATAAAAATCATTAGCAAGGATTGCAATGAACCATTGTATACAAATAAATTAGATAATCTAGATGAAACAGACACATTTCTAGAAAGACACAAATGAGAGAAATTGTCTAAAGAAAAATAGAAAATGCAAATATACATATAATAAATCAAGAGGTTGAATTAGTAGTCAAAAAACTATCCAAAAGTGAAAACTCTGGGCCCAGAAAAGTTCTCTGGTAATTTTTTCAAACATTTAAAGAATGAGCACCAATTCCTATAAAACTTTTTGGAAAAAGTAGAAGAGAAGAGAGTACATTACAATACATTTTACAAGGCTAGTATTAATCAGATATCAAAATCAACTAAACACATTGAAAAAAAAATAGAAACCAACATCCCTTCTGAATATAAATGTGAATATATTCAGCTAAATATCGACACACCAAACCTAATAACCTATAAAATGTATTATACAAGATTATACAACATGACCAAGTCGGATTTATTCCTGGATGGCAAAACTGACATCACCTTTAAAAGTCAATATATTTCACTGTTTCAATCTATGCTGCTATAACAAAATACCAAAGACTGAGTAATTCATAAAAAAATAGAAATTTGCTTTCTCACAGTTCAGAAGGCTACAAAATATAAAATCAAGGCACCAGCATTTGTGTATTTTTAAAATTATTATTATAGGTTAATATGAGGGTACATAGGATTAGATTACATTATTTGCATTTGTAACATAAAGTCCAAAGTCTGAGTTTTAGTTGAGTTTTCACACTTGATCTTAGCCAAAAGGCCGAGAAGCGATAAAGTTTTAGTTGAGTTTTCACCTGGAAACTGTGCCATATACCCTTACATTATGTCCCATAGGTGGGAACTTACAGAACCTCCTCCCATCTCCCATCTTTCTGAATTTATGTTTTTCTCTTGCGGAGACCTGAAGTTCTTGGTCTGCTATTTTTTAGATCAGTATTGAGTACATGGGATGCTTGTTTTTCCATTCTGTACTGACCAAAATAGTGATCAGGGTTCATTGTTTGATGAAGACTTCTCTCAAGATGTACTTTGTAATCAGGTA
Source organism: Nycticebus coucang (assembly GCF_027406575.1). Lineage (NCBI taxonomy): Eukaryota > Metazoa > Chordata > Mammalia > Primates > Lorisidae > Nycticebus > Nycticebus coucang. The sequence goes on from NC_069804.1 coordinate 109,622,917, forward strand.
ATAAAATTAAAGAAAAAATATTAATTCGAAAAAAGTAGTAAAACTACCTCTATTAACAGATGGCATGATCTGATACATACAACATTATAAATAACTCATAAAAATGTTTTGATCTAATAAGTAAATTCAGCAAAGATGCAGGATAAACCATAAGTATTTTAAAAATATTATATCTATCTAGTAAAAATCAACAAACTGAAAATAAAATTAAACACTTATACTTATGAAACATCAAAATATTAAAATTGTAGGAATTTTACAATTAGGTATGAGTTCAACAAAACAAATGTGGTGTTTGTACACTGAAAGCTACAAAGTATCATTGAATGAATGACAGAAAAAAATAAACAGAGAGAAGCAGGGAAGAAAAGGTTATAGTGCCCAATGAGAAATAGGGACTTTCCTTTAGTTCCCCACAATCAAAGGTCATGCCTCACCCAGCCCTGCTCTCTTCAATTTTCTCCTTTTGCAATTATCCATTCTTACATACATTTTCTTTGAGATAGAGTCTCACTTTGTCATCGAGTGCCATGGCATCATCATAACTCACAGCAACCTCAAACTCTTGGCCTCAAGTGATCCTCTTGCCTTAGCCTCCCAAGTAGGTGGGACTACAGGCACTCCCCATGATACCTGGCTAATTTTTTCTTTTTTTTTTTTTTTAGTAGATATGGGGTCTTGTTTCTGCTCAGACTGGCCTCAAACTCCTCAGCTCAAGCAATCAGCCCACCTCAGCCTCCCAGAGTGCTAGGATTACAAGCACGAGCCATCACGCCTGGAATCTTCAGTACATTTTAGTAGTTTATTCATGTAACAAATATTTCTTGAATATCCACTATAAGGCAAACATTGTTCTAAGCATCAGGACCATATTGTTAAAGAAAAAAAAAGGTATTGTCTTTCGTAAACATTACATTTTAGTGGTGGGAGGGAGAGAAAAATAATCATGATAAGTAAATTACACAGGTGACAGAAGGCAATAAGCACTAAAGAGAAAGAAGAAAAAGTAAGTAATTGTAAAGAACTATGAAGTATATAGTAAAGTTAGACTAACTGGGTTGGTGGGTAAAATGACATTTAAATAAAGATAGAGCAGTGCCTGTGGTTCAAAGGGGTAGGGTGCCGGCCCCATATGCCAGAGGTGGCGGGTTTAAACCCAGCCCTGGCCAAAAACTGCAAATGAATAAATAAATAAATAAATAAATAAATAAGAATATAAGTGGTGAAAGCAGGTTTCTTTGCCTTATTCCAGTACTTGGGGAAAATTCTTCCAACATTTTCTAATCCAGTATAATGTTGACTAGATATGTCATATGTGGTTTTTATTATTTTTGATTATGTATGTTCTATGCATAATTTGTTGAGGGTTTTTGTCATGAAGTGATGCTAGATTTTATTAAATTCTTCTATTCAACATAATACTGGAAGTCCTAGCCTGGGCAGTCAGGCAAGAAAAAGAAAAAAAAAAGGTATCCAAATTGGGATAGAGGAAGTCAAACTATCTCTGTTTACTGAAGATATGTTCTAGTATATAGAAAACCAGAAATACTCCTTCAAAATATTCCTAGAATTGATAAATGAATTCAATAATGTCTCAGGTTTACAAAATCAACATATGTGAATGAGTTACACTGCTATACACCAGTAACAACCAACCTGAGAATCAAATCAACAAAACAGTACCATTTAGAATAGCTACAAAAAAATAAAATAGCTGGAACAATACTAAACCAAGGAGATAAAAGATATCTACAAGAAGAAAAGAGTAACAAGCAGAACTGGCAAAACACTAAAAAAATCCATCAAATTGTGCATCAAAATGATCAGCTAGCTGTGATTAACCATAGTAGACCAAGTAAAAATGAACAAGAAAAGGGAAAATTTTAACCGAAAATCTTGGTATGAGAAACTTGTGGCTCTTGCATCATGACAATGCACCATCTCACACAACACTATCTGTTAGGGAGGTTTTAGCCAATCAACAAATACACTATCCCTACTCCCTGATCTGACCCCCATTGCCATTTTTCTTTACTGAAAGATAAAGTAAATATTGAAAGGCAGACATATGTATGCCATGGAATACTAGTCAGCCATTAAAAAATGGAGATTTTGCATCATTTGTATTAACCTGGACAGAGGTGGAACACATTATTCTTAGTGAAACATCACAGGAATGGAGAAGCATGGATCCTATGTATTCAAATTTGATATGAGGACAATTAATGACAATTAATGACACAGTGGGGCGTGGAGGAAGGGGAGTGCAGACAGAGAGAGAAGGAAGGGGTGAGGGAAAGGAAAATAAAAAAAAGAAAAGAAAATAGTTCTAATTCTCACATAAATTGGATTTAGTTTTGACCAAAGTACATTACTTGAACATTAATTTTTATTCAACTTGGTTTTTTTCTTTTTATTTATTTATTTATTTACTTTTTATTAAATCATAGCTGTGTACATTGATATGATCATGGGGCACTATTCAACTTGTTAATATGTTCTTTGGGATATTGTATCCTCATTTATAAGTGAAACATGTTTGTAATTTCCCTTTATAATAATATATTTTTCCAATTTTAATATCAGGTACATCGAGATAAAGTAGAATTACATTGAAGTATTTCTTCTTTTTCTATTATTTATAAGATTTGGCATGATCTGTTTTTTGAAATTACCTTCTATTTTATTTATAAATATTAGTTGTCTATTTTTTGAGTCTTTGGAAAAAAAAATAAGAAGTAGTTAAGTGATGACTCCATACTGAACCTCAGAGTCAAAGCATTCTAGAATAGACATACTCTTATCTGACAATGTGAATGTTACTGTTTTTGCATTATTATTATTATTATTGCTCAATATTTTATCTCAGCAATCATCTGATTTCTTTTCTGAATGTATTTATCTTTGTTCATTCTTTTTTTTTTTGTGTGTGTGTGTGTGTGATTTTTGGCCAGGGCTGGGTTTGAACCCACCACCTCTGGCATATGGGGCTGGTGCCTTATCCCTTTGAGCCACAGGCTCCACCCTCTTTGTTCTTTCTTTTTTTTTTTTTTTTTTTGTGGTTTTTGGCCAGGGCTAGGTTTGAACCCACCACCTCCGGCATATGGGACCGGCGCCCTACTCCTTGAGCCACAGGCACCACCCCTTTGTTCGTTCTTTACGAGGTTTTTGTTGCTAGTCCTTATCTTAAACATTGTTATTGTTATTAAATTTTAAGCCTTTTTAATTTTGTGAAGGCAAAATTGGAAACCAAATAAACATATGTATATGTATAGAGAAAATTAAAAAAAGAAAGGAAAAAGAATATTGAAAGGAAGACATTTTGATGATATTCAGGACATCAAGGGTAATATGATAAGAGCTCTGATGTCCATTCCAGAAAAGAGTTCTAAAATTACTTTGAAGGGTGGACTAGACAGTGGCATCAGTGCACAGCTTCCCAAGGGGAGTACTTCTAAGGTGATCATAGTAATATTCAGCAATGAGCTGTGTAGCACTTTTTTTAGGATGAATTTGGAAATTTAGTTGTCAGAACTTGTAATAATGAACACTCTCCAAAATGCAAAATTTGTGGAATTGTAACTTATTTAGAAAGAAGTAAGGGAATGTAAAACATGATATTTGCAGTTCCTTCATAACTGAAGAAAAAGAAATAGAAGGAAAATAAAGACACAATTAATTGAACTTCTTTTAAAAAGGGGTACAAATGTATCATGCAGAAAGTTTTCAATGTAATGGCAGCAATATTATCTTTTATTTAATATAATGAATACATTGAACATTGTATTGTTGTTTCAAAGCATGTTCATGGTTGTGCTGTTATCTGAATTAGGAGAAAACGGAGGGTCCAAGAACTGTGATTCTTCTGCAAAATGTCATTCGACTACATAGCAACAAAGGTGGAACAAAAATCGGAGCCCTAGAACCTATGCTTAAGGTTTTCCTCTATTGTATCAATGTTGTCTTTCCAATTTTGAACTAAAAAATAAATGGAAAGAGTAAACAAAAATAAAGAGCTTTTTTCCTCCCTTAATGGTATCAGAAAGAAATTATGTAGGCTTCAAGTTCTTGCATGAGTAGGTATAGCACTATTCTTTTATCTGTGGAGTGATTTATGATTAACAACCAATGTATCAATTAACAAACCACAGGAAATATCCTAGCTAAGACAAATGGCTTCTAGAAAAATCAATAGGCTACTGTAGGATTTTAGACTCAGAACATAGGTGAGGAAATGTCTAAACTGCAAACACTTTAGAGAACAGCACAATATTCACAGGTCTGCAAGTGGTAAGGAATCAATATGATCTGGTGACTGTGGTGGGTGATTGATAGACACTATAACTCTTCTCCCAAAGTACTAGTTTGTGTGAGATGTAAAACACACGCAGGGTATTGATTTAGCAGGAAAATATGCTTTCCTTTTGCTGAGCATGGTTAGCTCAGGTACACTGCTGACACAAATAGTTTAATTGCAAACTCATCATGGGAATTAACATGAGTGCTTATCTTTGGAGAGATTTTGAGACCATCAGTGGGTGGAAAGTGACTTCATTCACCCTCTATGTTAACTAAGAGAAAGTGGACATTTTGATAACCATGATTTTCAGATATTGTGTAGATACAAGGGACATAAACCAAGTAAATATATATATATATATATATATTACAATAGACTTCCTCCACTGGACTAATTGCACTGGCTGTCCTTTATAAAGAAAGAGTACAACTGAATCTATCAGTAAAGTAGATGCTTCTTCATGTAAAATAGAAGCAGTGTCTTGGTATATCCACATTGCCTCCCAGATCTTCCTGCAAATTATAATCCATATTTTTAATAGAGTTGTCTGAGATTACAGGTACAGTTTATGGCCAGTGAACAATATAGAGCTAATTTTACTGGGAAGTGAGCATCAGCTGAATTAATGATGTTTCTATGGAGCTAAGTGTCTACACTTAAGATAAAACATAAGTACAAACACATCAAATATGTTATACTGCTATAAGGAAAATAGATCGCTACCAGGTGTCTATATTTTCTCTACATGCATCTGAAAAGAAATTTCCTGCAGATTTATATCTAAGCTCTTTTGAATACCTCCTTCAAAAAGAAAATTATGTCAGATGGAAGTAAGACTCCAAGTTGACAAGATTAGTTTTCTTATCTTTTAAGAAAATAGGAAGAAACTTTGAAAATTTAGACGCTTAGAATAGTTTACTGAAAAATATTCTGTAATTTTTTCCTGTCTGCAATAAAGCAAGCATGATCTTGGTTGAAAGCAATGTTTTGGACAAGATTTTCTTTTTACGATTCATTCCAGTACTATGAATTTGTGTCTATTATCTTACTTGATGTAATACAAATGTGCTATAGTTTGGTGTTATGGTTTGGCTTAGATATTCATGGCTTTTGAAAGATTAAATGTTTTAAAAGTCAGAATATTTAATTTGGCTAAGTTGTAATCAGATCTATTCCCATATTGGATAGTTTGCTTCATATGAAGAAAAATTCTAGTCTTTGGCCATTTGCAATTTGTACTAGAATAGGAGTCACTTGAAGAAATCAAAAGGTCACACAGCTATGCAAAATCAAAAGAAATTTACTTCTATGTCACAAATAACCTTGATGGCTACTGCTCAAGACAGGTAGCTGTGCATAGAAACATGAGGTTCTACTTACACGAGGAAAAGTAACATTACCAGAGGGCAATAGTATTAAAAAGTAAAAGTAAAGGAAGCAGAGTTTTACCCTTCTCATTCAAAAATAGGAAATAGTGTTTTTTTAAATGGTATTACCTTTGAAAATGTTTGACATGCCATCTAATTCAAGTATCAAATTAAATTGCGAGGTCTACCTTCTCCTTCATGTAAGATAATTTTGCCACCGCCTAATTTGAAGAACTGATTATTCTCCCTGATGCCTCCCCCCCTACATTCACATGCATAAAACGGGCAACTCAGGAATAGAATATATACTTCCCCAAACTAATTCTCTTCATTCTGCTTCGCGTTTTAATTCCAATAGGTAATTTAGCATTGCTCAGAAACCACAACTTTTGCCAATGGGTTCATAATTCATAAAATGCTAGTAATAATATTATCAATTCATTACGCACAAAGAGCCAAGTTTTGCCTGTTGCTAAGTTCAGAAATACAAATACATTGTCGGCACAGTAAGAGAGGGAAACAGCACAAAAATCACTTTCTCCTTTAAAATATGTAAATTGAGAACAGTGTTCTAAAGTGATTGTTTCTGATGCTTTTAGATTGTGAATAATTTTCTTACAACTGCTGAGCCATCTGTTAAACAGTTCTTGCTTATTCAAAAACCTGAACTTAAATATTTTTTTAAATTTCAGTAACAGCTTTTGTTTGAACCCTCTAAACAACGAATACTCTAATGAATAACAGCTCTGATATTCATTGGTCAATTAAGTAGGACAGAAAATTACCTATCTTTTAAAATTGTTTTAAACACTATTTTCCATAGAGAAAGGACAATACACTCACGTCTCTGAGGTCTTATGGCTGTGCCATCTGTGGCCAAGTAAGAAACTATCACATTGGCATTTCTCTTCACCTTGAAAGACTTGCCATTAAATAAAAGAATCTGGAGTACTGTGAAACCAATGGCATAATTCCTAGATATGCAGCTTTCTGACTATAAAATTTTATTCTGAGATCTCACCCTGGAGTCATGTTTTTAAAATGCTAAATATAGTGCTCATATTTGTGTTAAATTAAATTCTGGTTAGTGTTAACAATCCCAATTTCAACACTATACACTACCCTTTTATTCTTACCTCAGTGTGTACCGATCCAAGACAATTTTCATGGATTTCTAAAGTGAATTACTTTTGAATTGTGAACTTGTTTCACTTTCAGGTTTATTCATCTCTGGAAATAATGCATGACTGTGGCCATTTACATTCCAAACCATAAGAAGTTTAGTATTCTAGTTCTATCCGTTGTTACGTGGTCAATTACAAAATAAAATATCATTCAAGTTGTCTGTTGAACAACTCTTATTTCCTGGCTAACCACGTGCTCTATTCTTAAATAAAATAACAAACACTTTACCTAATTCAAGCCTCATTTGTATAGTCTCCTGTATTTCAAATTAATGTAATTTACCTCTATTTATCTCTTAAAAGCCAATATGATGGTTAGCACTATCCTAAAAAGAAGATAGTCCTATAATCCATCTTTCCACCTAAATAAGAACAAATTTAGCATTTAATAGCACCTAAAATATATCAGCTTCCCTCCTTACACCAGAGACAGAAATGGCCAGGACTAAAAGCAACATAAAAAATTAAAATGCGTTCCAACACAAATACATATTTTTACACCAATTATATTTTGTACCTTGATCGTAGTGCTTCTCAGATTTTTAGTGAATCAAGGTAAGGAATGGGAGGGAAAAAGCATCAGAAATCTAGGGACCAGAGAAAGATGAAGTTCTAGAAGGCAACTAGTACAATTTCTAATGAAGTATTTTTTAGGAAAAAAAAATACTAGGCTTTTGCGGACTCATTGCAATAGGACAGCTTTTAGGTTTTTAGGAAATCAAATATTTGAGACTACAATTTGTAATTTGTTAGTGAAGTGTACACATTTATGGTTGGCATATTTATTTATCAATACATTAGGTGGTGAAATGATATGGGGAACTACTTAAAGGAGAGTTTTTTTTTTTTCTTTTTCTGTCTTGTTTTCATTTCAAAAACCCCACTACCAACTTGGGGATTGATTCAAAGTATGTGGTAAGAAAAGACCTGTTGAGTGATTAAAGGCAGAGAAAATGATGATAGAAAGAGATGGTCAAGGGGGGAATAAACAACGATAGAAGCTCCATTTGAGTTTAGCTCATAATAGAAAAATGAAAGCAGCAACCTTCACACTTACAGGACAGTGTCAATATATTTTTCCCACCATGCCCAAATGATACTCTTCGTTAACTAAAAAGCTAATAGTTTACCTTCTCTTGGTGTATATAAACAAGTCCTAGTGTATTCAAAGGGTATCTTGATTTTTCCATAAAATATTAAGTTTATAGAATCATTATAAATGTCTACTGTATATAATCTACTCTAAGTAAATTAAAATCTTGAATCTTCTCTATGTGTTAGTCTTAAAGATTAACTTTAGTGTCAGAATAGCAAAGAATCTTCATTTCCATTGTAATTTTTTGAATTAAGATTGTAATTCAGACTTTTGGCAAATAATAAAGCTCACTTACTACTCTCAAAGTTCTGACAGGCAGTACATATCTGCCATGAACCAATGTCTCAACTAGCCTGACATATCATCTGTAAAAGCCCATTATGACTTTAGTAAATATTGTATAAATTATGGCACATAAAACTTCAATTGATGAATCTGGCCCAGGGAGCCTTCCCAGAAGCAAAAGAAAAAAACATGTGAATGTGTCTGTGTGCTCACCTTTGCAATTAAATACACCACACTGTAAGTTGTGTTTACTTAAGCTATAGCTTGTCATTTTTTTCTACATATATTAACTTTTTTCTTTTCTTTTTTTTTTTTTATTAAATCATAGCTGTGTACATTGATATGATCATGGGGCATCATTCACTAGCTTCACAGACCGTTTGACACACTTTCATCACACTGGTTAACATAGCCTTCCTGGCATTCTCTTCACATACATTAACTTTATTTAAGAGTGTTTTCTATAAATATATATTAAAAGGTTCCAGGGTGACCAATAAATATGAAGGCATAATCTGATTTTTCTGCAAACCATATTTTTTCATAATTTAGCATTTGACCAGAGCAAGATGTTTGGTAGTTATTTTAGCCTCAAGTTATGCTTTATGTCAAATTTTTCAAACTAGTAACTTAATACAAAGGAAAAAAAGGTTGCAGAAGTAGGACAGGAAGTAATAAATGTGGAAGGTGAAAGGAGATATTCAGTGGTCTCAAGGAAGAATGATTAGAAACACACCTTGAATAGAACAGTTCCAGGCCAGAATCTCAAATCTGACATGACTAGGTTTAAAACTTAAGCAAAGTATCTACATATATGATTTTTTCTCTTCAGTGGTAACCTGGAGATAAAGATACACACACATACAGAGAAAGAGAGAGAGAGAGAGAGAGAGAGAGAACATGCGAGAGAGAGAGATGAAAATATATAGATATATATCACAAAATGATTTGCAACGAGTAGATATTCAATTAATAGTAACTATTACTACTAGAGTCATATTGCCACTGCCTGTTATACCTGGTAGAAAATAAATGGAATGGAAAGCAAATGCTGATATGCTGAAAAGAAGCAGTTAAATTTGAACCTACATACATCAATTCTTTTTTTTTTTTTTTTTGGCCGGGGCTGGATTTGAACCCACCACCTCCGGCATATGGGACTGGCACCCTACTCCTTGAGCCACAGGCGCCGCCCAAATCAATTCTTATATTTTTTTATATTTATCCCCTTGATTTACTTCTCTAATTAACTGATTGAACTTTAATAATATGCTACTGTACTCATTCATAATTTTCAAATGTCTTTACAAAAATTTTTTTCTAGTTCATTTATAATGTTATAAAGGAATACCTGAGGATGGGTGATTTATAAAGAAAAGACATTTCCTTTGCTCATGGTTCTATGGTTCTTCAAGGCGTTCAAGAAGTGTGATGCTCACATCTGCATCTATAGAGGGCCTGACTCATTTTAGTCATGGCAGAAAGGAAGGGGAGCTGGTATGTGCAAAGTACATGGCAAGAAATGAAGCAAGAAAGAAGAGAGTCAGATGCCAGGCTCTTTGTAACAACAACCTTTCATGGAAACTAATTGAGCAAGAACCCATCACCATGAGGACAGTACCAATTCATTCATGAGGGATCCATTCCCATGACCCAAACGCTCCTCATTTGGCACATCTCTAACACTGAATATCAAATTTCAATATGAGGATTGAAGGGGCCAAATATCCAAGCCATAGCACATCCATTGCTATTTGAATTATTTTCAGCATTTTTTTGGCCTACTTATCACCCTGGAAAATATTATGCAAAGGCAACTGCAGAATTATACTTACCATTATCAAATTGTTAAGTGACAGAGATAGAAAATTATTTATCTTAGCTTCTCATTTGACAAAAGTAAGGCCTAGGGAAGTTGAAATAACTTTCACAAAGTTACTTATAAATAAGTAGTAATTATAAAACTTTTGCAATAAATGCAAATATCAATAAAAGATATATGAAAATAATTCCAAGACCAACCAGTATACCAGCCATTCTAAACGGTATGCAAAAACAAATTCAAAATAACAAAAAATGTGGGCATTTCCTCAGATCACATTTTCAGTGCAATGTGGACCTGAGATTAGGAATTTCAGTGTTCATAAGATAAGCACAGTATCAATCCAGAATATCCATGAGCGCATTCTGTGTCTATCCAACAAGCATTTCCAGATGTATCACTGCGTTTAACATAATTGGTGATCTTGAAATTTTGCACACTATCTTGAAAGGTTGCAGAGACATTCCATAAACATTGACCTGATGTGACTTTTGACTTTAATATAATTCCATTTTGAAAAGAGTTTCTTTATTCCTATAGTATAGCACCAGGAACAAAAATGCAAGCCAATAATTCTCTGTTGGAGTGTGACTTTCTGACAGAGAATACCTTAAGTTTTTTTTTTTCAGTTGTCTGATTTTGGTCATACAAAATGCTTATAATCTTTTGACCTCATCCTTTCTAGTTTACTCACAGGAAAAAAAAATCACCAGAATTGATACAAAGCTATCATCCTTTTCATATTCAACTTTTAAAATTGTAAGTAAATATTTATTCACAACATTAACAAAAATGTAGATAACATTACCATATTATGAACATTTAAGTGATTAATTCATAGACTTCCTAAATATTCATCACCCAAGAGGCGTTCTGAACACTCTCATATTGTGTACATTAGGTGAGATCCTACCAACTTCCTAAAAAATCTTAAATATTAAAACTCATGTAGTAGTATGAGCCTTCTGAGGTTATAGTACTTAGTTTTTACTACATGCCAAACACTAGGTTTAGTATTGTATATTGTTATTATTATGAATCCCAATGACCACTCTGTTAAACAAGTATTATTTTTTTATATCTTGACAATTCACAAAGAAACTAATGTTCATTAAGTTTAAGTAATTTGTTCATGGTCAGACAACACAAATATGAACCAAGTTTGGATAAAGCTTGTCATTCCATTACACTATACTGTCCCCAAAATTCCACTCAAATATTGTTTTACAAAAATCTAAGAAAAGTAAATGATTCCCATGATTTGCTCAGATCTGATATCAAATAAAAATAGAATTTTGCCCGGGCACATGGTCCCATAATGATCAGAACATTCCTCCATCTTGTTCTCTCTGCTGATGCCATGTAGCATTTGATGGTTGCATAGATCTCAGAGGCACCAGTCACAAGAGTGATACCTGGGATGTTGTCTATGCCTGGTGGGGTATAAACAATAAAGCACCAGGAAAAGGAAAAAGAACATATACTATACAACAATCTTACTCTTCCCTTCTTCAGCCTTACTCTTGCTCCATAACTTACTTTATAAACTTTATTCCTTTTCCCTTTTCATCTGCCTGTTTATACTGGCACATTTACCAGTAAACTCTCCCCTAATAAACAGGAAATATTGAGATAAAAACAAAAAAAACTGTAATAAAATATGAATAACGCTCTCAACTTTCATTTTATCCTGATACTTTACTATTGAATAGTGCTTGTTTCTGATTCAGGTCATGATATACATGAAGCCTTAATTTGCAAGAAGAAATAGATCTTTTGAATGATCTCAGAAAATGTTCTTCAAGCTCATAGTATAGTATAGTATCAGGCACACAGTAGGTGCTCAACAAATATATGTTCATGAAGAGAGTTATGATGAAGATGATGATGGTCTTGGTCATTTCAAGAAAACATAGTTTATGACACTAAAGTACCATTTAAGTTATCTCATTGACTACTGATCGGTGTTTCCCATTAAAAGGATAGAATTTATTAAGGTAAAATTAATGTAAGAACCTCTAAAGCACTACTTTCAACATTTAGGCTTTCTTGATTTTAAAACTCTTCTCTAGTTTTACCTGTAAACAGCCTGACATGTGAGATGACAGCTGGCACAGGATGTCAGAGAAAACTGATCAGACAAAATGAGAATGTTCACAGCATGCTGGACTCTCCACAAAAAATAATGTCGGCAATCAACCTAAATTGTGAAATGTATCAGAACACACACTGGATTATTCATAGGGAAAATAGCACCACTCAAATTTTCCTGTGAGAGAGCCAGTATACCTATTACCCATCCTCAAACAATACCCACAGGCTGATAGTCTGACACCCTAGGAAAGCACTGATGGTATCTGGGACCTCTTTAACATAATGTGTAAGGGCTAAGGCAGGATTCAGTGAGCTAGTTTGCAAGAATACACCTGGATTGCTTAATTCATGATGTTCTCCATTTTCTCTCTTTTTTTTTTCAGATTAATATAAGGGAACAAAAGATGAGGTTACATCATGTGGGTTTATCAGGAAAAGTCACTTTCAACACATTTAGCATACCTAAAGTTTCTTAAAATTCCTACACTTAAGTGATTTTGGAATTTACCTTTAAGGAAAACATTTAAAAATAATTTAAATCAATGTGCAATTAGAATCGCGATCTGTCCAGAAAGTAATAAAATCATTACTGGCTATAGTTTTTGTCTGAGCTTAAGAAAAGGATATGTTGACATTTTCACATGCATAAATGCATAATATTAAATTGCTATGATTCAGATTTACTGATCAGAAAAGACTATGGGTAAAAGAACTTCTGAAGAGTCAATGTTGGCTCCATTTAGTCTGGGACTCTGGATGGGAGTTCACTAAGAATATAAAACTTCTACAAACTAAAGAGCTCTTTCATGATCCTCAAATGCAAGCTGAAATCCTGTTATGATCAGACATTTCCTTACAATGTTCACAACATCCTGAAGCTAAAACTTTCATGAGAAATTTTCTTTTTGGTTCCATTTTTTTCACAACTCTTGAAATTTTAGAAAATGTTGAATGATAAAAAAAGTTATTAAACATGTAAAGATATTTCATTGCTGAAACTGAGGTTGAAAAAAATGGAAATGGTTCTCTTATCACTAGCAAATAAACAGTGCTGCTATAATTTCAATGACACATGCATTGAAATATTTGCTATTTTAGTGGGTTAAAAACAATCTGCTAGTTAAATGAATTTAGACATGCATGCACAGTATTAAGCGATGTTTACAATATTTCAAAAACCTTAAATTGGAGGTTTTTTCCCTCTAAAATATAAATGTCCTTGTGCTATAGCTTTTCAGAGAAACCTTGTAATTTATGAACATCTGGTTACCTTCTCTCATCTCTATAGTTTGCCTGGACTCGGCATGATTCTGATATGAACATGGGTGGCAGATGCCTTGACTTTTGATGCGGTTAATCATGACTGGAAGCATTCCAAGACATTGGTCCCATAGAAGTGTGGTAGTATGGGGACTCTTGTGTAATGGTAAACAGAGCAACAGAATTCCTGTTCCTGCACAGTTTCTCTTCTTGTTAAAGATTTTGAGGTTTGGGCGGTGCCTGTGGCTCAAAGTGGTAGGGCGCCAGTCCTATATGCCAGAGTTGGTGGGTTCAAACCCAGCCCCGGCCAAAACCCTCAAAAAAAAAAAAAAAAAAAGATTTTGAGGTTTATTTTCTCTGCCTTTGCGCAATTGCTATTAGGTAGAACTCCTTTAACAACACTGAGGAAAATAAAACTGTTTTGTGCATACTATGTTTAATGTTGCTCAGTAGTTAATCATAGAAAAAGTCAATTGTCTGTTTCCTATCGCTGATTGTAGAAATTTATTTGGTAGACTGTTTTTGCATGTGAAATGTTGATAAATCATTAAAACTACTTCAGCAAAGTATCTGTTCTTATTTCTGACAGTGAAAAAAATTACAATGAATCAGAAAATAGAGGAAAATATGGTGAATGTTCTTCCTGAAATTAAAACAAGAAAAGCAATCAACTTGACTATTTCCCTTTACGTAAAATCTAATTTTCTTTCAACAATTGCATTTAACCAGTTAAAATATTCATCTATTTTCCCAATGTAATCGTTCTTTCCACTAACTGGCAGACCACAGTCCCATTAACACAGCCAAAAAGACAGGCTTTCCTCTGACTTTCAGGCTTTTTTTGTGAAAGTTAGCAACATTCAGTGTCAAACTGATAACAGAAAAGAAGAGAAGATTATAACACCAAAGCCAGAGACAAAATTCCTAGTGGAATGAATTCAAAAAGCAAATGTGTACTGAACAAAGTGGAGACATTCCTGCTAAATCAGTGGTATTAATAGGCATTATTTCAAGCTTAGCCCTTTTATACAGCAATCATCCTGAAAGCTGCCTTTTGGAGCATTCCCTGTCTCATAAAAAGCTGTGTGATTTCAAAGATTGAAACAACAAAAGGGTCAGAATAATTAATGTAAAATGTAAGATCGGCATGCAGAGGTGCCACTTCGGTATGGAAGCATCATAAAAAGAAGTGTAAAAAGCCCAGAAGGGAATAACAAATATTGTTCCCTGAAAATGGCCACCAAGCGAGGACTTGTCAATTTCAAGAGCTTTCATATGTTTCAAAATTGGAGCAATTTATCCTGCTATTAGGTTCCTAATTGGTTTGGAGATTTCTGTCCCTTCCAGTTGCATCTCCCTTTCCATGTGATGTACACGGTCTGTTTACTTTTTTCTTTCATTTCTAATAAAGGCTCTGATAAAAAAAAAAAGAACAAAACAATAAGAATATTGTTTTCATTGATCTTTGCTGCACTGGGTTAATATTTTATATTTCTGTTTTTTTAATACTGAAATTTTGTGGAGCACTCCTGCTGCTTATCACTGTGCTTCCTGCTAGGGCAACCCTTTACCTCTGCCATCTTCACCAGTAGCTCGTTCAAAATTTTGTAACATTTTCCTCTTTGCAAAATATACCCACCTTCAGGATTTGTATTAAAGGGAATATCACATTAAGAACAACCTACCTTGAAGGCTATGACCTACAAATGTTCACCTGGTAAATTCTGAAGTTGAAATTCATATACCTTGAAATGTGTTTAGTAATTCTACAGTATTGTCTTCTGAAATTTAACTTTATCAATTGCTTGGCATTTATGCCAGAGTTTGCATATGCTGGAGGGCTACAGTACAGAATTGACATGCCTGGTAGAACAATAGATGACTCAACCTCACTATGGACAATATAGCACAGTATAGGTGGTCTCTTTACACTTTTCAAACTAATAACTTCTCAAACCTCCCTAATTGCTTTCAAGACACAAATAGGCATTTTGCTTAGTCTTCGCATAATAAAATATGTTATGCAATTAGAAATACTCTTCCTAAGTTTATTTTATGGAAATTTGTACAACCTTCACATTGAGCTCTTGCAATAAAGTGAAATAATAAAGCAATTAGGTAGGGAAGAACTAGGAATTCTAATATTGTAATATGATTATAATGCTTCATCCAATAAATTCTCTGGAATCTGGATAAGAACCAAGAACTAATGTCATTCCACTATTGAGAGTAAATGATACAAAAGTTTCAAGTCTTTCTGATTTTCCTCATTCAATAAACTCTTTCCTTGCAGTGAGAAGTATTAACAGAATATATTCGCCATCCCACCCTTCCCCCCCACACACACATAGATCACGCATGAGCAGCTCTTTATCTGTCCTCCATCCTAAACTTAAATGTAATTAGGCCTGCCACAAGTTGAAGAAAAATTATTTGGTTTTGAAATTGGACTTGACTTTGCCAAATATGTCAATAGTTCATCTTCGTTTCTGAAATTGGATTTGCATACCTCCCCCTTTGTTAAACTGCTAAGACATAACAAGCATTGAATTCTGTTCAGGTACATTTTGTCATTACTAAAGTGTTATCCTCTCTTTAAATGATAAAATAAATCATATGCAAGAGTGTGTATGCACGAACAAAATGTATGTGGGAGTAAAATGAGCACTGCAGCGGTTGCCAGCAGCCCATTAATTGAAACTCCCTTGTTTTTCCAGATTCTGAATAATTCCCATCTGCCTTGGTTCTCTCTGAGCATGAAATCCAAGTCCCTTAGTAGGGGGTGGGGGAATCTGAAGACTAGAGCACTGAGCCAGATCAAGAATGTTAGCATTGCCCCACGGGGAATATGAAACTAAGATTCAAAGAACTCTTCAAACTGCTTACTTGTCCCTAAAACATCGTGCAATTGCAGAGATAAGATGATAATCTGCTTGCACTGATTACTAACTATGCATTTGCTCATGAAGGTTTGTTATATGCAAGTATTTTCTCCTAGAAATGGTGCAGGTGCACTGTAGCCTTTTGCTACATCTGACTAAAAATAGGCTCAAGTTCTGTGCCACGGTGATTTAATTCCTGTACATAGCAGTCTGTCACCTACATTCATATGGAGTTTCTCAATTTTATATTCCCGGGGCTATCTTATAAAATTGCACCACCCCTCCTTTCAGCCACCCATTTATTTTCTTTGATAGGAAGATGGGATCTCATTCCTGACTCAGCAGCTTTTTAACTTATTATTTACCCCACTGCACATTCAGGTTTTCTGTTATAACAGCTCTTCAATCCCTGTATACAGAGTGAATTGGTGATTTCTAATTATTTTTTCTGAGGCCCTATACTATATCAGTTTATAAATTTCCTGAAGTTAATACAAACAGATAATGATCTACTATCATTTTATTGCTAATTACAGGTGAATGTATTATTGTATCATTATGTATATGATATATATATACATTATTTTTATTAAATGGGTGCAGGTGAAGTTAGTAAGTGTAGAGTATAAGGATTTGAACACAATAATTAAGGAACACTGGTCTTTTTCTCTTCATCAGCACACTCTGCAATGGCTCTTCCATCCAAAGTTGGTATTTCATAGTCTTTTGGCTATAAAGGCATATTCTGAAATAATAATCCATACTGATTATATGTCTACTTAAAACTATGTTCTGCTTTGAATCACTCACTTCTCTCAAAATATGTCATATGTATTTCTTTCATATTCCACATCTCATCTTGAGCAAATTGTTCAATTTCTGCAAAAGAAGAATATTTTTCCACGACGAAATTGGAAGCTTGACTCAAATTCATTTAGAATATAGTTAACATTTATAAGGATGTAAAAACATCCTGTGCTCTGAACATGAAACAGATAGTTTCCTTAAAAACCTAGTTCTTCTAATACTTTTCTCATTAATCCATTCTTCTCTCTTGTCCCACTTCTCTTCCTATCTTTACACGTGCTGTCTTCTGGTCTTCACAAAGTTTGTTCTTTGGTTATGAGTCTAGTAGTATCGCACTGGTCATATACAAGGTTTTTGGGTAAGAGATTCTCTCTCAGCTGAGGACATGAATTATTACCAAATACGTTGCTTCCAAGGAGTGTTCTATCAAGCGTGCCTTAATTGACTAGAGACTGAAAATTTTCTCAAAAGTACTATAGGAGTACCATGGAGGAAAAAAACCTAATGCCATTCTTAAATTTGTTTAAGTACAATTAGTATTTTTAAACAAAATGTGGGCAAATTTTATGCTCTATATGGTCACCAAGAAAGTGAGTTCTATGCTACATGAGTATATAGTTTCAACGTAAGTGACATTATAGGTTCTAGTTTTTTTTTCTTTTTTTTTTTCAAATAGGAGGAGGGTTCTCATGTAGATATCCTTAGAAGTGATTTTTTAAAGAACATGCTGATAAAATAAATACTTATGTCTTCTTTCAAGGAATAAAATTCAAAGAAGGGAAATATTCTAAATTAAGGAAATTGGGCCTAGTGAGGTGGCTCACGCCTGTAATCCTAGCACTCTGGGAGGCCGTGGCAGGTGGATTGCCTTAGCCCAGGAGTTCAAGACCAGTCTGAGCCAGGGTGAGACCTCCACCTCTAAAAATAGCTGGGCATTGTGGCAGGTGCCTATAGTCTCAGCTACTCAGGAGGCTAAAGCAGGAGGATTGCTTGAGCCGAAGAGTTTGAGGTTACTGTAAGCTATGACACCATGGCACTCTTTGGAGGGTGACAGAAAACGAAAAAATAAACCCAACTACAGATCAGTGACCATAGCACAGTGGTTACCATGCCGGCCACGTACATCAAGGCTGAGGGGCTCAAACCCAGCCCGGGCCTGCTAGATAATGACAACTGCAACAACAACAAAAAAATGAATGGGCATTGTGATGGGCACCTGTAGTCCCAGCTACTCGGGAGGCTAAGGCAAGAGGATCACTCGAGCCCAAGAGCTGGAGATTGCTGTGAGCTATGATGCTACAGCACTCTACCAAGGGTTAAAAGTGAACTGGTCCCAATTTTCTGCCTTTTACATGTAACTTCTGAGGGTGAATCAATTATAAAACATTACGTGAGGTTGGGAGAAGGTGATAAAGGAGGAAGAACTGAAGTAATATTATTACTATCAAGAGATTTAAGATAAAATTTCTATACCTGAAGTAGTCGAGAGAAAGGAAGATGAAGTAATGGTAACTGTTTATTTAAATCATGCCATTTAAATTAAAATTGAAATCAGATTTACCATTTGTCTCTATTACTCAATGTACTAAAACACAGCAAGAACCTGATTAGAATTTGTGAGCCCAGGTGACTTAGTCTATGATGTTAGTTAAAACTTTATTTGTAGGAACAGAATAAACTTTAAACTAATCATTACACTGTATAAAATTATTCTAGTTAAATGAAATTATTAGGTAGGTCTTATCTCACCACTGAGCATTAGAAAAACATGTCGGAGAAACCATGAGAATGGTACCCACAGAAGACCAGCAAGAAGAAGGAATAGTTTATCTTTAAGCAGAAGTGTGATTCCTTGAAATTTGTAGAAGGCTCTGCTTTTGAATATGGAACTTTTTTGTCCGCATTTTTGCTATTTTAACTTTTAAAATTTTGCTATTTAAACTTTTAAAATTTTACCTTCCCAAATAATCCTTTCATAAAGCACTTTCTTTTCATAAATTAGTTTATTCTTCATTTTCTAGCCATGATCAACAAGCTCTACCTAACAACTTGAATTAATGCTTTGAAAGAAAGGCTGAGAATTTTTTTAATTGCTGCCTCAGAAAGTATTATCTTAGATTTTTTTTTTTTTTAAAAACATCATCAGTAAGATTCTCAGAAATTATCATAAGTCATGCACAACTGGACTTCTTTCCATTTGAGCCAATCTGTTGACCAGGGAACACCCATAGAAGTACACAGAGTTTTCTTTTTAAAGAAAAAAAATAAATTCCTGAAAATTACAGCAAATGGTTAATTGAAAGAAAGACAGATTGGTAAGCCATCTGTGGCCTGACTAGCATTGGGAAGAAACTAGATCAGCTGGCTCTCTGTCATTGCTCTAATTTATAAGTCCTAGAAAATAATCACACTGCCATTTCCAGTCCTGGTCTCGTGGCTCTGCCACCTAATAAGTGTGCAGACATATGCAAATCCCTTATCCCTAATATTCTCTGTGCCTCAATTTCCTTGTCTATAAAATTCTGATAATGGTCATTTCTACCTCACAGTGTTTTATGAGGATTTACTGAGATAATGTGTGGCATAATTCTGAAAATGATGAATAATGTACCCAAAAAAATGTTTAGCATGGTTTTTGTTATATAGATGTTAGGTGCTGATATTATTTTGGTATTCTTATTACCTAATAGCTAATGTAAAATGGTCTATTAAACTTGCTATATTTGCCTTTTTGTTTTACTTGACATTGCATTTTTGTAAATGGATCGTTTCTTCCCCCAATTGAAATCAAGGTAGGCATCTTGCTAAATCACACACTTTGACAGGCTTCACTTTTTATTTCACAAACCCTATATATATCATGTTTACACAAAATATCAATACCTTATGTACCAGTCTGCCTAATACTTATGCCAATACAACACCAAGATATTAATTGAACTGATCAATAATTAAAATTGAAGCAGTCTATACTTATCTTCTGCATGTGTAGGGAAAAAGTGATCTTTATTTAGAGAGTCCAAATCAGTCTCCTTACTTATGTAAACAACTCTTCACCAATGAATATCACCCATCCATACAGATTTCTGCTCAGAGAAATCACAAAATATGCATTATCACTTGCTATTCTTTAATTTTCAGTTTGTTTCTGCAGTTTATTCCATTATTTACCATATTTAGTTGTCTCTCATTTGAATAGCCAGATGTTGAAAGTGATATAATTGCTTTTCTCACATGTCTGAAGACTCAAAACTAAGTACAATATAGGCATGTCTTTGATAATTGATAATTTAATATGATCTAGTGGAAAGAGGAACCTAAGCTAACAAATAGCTGTCACCATTGTGCATAGAAAACAAGGACTATTTTCTACTCATTTGCTATCCAATTTCATAAACAATGTTTGACTTATAAAACATACTGCAACGTGACCCTTTACATAGAGAAACTATAACCTCCCTTCAAAGACTACCACACTATCCACATCATAAAACCCAGATGCTGTTATATGTTCAAGAGTAATTTAAAAAGAAAAATCCATCAGACATTAATCAGAATCATTACATGCAAAAATCATCTCCCATTCAGAAGGCTATCTATTTGCATTTGATGTAGTGCCCTTAGCTGTGCAGAAGCTCTTGACCATATCCCAGTAACATATTTTTGGTGTTGCTTCAATTGCTAGGGGAGTCTTCCTCATAAAATATTTTCCCAGGCCAATATCTTCAAGCATTTTCCCTGCACTCTCTTCTAATATTTCTATAGTTTCATATCTTACAGTTAAATCTTTTATCCATTGAGAATCAATTTTTGTTAGTGGTAAGAGGTGTGGGTTAGTTTCAGTCTTCTATAGGTCGCTAGCCAGTTCTCCCAGCACCATTTGTTAAATAGGGATTCTTTTGCCCAATGCATGTTTTTGTTAGGTTTGTCAAAAATCAAATGACAATATGTGGCTGGGTTCATCTCTAGATTCTCTATTCTATTCCAATTATCTACATCTCTATTTTTATGACAATATCATGCTATTTTGATCACTATAAATTTGTAGTATAACCTGAGGCCTGGTAGTGTGATGCCTCCATATTTGTTTTTTATTTCTAAGTAGTGTATTGGCTAGTCAGGGTCTTTTCTGATTCCATATAAAATGAAAAACTATTTTTTTTCAAGTTCTTTAAAGTAAGGCATTGGTGCTTTGATAGAGATTGCATTAAATCTTCAGATTGCTTTGGGTAGTATGGACATTTTAACAATGTTGATTCTTCCCAGCCATAAGCATGGTATGTTTTTCCATCTGTTAACATCTTCTGCTATTTCTTTTCTCAGGCTTTCATAATTCTCTTTATATATATCTTTCATGTCCTCTGTTAGATAAATTCCCAGTTATTTCATCTTCTTTGGCATTACTCTAAAAGAAATAGAGTTCATAACTATCTACAGAAAACTCAAATTAATTAATAATGGAGGATCAAAAAACCCCATTTCTTTGTGAACAAGAGACTTGAAGAGAAACTTCTCTGAAAATGATAGGTAAATGGCCAACAAACACATGAAAAAAATACTCATCATCTTTAATCGTCAGAGAAATGCAAATCAAAATCACTTTGAGATATCACCTAACTCCAGTAAGATTAGCTCACATCACAAAATCCCCAAATTGCAGATATCGGTGTGGATGCAGAGAGAAGGGAACACTTCTACACTGCTGGTGGTATTGCAAACAAATACAGCCTTTTTGGATAAAAGTGTGGAGAATTCTCAAGAATCTAAAAGTTGACCTTCCATTTGATCCCTCAATTCCATTACTAGGTATCTACTCAGAAGAACAAAAATCATTTTACAACAAAGACATTTGTACTAGAATGTTTATTGCAGCCCAATTCATAATTGCCAAGTTGTAGAAGCAGCGTAAATGCCCAACAACCCATGAATAGACTAACAAACTGTGGTATATGTATACGAAGATATGCTATTCAGCTATAAAAGAAGATAGAGAGATTTCACCTGTATGGAGTTGAAAGACATTCTTCTTAGTAAAATATCTCAAGAATGAAAAAAATTATATAATATATTCAATATTATTATTAAACCAATATAAAAACACTTATACTCTTCTATGAAAGATAAATCACATATATAGATTAACAAGTGGGAAGGAGGGGGGAAGGAAGAAGGGGAAGGGAGAAGGTGCTTGGTGGGAAGAGGGAGAGTGTTTGATGGTATATCGACTAATGTGCAAAATGCAAGGGTATGTTTCTAAACAACTAAGAGTAAACTGTAAATGTCTTACCACAAAAATAATTAAGTGATGTGATGGTTATATTAATAACTTTTATTTAAGCATTCCATATTGTACATCAAATCATCACATTATACCCTATAAATGTATAGTTATTATTTAATAAAATAATTAAAAAAAGAAAAATTAAAAAAAGAAAATTCTATTGTAATATGAAACATGCTTTAATCACTACATATAATTATAAAAAGTAAATAATTCTCACATTAATTGAATTAAACTTATAAAAATGAATAATTAAAAATTAATGACTGAATTCCAGCATCATACTCCCAAATAGTACCAAGGCAAAAAAATGATGACCTTACCTACCCACTGATTCTATTTTGATTTCCCATGAATGTTTTGGAAATATTGACACTAGACATCACCTGTTTAGGGTGAGATTTCATTGGGCTTTAAGCTAATGCTTGTAACATATTCTGATTTAACGGGATGGACTGTATTAAATATTAATAAAATATTACTATTTTAGTTGTCTTAATATAATTAATCATCCTTTCACATTCTGTCTATCTTTTTTCCCATTCTTGTTATTATTCTCATGGTGACTTGTTCCTTTCTTAAAGATCAGAAAACATTTCTATTTGGATTTCACTTTTTTTTGGTGTCAAATGACAAACTCTTCTGATCAAAAGGGTTAAACGACTACATTTGGAGTCTTGTCCATGTAACTGAAAAAAAAACCAAACCAGGAATAAGTTTTGAGATGAAGTCTCAGGAGTTGGAAAATTGTACTATTTTTTTCAAAATGTAGACGTTTTTCTATTGTAATATATTCCTCATTTCTTAGTGAGATGATTTTTCTTTAAAGTTTGCCACTTAAAAATCTTTACTTATTTAACTATACTAGTTTACCTTCAGTTCTAGATGGTTGATGATCTACCTATGCATAAATAGCTGGAAAGATGGGAAGGAGGCAAGATGGCTGACTGAAGCCAGCTTTCCACAGAGGCTCCCATCCAGAAAGAGAGTTAAAGAACAGAAGTTTAGCAAATAACCTGGTGGATTAGAACTGAGCCAAGAGAAAAGGTTGAAGAACGCACATCAACCCTGCTGAGGCGAGCTGTGACCCCAAGGATACAAACAAAAGGTACAAAATCCATCGCCAAGTGGACAGCAGTCCCCTCCCCCGTGAGAATGGCTCGCAGTACTCCATAAACAAGCAAGCAGAGTTCAATATTCCTCTCATAATATCCCACAGGAGAGACCCTCTAAAAACTAGACCTACTTTCCCTCCTAGGGTGCCATGGCTCTCTCCTGCCAGGCATAAAACTGTATAAAACTGTATATATTCTCTACCTCCAATACTGAACTCCCAGCACTCCCCTCCACTCTCACTCTGAGGTCTGGAAGCCTGTCCCCTAGGAGTTCAGATTCTTGGGTATTTTCTCAAGAGGTGTGGACAGGGCATGGACTGCTGCTGGTCAGTGCTGATTCTGTGGTATGGGAGTAAGGAGAGGATGGTCAGCTGAGAGGGAACCATGCAGGAGCGGCAGTGCCCCAAGGCACAGAGCAGCAGCCACAGTGCCAACAATAGGGGTCACCCATGGATATTCTGGAGTCACACCCCCTGTCTTTCTTGGCAACCAGAGAAGGCCGGGCATCTTATCTGGTGGGAGCCACTGGTGGAACAGATCTGGGATGGAAATGCAGGCCCTATGAGTAAAGGGTTTGCCTGAGGAGGTACCGGCCTGGGCAGAGCACAGAGACTAGAATACACACGTGCAGACCCAGCAGATTCCCAGGGCAGGGCTGACCCAGAGGACCACTTTACTGAGCCTAAGACGCACCGGGCCCTCAGGGAATCATTAGCCAAGACAAAGGAGGGCAGGCAGAGGCTGGAACTGACAGCTAATCAAGCTGCTCAAATACAAACTGCAGCCTAGACCCAGCAGCCACACAGACTGGGCCTGAGTCACAATTTCTGTGCACTCAAATACTGTCTGATCTCCAGGGGAATATAGCTGGGACAGAAACAAATTCTGCAAAATTGTCCTGTTCTGTCAGTGGCATCAATCAGGGACAGGGCTGGAACTGAGAGAACAGCCCCAGCCTCCATTAAGTACCTAAGGTTGTCATGCCTCACCTTTCCCTGCTGGATAGTGACCTGGCTGAGGAGACATAGATCTCCCTGTGATTCAGGCAGGTGCAAATCCCTAGAATATCTGCTCGTTGAGGCAACTGGGTCAAAGCCCTGCGGGGTTATCAGTGACTTGGTATGACAGAGGTGCAAGGTGCGAATGAGGCATCAAACTTCCTAGACTAATCTATCTGCTGGGTGGGTCCTCCTGACCTCATGGACCACCAGAGCGAGTCAGATTTGACTTGTCAGCAGACACCTATGATCTAGTTGCCAGAGATCTTTTGAACTCTCCCCTGAGACAGGTGCTGACTGAGACAATTCATTTGGACCTCAGGAACTGGGCAAATTGCCCAAGGACTATCTAAGTGGTACCCTGGGTGTGTGGTTGTGGGTAGGTTTAATTTTCCTTTTCCAATTGTTGCCTTTGGGGGGCAGGTTGACTTAATTGCTTGTATTTCTCCACCGCTGAGACTACAACCCAGAGTAACTGATTCACCAGAGTCAGACAGTGACCATCTGAAAACAAGACAGAGCCACTTAGCCCCACAACACTAAGCAGATCCCCCATTTCTCAGGCTATACCACTGTATGGGTCCTTGGCGAAGCTCGAGGGGAAAAGGTACAGACACCAGTCCCAGCTTTGGGGCAAAGGTCTGGTTAATCACTACTCCTGGAGCCCCCAAACCAACTTTTCCTAATCTGCTCATCTAGTCAAATGGTGTAAAATAATCATGGGGTGGAATCAGCAAAAAACTTCAGTAACATGAATAAACAGAATAGATCAACCCCACCAAGAAAAGATATGACAGACACAACTGAAGATCCCATTCATAAACAGATGGCCAAGATGTCAGAAATCAAATTCAGAATTTGGATTGCAAACAAGATTAATAGAATGGAGGAAAAGTTGGAATTAGAAATTCCAGGAGCAATTCAAAAGTTGTCTAAAGAATTCAACAAATTTAAAGACAAAATCACCAAAGATTTTGACACATTGAGACAAAAAATTGGAGCCCTCAAAGATCTGAAAAATACAGTAGAATCCCTCGGTAACAGAGTGGAGCAAGCTGAAGAAAGGATTTCTGACATCGAAAACAAAGCTTTTGAACATACCTAAAACACACAAAGAGGAAGAGAAATAGACACCAAAAACATATCATTCTCTCAGAGAGCTCTGGGATAATTAGAAGAAAACTAATACTCGCCTCATAGGAATCCCTAAAAGTGAAGAAATGGCTTCGCAAGGCACAGAGTCTCTTCTCCATGAAATTATAAAAGAGAATTTTCCAGACATGCCGAGAGATTCTGAAATTCAGATAGTAGACAGTTTCAGAACCGCAGCACAACTCAACCCGAATTGGACATCCCCCAGGCACATCATAATTAACTTTACAAAAGTTAATATAAAGGCAAAAATTCTGAAAGCAGCCAGTCGTAAAAAACTATAACCTACAAAAGGCAGAATATTAGAATGACTGCAGATCTCTCTGCTGAAACCTTCCAAGCCAGAAGAGGGTGCTCATCAACTTTTAATCTCCTAAAACAAAATAACTTTCACCCCAGAATCCTGTATCCACCTAAACTGAGTTTCATTTATGATGGAGAAATTAAATGTTTTAATGATATTCACATGTTAAAGAAATTTGCCATAACTAAACCAGCTCTTCTGGATATTCTCAGACTTAGCCTCCGTAATGACCAGGACAATCCTCTACCACAAAAGTAAACTCACTCAGAAACTTTTGATCAAACTCCTACTTCCACAGTGGCAAAGAGATTAAAAAAATCCAGTGGACTTTCAAAAAACTCGATACCCAAAACTCTACCAGGTTATCAATATTCTCCATTAATGTTAATGGTCTAAATTGTCCTTTAAAGAGGCGTAGGTTGGCTAACTGGATACAAAAACTCAGGCCAGGTATCAGCTGCATACAAGAATCTCATCTTACCTTAAAAGATAAATATAGACTTAGGGTAAAGGGATGGTCATCTATATTTCAGACAAATGGAAATCAGAAAAAAGCAGGTGTTGCAATTCTATTTTTAGATACAATAGGCTTTAAACCAACAAAAGTAAGGAAGGATAAGAACGGTCACTTCATATTTGTTAAGGGTAACAGTCAATATGATGAGATTTCAATTATTAATATTTATGCACCCAACCAGAATGCATCTCAATTTATAAGAGAAACTCTAACAGAGATGAGCAACTTCATTTCCTCCAGCTCCATAATAGTCAGAGATTTTAACACTCCTTTGGCAGTGTTGGATAGATTCTCCAATAAGAAGCTGAGCAAAGAAATTCTAGATTTAAACTGAACCATTCGACATTTGGATTTAGCAGACATCTACAGAACATTTCATCTCCCCAAAACGGAAAACACATTCTTCTCATCAGCCCACGGAACATACTACAAAATCGATCACATCTTAGGTCAAAAGGCTAACCTCAGTAAATTTAAAGGAATAAAAATTAATCATTGGATTTTCTCGGATCATCATGGAATAAAAGTTGAACTCAGTAACAAGAGGAATCTGCATACTCATACAAACACATGGGAGTTAAATAATATTATGATGAATGATAGCCGGGTTATAGATGAGATTAAGAAGGAAATTACCAAATTTTTGGAACAAAACGACAATGAAGACATGAATTATCAGAACCTCTGTGAT
The DNA here is from genome assembly GCF_027406575.1 of Nycticebus coucang. Classification (NCBI taxonomy): domain Eukaryota; kingdom Metazoa; phylum Chordata; class Mammalia; order Primates; family Lorisidae; genus Nycticebus; species Nycticebus coucang. Next base: position 109,650,072 of record NC_069804.1, read on the forward strand.
ACCTCAAAGGCAGTCCTAAGAGAGAAATTAATAGCACTAAAAGCCTTCCTCTAGAGAACGGAAAGAGAGGAAGTTAACAACTTAAGGAAACTTCTCAAGCAACTGGAAAAGGAAGAACATTCTAACCCCAAACCCAGTAGAAGAAAAGAAATAACAAAAATTAGAACGGATTTAAATGAAATTGAAAACAAAAGGATTATACAACAGATCAAGAAATCAAAAAGTTGGTTTTTTGAAAAGGTCCATAAAATAGATAAAACTTTGGTTAACCTAACCAGGAAAAAAAAAAAAAAAAAAAAAGAGTAAAATCTCTAATTTCATCAATTAGAAATGACAAAGATGAAATAACAAAAGACTCCTCAGAAATTCAAAAAAACCTTAATGAACATTACAAGAAACTTTATTCTCAGAAATATAAAAAATGAACAAAATTGACCAATACTTGGAAGCATGTCACCTTCCAAGTCTTAGCCAGAAGCAAGTGGAAATGTTGAACAGGCCTATATCAAGTTCTGAAACAGCATCAGCCGTACAAAATCTCCCTAAAGAGAAAAGCCTGAGATGAGAAGGCTTCACATAAGAATTCTGCCAAACCATTAAAGAGGAACTAGTACATATATTACTCAACCTGTCCCAAAATATAGAAAAAAAAGGAAGACTACCCAACATGTTCTATGAAGCAAACTTCACCCTGATCCCAAAACCAGGAAAAGACCCAACAAGAAAAGAAAATTATAGACCAATATTACTAATGAATATTGATGCAAAAATATTCAACAAGATCCTAGCTAACAGAATCTAGCAACACATCAAACAAATAGTACATCATGACCAAGTCGGTTTTATCCCAGGGTCTCAAGGCTGGTTCAATATACATAAATCTATAAATATAATTCAGCACATAAGCAAATTAAAAAAAAAGACCATATGATTCTCTCAAATGATGCATAAAAAGCCTTTGATAATATCCAGCATCCCTTCATGATCAGAATACTTAAGAAAATTGATATATAAACCGGTAGAGGCTATCTATAGTAAACCCACAGCCAATATTGTATTGAATGAAGTTAAATTGAAATCATTTCCACTCAGCTCAGGAACCAGACAAGGTTGCCCATTGTATCCACTGCTCTTTAACATTGTAATGGAAGTTTTAGCCATTGCAATTAGGGAAGAAAAGGAAACCAAGGGTATCCATATAGGGTCAAAAGAGATCAAACTTTCACTCATCACAGATGATATGATTGTATATCTGCAATACACCATGGATACACCAATTTTGGTATATGTACACCATTTTCTACTCCAATATTCTTAGAAGTGTTCAAGGAATACAGCAGTGTCTCAGATTACAAAATCAACATTCATAAATCAGTAGCCTTAATATCTACCAATAATAGTCAAGCTAAAAAAAACAGTCAAGGACTCTATTCCGTTCATAGTAATGCCAAAAAAGATGAAATGTTTGGGAGATTATTTAGCAAAGGACATGAAAGATCTCTATAAAGAGAACTATGAAACTCTAAGAAAAGAAATAGCTATAATGTTAACAAATAGAAAATATACCATGCTCATAGCTGGGAAGAATCAACATTGTTAAAATGTCTATACTACCCAAAGCAATATACAATTTTATGCAATCCCTATTAAAGCTCCACTGTCATACTTTAAAGATCTCAAAAAAATAAAATAATATTTCATTTTATATGAAATCAGAAAAAAACTTGAATAGCCAAGACATTACTCATAAATAAAAACAAAACAGGAGAAATCATGCTACCAGACCTCAGACCATACTGTAAATCAATAGGGACAAAATAGCATGGTACTGGCACAAAAACAGAGAGGTAGATGTATGGAACAGAATGGAGAACCAAGAGATGAACCCAGCTACTTACCGTTATTTGATCTTTGACATGCCAATTAAAACCATTCTGTGGGGAAAATGTTCCTTATTTAACAAATGTTGGGTGAACTGGCTTGTAACCTGTAGAAGACTGAAACTGAACCCACACCTTTCACCATTAATTAAGATAGACCATCACTGGATAAAGGATTTAAACTTAAGACATGAAACTATAAAAATACTAGAAGAAAGTGCAGGCAAAACTCTTGAAGGAATCAGCCTGAGCAAATATTTTAGGAGGAGGACACCCCGGGCAATTGAAGCAGCTTCAAAAATACGCTACTAGTACCTCATCAAACTAAAAAGCTTCTGCACAGACAAGAACACAGTAAGTAAAGCAAGCAGACAGCCCTCAGAATGGGAGAAGATATTTGAAGGTTATGTCTCTGACTAAGGTTTAATAACCAGTATCCACAGAGAACTCAAACATATTAGCAAGAAAAGAACAAGTGATCCCATCGCAGGCTGGGCAAGGGACTTGAAGAGAAACTTCTCTGAAGTAGATAGCTGCACAGCCTATAGACATATAAAAAAATGCTCATCATCTTTAATCATCAGAAATGCAAATCAAATCTACTTTGAGATATCATCTAACTCTAGCAAGAGTGGCCTATATCACAAAATCCCAAGACCAGAAATGTTGGCGTGGATGTGGAGAAAAGGGAACACTTCTACACTGCTGGTGGGAATGCAAATCAATACATTCCTTTTTGAAAGATGTTTGGATAACTCTTTGAGATCTAAAAATAGATCTACTATTCAATCCTATAATTCCTCTACTAGGTATATACCCAGAAAACCAAAAAATCACATTACAACAAAGATATTTGTACCAGAATGTTTATTGAAGCCCAATTTACAATTGCTAAGTCATGGAAAAATCCCAAGTGCCCATCGATCCACGAATGGATTAATAAATTGTGGTATATGTACACCATGGAATATTATGCAGCCTTAAAGAAAGATGGAGACTTTCCTCTTTCATGTTTACATGGATGGAGCTGGAACATATTCTTCTTAGTAAAGTATCTCAAGAATGGAAGAAAAAGTATCCAATGTACTCAGCCCTACTATGAAACTAATTTATAGCTTTCATATGAAAGCTATAACCCAAATGTAACCTAAGAATATGGGGTGACAGGAGCTTAGGGAAGGTGGAAGTTTGGGCAGAGGGAGGGAATTGGTGGGACCATGCCTATGGTGCATCTTACAAGGGTACATGTGAACCTTACTAAATGTAGAATATAAATGTCTTAGCACAACAACTGAGATAATGCCAGGAAGGCTATCTTAACCAGTGTGATGAAAACATGTCAAATGTTCTATAAAACCAGTGTATGGTGCCCCTTGTTTGCATTAATGTACACAGCTATTATTTAATAATATTTAAATTTTTTAAATAGCTGGAAAGATGACTAGGTTACTCGTTTTATTCATATTTACCTTATAATATGATCAATCATAGTTGAGGTCATTCTATATCATTTTTCAAATATGGAGACTGATAAGATAAAATCCGATAGTTTCCTAATTGTAACCCCCACAGATATAGGCCTAGAAGTAGTGTCAAGTCTTTAGTGAGTAAACACATGAAGATATACCACACTTTATCTTCACCTGTTGAACATCATTATATTTCTCCTTTCTGGTGTGTTTTTCCTGGATACAGTCTTGGCATGGTAAAACAATGGGTTTATCTCAATTACTTTCAATCCAAAAACTTCCTTTCATTCCTTTTTCTTCACATAAATTCATTTGGAAGGGTGTGAGAAATGTATCATATAAAACTAAATTAAAAATTTTTCTTTTTAAAATGTTCTAAAACATCATAAAAGAAGGAGAATGGGAAATAAGTAATGAGCCTTTAAGATGTCTAAAGCCTAAAATACATAGAAAAAATAAAAGTTGTATTGAGGCAGTTGTTGTAGTAGACTGGTTATTTTTTTTTTATTTTTTTTTTTTACAAAGGAGGGCAGCACCAAGAGGAGAGAAGACTAGTAATCCATGCTTCAGTGTTGGAAGGAGGAAACAGGTGAACTGACAGCATAAATGTTAAGAAAATTGACGATCATATCAGCTTTTGCCAACTAATGGTGCCTGATAGATGGTTCTTCTACTATTATAATAAATTTTCACTTTTAAATTCCAACTGTAACCATTTTTATAAGGGGCCTTGGTGAGGGGAGATAGGGTTAGATAAGGTCACATATAATACAAATTAATGTTAACAGTAATCAAATTTTTGCTAATTGAATTATGATAGCATCAAATTCAGAATCAAAAACAGGAGAATGACTTGTGTGGACTGTGGAATCTGCAATTCACTGCTTCTTTCGAATATCTAGAAGCTTGGTGGCATCTTTGGATGATTTGGATGGTATAAGAATTAAAAAGTTGCATATAAATCTGAGAACATAAAGTAAACCTTCTTCTTTTCAGATAAGGAAACAGAAACCTGGTGAAGATAAGTGATATTCCCCAGATCAGTCAATTAGCTACTGACAAAGGCAAAACAAGAATATTCCCCTGATTCTATATTTAGAATTATTTTTATATTAAACAGCAGAGAAAAAATTTGATGTTAGCTATAATCCATCTATTTATTCCAGGTGATATCATTTGTTAAAATAATACTTTTGTGTTTCTTTAATTTACACTACAGTGGGGAAGGAAACAAGTCAATGATATATCTAGAAAGAGCACTGAACTAGAATCATGGATACCTAGGTTCTAGTTCCAGGGATTTACCCAAACTGGTAGTGTGATCTTAAATTAATAATTTAACCTCATTGATCCAACTTTCCAAGTAGCAAATGAAAATATTTAAACTAGACAACTTCTGTGATGAATAGTAATAGGTTTCTCAAGGTCAAGGACTGACATATTTATTATTTATGTTTTCTTCTTTTAATATTAGTGTCTAGTTTAGGGCCCCATTCCCATTGGGTGCTTAGTCAGTGCTGATGGGGCAAAAAGGATTAATGGTCATCATAAAAAGTCGAAGGGGACATTTCCACAAATTTACCGATTCCAAAGGTAGGTAATTTGAACTCTAAAATAATACATTAAAAACTTACATTTAACAAGCAGAAAAGAAAAGATGGAAACTTTGGTGAGGAAGATGTTCTTTCAACATATCTCTGCTTCTGACCCTTTGACTGTAGCATTCTTTGAATGTATTGGTCAAGAATCCTTGGTTTCTCGTGTCACGAATCCTACTTGAAAAATCTTGAGCATAGGGCGGTGCCTGTGGCTCAAAGGAGTAGAGTGCCAGCCCCATATACTGGTGGTGGTGGGTTCAAACCCAGCCCAGGCCAAAAACTGCAAAAATAAAAATAAAAATTCTTGAGCATAAAGGAAAGTTTATTGATTCATTTAATTAGGAAGTCTAGGAGTGGAATTTCACCTCTAATATTACTGCATCAGGGACTCAAACAACATTAGGACTTTTTGATCTCTATTTTCTGTTTCTTGTTACACACTAGAAGTGCTGGTCATTTTCACAGACCAGCTCATTCAAATAATAGAGGATATGAACACCAAGATTTCAGACCTCACATACTCAAAATTTGCAGCCTGAGAGTAAAAATTCTGTATCACTGACACCAGTTGGAAAAATCCTGAGGGAAAACATTCATTGCCACAGTTGAGAACACTTTTATCCCTTGTAATAGTCATCATGGAAAGGGAGAATTGAATGGTATTATTGTCACACCCCAGGCCTCATAGAAAATTGTGCTGCTCATTTTATTTTTAATAATATGGAGAGCTTCATTGATTCCACCAAGCAGCTTGGGAACCAGAGCAATGACAATAGCTTATATCTACTTTTGTACATCTCTGCTAGTCCATGCTCTACCTCCTTCTACCTAAGATAACCATTATCTGGATTTTAATTTTGATCCTTGCCTTTTAAAGTAAGATTTGTTATATACTTATGTGTTCCAATGATATAAATTGATTAATTTTAGTTGATTTGCATTTTGGAAAAAGTGTGTTATCTTATGCAACCTTATAGGTCTTGCTTTTTGCACTGAGCATGTGCCTATTCTCCTGATTATAGGAATTTGGTTTCTTCTCATCTTCTGTTGCCATTCTTGCTAAAACTGTTGTGTTTTACTTTCCCTTTTTGCTTTCTCCACTACTATTACAAATAGTCTTGTGAATATTTTTTGTCCTTGCACAAAAATTTCAAATTCTTTAGGCTATATACCTAGGAGTAGAATTTCTGAATTATACAAATTATACAGCATATGAATATTCAACTTTACAACATATTTTCAAACTGTTTTCCATACTAGTTATACCATTTTATATTCTTACTAGCAACATGTCCCATAGAGCCATCTTTCAAAAGCCCGTATTGTCAAAATTCTTAACATTTTCCCACTCAAATGATTGCAATATTGTATCCCTTTGTGGTCACTCTTTATATTATCATTATTATCATTATTATACTTATTATATATTATTATATAACATACATTTTATATGATCACATTATCATATATTATTATATTAATAGTAGTTGCATAGCAGTGGGGAGAGCTTCAGGGACTGGCCCTACTGTGGTTTTGTTGAGATATACCTGTTTATCTGGGGAGTTGTGGCTTCACCACTTATGACTTTTGTTATTAGACGTTTACCCACCCACCTGTGGCACTTACGCATGTCAGCATTCTTGGATCAGCCATTATCAAAACTTTTCTTTTGAGAAGCAACAAGTTACAGTCTCTTCTGCAGGAAAAGTCAGTGTTCTATTTTTTTCTAAGAGTTTTTCTTAGTGAAGTTAGTAAGCACTATGTTTGTGTTTTGTAAAGATCAAGGTATGTATGAATGAAAATATAGAATATCTGATAATTCTATAAATCTGTTTATGTCAATAAATGAATTACTTTTTTGCTTGAAATACAGACAAAAATATGGTGAAGAGACAATACAATTTGTTGGTAGCTGAGATGAGGAAGGAATGACAGTGCCAAATTATGGAGGAAATAATGAGGACATTTCACTGGTTCAAATAGTGAACTAGAAGAACTTGTAGAGGTAAAATGTGAAATTATTTATTCTGAAGGAGAAAGTGAAGGTGAGAAAGAAGAAGATGATGACAATAGAGAAGAAAAAATTCAAAATATTGAGCCCAAGAGAAGACCAAGCCCATTTGTAAAAACAGAGCAGCCTACCACTCAGACAATGATACCCTCAGGAATGATATGGAACTCAAAGCTGATAAAGGATCAGGGGAGACAACAATCAGCTAATATTATGAGAACTAAACAAGAAGTATGATCAGGAATAGGACCAAAAATTTCACTGGCTGCTTTCCAACTACTTACTGATAATGAAACTATGGATGTAATTATTAAGTTTACAAGCCAGAAATTACATCTGGTCAAAGAGTTATGTAAGGACATATTCATCCAAAATTCTGGCAATTTTGTAAAAGAAGAAATATCATGACTAATCAGAATTATTCTAAATTGTGGTATTTACTGGCAAAATAAGGACAGTATCTGAGATCTTTCCAGTGAAGAGAATATTCCAGTTTATTGTGCTGTGACGTCTATTGAAATGTCTATGTTTTAATGATGCTGTAGTGTGTGAAGTTCACTGACAGCATGGTAAGTTTGCTGCAGTTCTAGAGCTTTGGAATATGGTTATAAACAACCTTTTACTTCAGTACACTCCTCACAAGTCTTTCACTATCAATGAGGAACTGGTATCTTTCCATGGGTATTGGCTCTTCAGACTTTACATACCAACTAAATCTGGGAAGTATGGAATAGGAGTGAATCTGTTGTGTGATTCTTCTACAAAGTTCTATTTTACAGTGTAGCCATATACAAAAAAAAAAAAAAAATCAGAGAACCTCCCAAGAAATTACAATAGCAACTCTGAGATTGTAAACAGACTTATTCAGAACAGTCATTTGGATGATCGGTCTGGAAGAAAAATTACCATGGACAGAAAGTTTACCTCCATTGCCTTGGCTTTCAACTTACTTCAAAAGAATATAACCACAGTTGGTACTGTTTACAGTGATAAAAGGTATTTGCCTCTAGAACTCAGGTCATCTTTAATGAAAAATTCTCCATCTGTTACAGAAGATTTTCCTTTTCTCCCTATGTGACATTAGTAAGTTATGTTCCAAAGACAGGAAAGAGAGTTACGGTGCTTTGCAAATAGCATGAAGATATGAAGATGATGGATAATAACCCTGATGTAATCCACTTTTGTAATACTACTAAAAATGTTGCTGACTCACTTGATAAGTTCATGAGAATACACTCCTGTCACTGAGGAACTCAGTGTTGGTCTCTGGTAATTTTATTCAACACCATTGACATTGCACCAATTTGTATGTGCTTTTTGAGGAACAAGTAGCCACTGGTTCACTGGTCGCAACTTCATCTGAAGAAACAATCAGGAAGAAAATACTTTGTGAGAGATTTGGCACAACAGTTCTGTAAAGAAAACAAAAAGATGCACCCAACTGTGCACAGTCTCCCCTAAAAATATATAATGCCATTGAATCTTTGTGGACACAAGTGCAATCAAAGACAAGTTGTGGTGACAAGACTAGTTCATACTGAACCAAAAGGAAGAGCTACAAGACAAGCAGTGAAAATATTACCAAGAAAAGTGACCCCAGGGGAGAGACTTGAAATATATGAATGTATTCAGTGAATGCAGCAAATACAACCATCCCAGACACATGTTGAATGAAGAACATATAACAAAAAGGACATGCAGAAAATGTGCAGCCACACATCAAATGAAGAAAATAAAATAATTGATAGAATGTTGTTAAAATATTGTTAATTACTTGTACAATCATACATAAAATATATAGGTTTTTCACCACCCTTGGTACATGGGGCCAGTGCCCTATTCACTGAGTTACAGGTGCTGCCCACTCTTTGCTGCTTTGAATTGATTGATCTTTCAGAGTTTCATTTATATTGCTGGCATCAGCCTTTTCACAGCTAGGTGTTGCAAATGTTTTCTCTCAATTAGTAGGTTGTCTTTTCACTGTATTTAAGGTGTGTGCTAATGAACATAAGGTTTTTGATCTTAATATAGTCAAAATAACTAATAATTTACTTTATAATCAGCATTTAATATACTTTAATTTAAAAGTCCTTTACTTACCTAAAGGTGATAGTTAAAATTTATACAAATAGTGTTACCACTTGCTTTTGACATCAAATTACTTAATTCACCCTGAGTTGATTTTTTGTGTATAGTTTGAGGTAAAGATCAATTTTTTTTTCCATATGGATAACTACTTTAACCAGTGCTATTTATTGAATAGTTCAACTTTTCATCACAGATCTTTCCTGACATTACTATTAATTATCAGTTTCTAACATGTATGCTATACACATAATTTGACCATATGTTAATAAATAATTTGAAAACTTTCCTCTAAATATGTAAAAGCTGTAGTATTCACATTCTATACTTGAGGCACTTAAAAAAAAAGAGAACTTTCAACAGTTAGTTCTTGTGAAAAAGGAGAGGTTTTGTAATAGTTTCCATTCCACCTTTATTAGACAGGCTTGTGCTTCATGAGATGCAGTCAAGTGAAACAAGTGGCCGAGACAGTGAATTTTCTTTGTGTTGGTGCTGCTAACCTTCGTCAGTTTATGAAATATTTGGAAAAAGACAAAGAGGATAAGATATTTAATTTTTCTGAATGTTGTTATATGCCTAGGTCATAGAACTTGCTAAAAAATTAGCTGAGCATGGACTTGTTGGAATTAAAAGAGCTACAAGTGGCTGAATTTTGGGCCTCCTTGCTACATAACACTGTATTTTATTACTGATATCAGAAGATATCTGACCACACTAAAGTTGAAACTTCAGGGGAAAAACAAATGCATTGCTGGTACATTCAAGGAAGTATAGGTATTTAAATTAAACTGACTAGGAATTTTACATATATTATCTAAGACTGTGTGTGTTTCTTATTGCAAAATGATAGTAAACTAATAATGCAGAGCTATTTGTAGAAAGGAAGTCACAATTTCTAAAGAGAGTTGGGAGCTTTAATGAGTATGTTTATGTTTCAAATTTCTGCAGGTAAAAAATAAAGTTATCAGACAAAAGCAGAAAGGTTGTAGCATATATTTTCAATAAATGACATATAACATGTAGTTTGATATACTAAGACCACCTATTAATCAACAAGAAAAAGATAAAACGTTAGTAGAAAGGAATGAACAAAGGAAACTAAAGTGCAATTCACAATAGAAGCAATAAAAATGGCAACATAAACATGCAAATATATTTAATTACACTGGGAAAACAAGAAAGTCACTTTTTATATTTTTAACTTCAAACTTTTGAAATACAAAGTACCATTTTCCCAAATCATAATATTTAAAATATTAAAGGTTAGAATTGAAGCAGCTTCAAAAATACACTACTGGGACTTGATCAAACTAAAAAGCTTCTGCACAGCTAAGAACACAGTAAGCAGAGCAAGCAGACAGCCCTCAGAATGGGAGAAGATATTTGCAGGGTTATCTCTGACAACGGTTTAATAACCAGAATCCACAGAGAACTCAAACGCATCAGCAAGAAAAAAACAAGGGATCCCATCGCAGGCTGGGCAAGGGATTTGAAGAGAAACTTCTCTGAAGAAGACAGGCGCATGGCCTTCAGACATATGAAAAAATGCTCATCATCTTTAATCATCAGAGAAATGCAAATCAAAACTACTTTGAGATATTATCTAACTCCAATGAGACTAGCCTATATCACAAAATCTCAAGACCAGAGATGTTGGCGTGGATGCAGAGAAAAGGGAACACTTCTGCACTGCTGGTGGGAATGCAAATTAATACATTCCTTTTGGAAAGATATATGGAGAACACTCAGAGATCTAAAAATAGATCTGCCATTCAATCCTGTAATTCCTCTGCTGGGCATATACCCAGAAGACCAAAAATCACAACATAACAAAGATATTTGTACCAGAATGTTTATTGCAGCCCAATTCATAATAGCTAAGTCATGGAAAAAGCCCAAGTGTCCATCGATCCACGAATGGATTAATAAATTGTGGTATATGTATACCATGGAATACTATGCAGCCTTAAAGAAAGATGGAGACTTTACCTCTTTCATGTTTACATGGATGGAGCTGGAACATATTCTTCTTAGTAAAGTATCCCAAGAATGGAAGAAAAAATACGCAATGTACACAGCCCTACTATGAAACTAATTTGGGACTCTCACATGAAAGCTATAACCCAGCTACAACTTAACAATAGGGGGAAGTGGGAAGGGGGGGTGGGTAGAGGGAGGGGGATCGGTGGGATCACATCTGTGGTGCATATTACAGGGGTATTTGCGAAACTTGGTAAATGTAGAATGTAAATGTTTTGGCACAGTAACTGAGATAACGCCGGAAAGGCTATGTTAACCACTGTGATGAAAATGTGTCAAATGGTTTATGAAGCGAGTGTATGATGCCCCATGATCATATCAATGTATACAGTTATGATTTAATAATAAAAAAATAAAATAAAAAATAAAATATTGTTAGTAATAAAATATTAAAGGTTAAAAGGTTGGCAAAATCCAGTGTAGCTGAGGATATGGAGAAATAGGAACTTCCACGAATCATTGAAGGAGTGGACATCCATATAAACTTTAAATAAGGTAGTTTAGGCAATACTTACAATGCACATGCACTCTACTCCAATAAACCTATTGGGATACAATTCTCGACTCCATGGGACTCTCCCATTACTACACATTTTGAGTGAGATACTAATGGTCTTTTGTTCTTAACAACCTAAGAATATTTATGCAGTGAAAGACAGAGATAACTTCTCCCTCCAGTATAAAGGGGCAGATTCTATTGCAATTTTGGGAAATGGATATAATATTTCATCCCAGAGCAAAGAGGAAACATAACTATTACTCATTACAAAAGACTCAAGTTCTCTAAGCTAAGGGTTTCTCTCCTGCAATGCCACCCACTACAGTGAAAGAGCAAGTGGAAGTGAGTAAAGGTATCACCTAGTCCTCTTTGAGTTACTCTATGGGAACTGGGACTTGAGGGATTACTGCAAGTGCACATACCTATGCACATATACAAACTATTAATACTTAGGCTACTGCTGATGTTGTGAATAGCAAAATGTCCTCTATCTCTGATCAAAGTAATTTCACATCTATCATCATCCTTGAAATTGTGGCAGGCTAATCTGTTCACTTTGCAAATAAGGCAAAATCTCAGATACTTCACCCTTATTGATAGATATCATTTTGAGGATTTCAACTTAATATGTTATTAACATAAGAATGCCAAAAAGCCAGAGTATCAATGTCTTCATAGCAGTAATATTTATATTGCTAAAAAACAATATAAATATTATATTGTTTTAATATATATATTAAATATATATTTTAATATATATTAAAAACAATATATATTGTTTAAATGTCTATTAAAAAAAACACTCATTAAGTTGTTATATGGCAATATGGAATACTATGACACCATAAACAGTAAACATATAGCCCTATACTTATTGAACATGAAAAATACACATGACAACATAAAGTATAAAAGAAAGTTATGAAATACTACATTATAGTTATACTTTTATTAGTAAATTAATCTCTCTCTTGCTCTCTTCACTCTCTCTTTCACAAATTGACTAATAGAAATGTGTGTGTGTGCAGTGTGTGTGTGTCTTAGCAATAGTTAACTCAGAACAGTGGGTTATAGGGTGATTTTAAAATTTTATGCTTATCTTTTTTTTGTTTTTCTAAAATGATCATGTGTTATTTGTGTATTTAAAAAATAAATGATTCATGCTAAAAAAAATTCTGCAGCTGCCTTTGGAATTCATATCTCAGGAAGTATCTGAATTATCACACATCTGACCCATTAGTGATGCTCATTTCAAAGAGGAACTGATTGAGCTGAAAGCAAACTATAACCACCACATAGACATATCTTTTAGATTTTGGAGAGAAAAATATAATTACACAAATAATTCAAAAATTTCTGGCTATACAGCCAAACTCTGGGCTATGTCTGTGTCCACCTGGCTCTATGGAAGTATATTTTCCCTTATGTAAATTCTGAAATCTCTACTAAGACCACTAAAGAGAGAAAGCTGGAGTTAGTTCTTCGAATAAATTCACCCTTGATTCCAGAATAAGTCCTTTTGTTCATGGTAGTATTCTCACTGATTTGTAAGTGTGTACTTTGAATGAATATAGTTTTTTAAAAAATAATTTTGACATGATTATATATTACTGCTAAAATTCACATTTTAAAATATATACGGTGATCAAATATTTAATACTCAATTTATCCATCATCCCTTCCAAGAAACTTCCCACAAATTTGGGGTTGTGATCTATCCTCCTCTCTGATCCAATGATACTCATCATATAGTCATGTTTACTTGTTCAACAAACACTTACTGAGAACATATTGTGTATGAGACAACATGCTAGATTGTAAAGATAAAGGAGTGATCAACATTAGACATGACTCCTGCCCTTATGGGGCTTCTTATGGCTTATCTTGTCAGTTACAAATTAAAATAAAATCCACTATTTTGTCATTCTCCTCTAAGCTAAAAGCTTCTTAATACTAAAGACTCTGTATATTCATACTAGTACCCTTAGTGCCTAGCCCTGCCCTGAAATACAATAGGCACACGTTAGTTTAATTGAACTCACTGATTATTTCAAGGTCAAAAATGTCATTTTTCTAGATTGTCAGTGTCATGGCCTTCTCCTTTTTTGATCTGTTCCAACTTTCTGCTACTGATCTTTATATTACAAGGATAAGGGAACATATCATATTAGGGTAGATGAGGTATAGGAGATATTGCAGAAGGGGAAGGCATATCTCAGAAACATAAAATTGACCCAAAACTATTTGTACCATCCTTTCTATTTGCTCTGATTGTATTCTCATCACATAAACTCTTGCTTTACTATCATGTATTCTTGAATTATGTCTTTTCTCAAATAGCTGAGTTGAAGAAAACTATGAATATGTGTTTATTTGTGCATGTGTACATATTCCTAAATTCTGATGTATATGCGCCTCACATATAAGTCAACACTAAGTAATACTCATAACACATCAGAAATGCTATCGGTGATGCATGCACCCAATCCATTGGATAAAATTGGGTTAACGTTAGGATCTATTTGGCGTTTACATCAGATTTCTGTTGTCTTCAAAACTCATTTTCAAATCATCTATTCGACATTTTAGGTACCGAATGATTGGCTTGCATATTATCACACGAGAGCTCTTGAGATGGTACTTTACCAACTGACTTTTGAAATCTAAAATAGTAATGGCTAAGGTAGCTAATGAAATTCCATACTTTATTTTACACAGTAATATTAAATGCAGTAAGAATCAAGAGAGGCATGAAAAGTTTTTGCCATACCTTAGAGTGGCTAAAACACAAGGACCTACGGGAACCTACTCACCTAACAAATTACTTATATACAGCTATGATTTCAGGATAAAATATCCTGAGTAGATCATATTATTCAACCCCTCTATATCTCATTCCTTTTTAAAAAAATTTAAAAATTTTTTGGTTTACACACTGCAATGAGGTGATGGCTGGTTTTTTTGAAATAGCTTAAGTAAATTATTAATTCATACAAGAAACAGAAATATAAATATGACTGTATAATAAACATTTCTATTCCAACAGTCTAAGGGATCACTCCAAGGGCCCCAGTTGTCTGCATTCTAGGGCAAACAGACCTAACTGGCTTGAGGCCTCAGCTATACTAAAATCCCAGCAAGAGGGTATTCTGGAAGCTAAGAAATTAGAGTGTTCCTCTGTTCCACTACACACAACCACTGCACTCTCCCCCCACACAAAGAACAGGAGTCCTTGATTCCATTGCTGAACACTGGATAACAATGATGATAAATTATAACAATAGTAATGCTTACATAGAATTTCTGTGCTGGGCTCACGTTGCCCCCTATAGCAGCCATGAGCCACATATGGGAACTGAGCAAATTCCTGAAATGTGGCCAATCGAAACAGATGCACTATAAGTGTAAAATATACACTGAATTTGAAAGACACACTATGACAAAAATACTTAAAATATCATTTTGAATATGTTGGGTTGGATAGAATATTTATTAAAATTAATTTCATCTGTTTTTACTTTTATAGATGTGGCTACTAGAAAATTTCAAATCATTTATATGATTCTCATCTCGTCATATCTCTGGTCAACAGGGACTATGTGTAAAGCATGGCACATGTATTATTTGCTTCTAGCCCCATGGTAAACCCTTCAAGTAAGGACAGTTTTAAATTTGCATTTATTTATTTATTTATTTTTTATTTCACACTAACATGAGGGTACAAAAGATTAAGTTACAACATTTGCATTTGTTAGGTAAAGTCCCTTTTGTAGATATGTCCTATACCTAAGAGATGTGCCATATTACACCAGCTTTGTACCCATTAGGTGGGAGCACACCAATCTACCTCCCTTCTCCTCACTTCTCTTCCTCCTCACCCTCCCTACAACTTGAATTGAATTGAGTTTTCTCTTGTGTGGACATGTATTAGTTACTCTAATGGCTCATATTAGTATTGAGTACATTAGATACATACATGCTTTTCCAGTCTCATGATACTTTACTATGGAGAATATTCTCCAACTCCCTCCAGGTTAATACAAAAAATGTAAAGTCTCCACCATTTTTTATGGCTGAATAGTATTCCATGGTATACAAATGCCACAGTTTATTAATTCACTCTTTGTTTGATGTACACTTGGATTGTTTCCATATCTTGGCAATTGTAAATTGAGATGTGATAATCTAGTGCAAATGTACTTATGATAAAATGATTTTATTTTTTTGCTTCAGGTAGTTGACTAGTAATGGGATTGCAGGATCAAATGGAAGGTCCATTTTGAATTCTTTCAATGTTCTTATTAATTCCTTACAAAGAGACTGTGTTACATTTACATTCCACATTTACCAAGCCTCACATATACCCTTGTAAGATGCACCACAGGTGTGATGAAAATGTGTCAAATGGTCTGTGAACCAAGTGTATGGTGCCCCATGATCATATTGATGTACACAGCTATGATTTAATAAAAAAATAAAATAAAATAAAAAAGAGACTGTGTTAGTTTGCAATGCCACCAATAGTGTTAAAGTGTTCCCTTCTGTCCACACTCTCACCAGCATTTGCAACTTTGTGATGTTGGCTATTTTCACTGGGGATAGGTTATATCTCAGGGTGGTTTCGAGTTACATTTGTCTGATTATCAGGAATGATGAGCATTTTTTTCATGTTTGTTGGCTGTTCCTCTGACTTCTTCACAGAAGGGTTCATGTCTTTTGCCCAGTGATAGATATGATTGTTTGCTCTTTTTTGTTGTTGTTGTTGATTAATTTCAGTTCTGTATAGATTCTAGTTATAACCCTTTCTCAAATTCATAAAATGCAAATGCCTTTCCCATTCTGAAGGTGGTCTATTTGATTTCATTGTTGTGTACTTAAATATGTAGAATCTTTTCACCTTAATTAAGTCCCATTGGTTTATTTTTATTGTCATGATTGTCAATGACATCTTTTTCATAAAATCTTTCCCCAGGTCAACATCATCAAGAGTTTTGCTACATTTTCTTCTAGGATTTTCATGATTTTGTGTCTTATATTTAAATATTTTATCTATCTTGAGTCAATTTTTGTAAGTAGTGAAAGGTGCAATTCCAGTTTCAGTCTTTTTCATGTGGTTCTCCCAGCAATATTTATTGAATAAGGATTCTTTTCCCCAGTGTATCCAATGATTAGGTTCTTCAAAGTTAAGATGGTGATAAGAGACTTGTTTCAACTCTAGGTTTTCTATTCTGTTCCATATGTCTATGTTTCTATTTTAGTGCTAATGCCATGCTGCTGTAATCACTGTGGACTTGTAATATAACCTGAAGTCTAGTAGGGTGATGTCTCTGGCTTTGTTTTTATTACTATGAATTTCCTTGGCTAAATGGGTTTTCTTCTGGTTCCATACAAAATGAAGAACTATTTTTTTTTCCAGTTCTTCAAAGCATGTCATTGATATTTTAACAGGGATTACACTGAATCTGTAGATTTATTTGCATAAAATAGACATTTTAAAAATGTTGATTCTTCCCAGCCAACAGCTTGGTATATTCTTCCATTTTTTAATGTCTTCTATTTTTTTATTTAGGGTTTCATAATTATTTTTATAGAGGTTCTTTACCTCCTTTGTTAGATATATTCCCAGGTACTTTATTTTCTTTGAAGATAATGTGAAGGGTATTGTGTCCTTGATTTGCTTCTAAACTTGGCTGTCATTGGAATATACAAAAGCTACTGATTTGTGGACATTGATTTTATACTCTGAGATGTTACTATGTTCCTTGATCACTTCCAGAAGGCCTGTGGTTGAGTCTCTTAGGTTTTCTAAATATGTTGTATCATCAGCAAAGAGCAAGGATTTGACTTCCTCTTCCCCCATTCGTATGCCCTTAATATCTTTCTCTTGTCTGATGACATTCGCTAGAACTTCCATAACTATGTTGAATAGTAGTGGCAATAGTGGGCATCCTTATCTGGTTCCAGTTCTAAGTAACAGCTTTCAGTTTTACACCCTTAACTATGATGCTGCCTGTGGATTTGTCATAAATGGTTTTAATCAGTTTTAAAAATGTGCCATCTTTGCCTATTATATTAAGCATTCTTGTTAGAAAGGGTGCTGAACTTTTTCAGTTTTTGTTTATCTATTTAGAGGATCAAATGGTCTTTTTTTTTGCTTCTATTTATGTAGGGAAGTACATTTGTGAATTTGCATATGTTAAACTAACCTTACATTCCTAGGATAAAGTCTATTTGATTGTGATATATAATATTGTTAATGTGTAGCTTTAATCTATTTTTTAGGGTTTTACTGAGTATTTTTGCATAGATATTCACTAGGGTCTGTAGTTCTTCTTTTCTGTTGAGTCCTTTTCTGGTTTTGGTAATAGAATATTGTTTGCTTCATAAAAGTTTTTGGGGAAGGTTCCTTTTCAATGTTTTCAAATAGGTTATGCAGTATAGGTACAAGTTCTTCTTGAAGGTTTGATAGATTGCTGGTGTCAAGCCATCTGGTCCAGGGCTTTTTCTGTTGTTGTCCTTGGGAGATTTTTTAGTGTTTCTTTAAATTGGGTGCTTTATAGTGGTATATCCAAGAGATCTATTTCTTCCTGGTTAAGTATAGGGAGATTATGTGATTCCAGGTATTTGTCCATTTCTCCACATTGTCACATTCCTGAACATAGAGCTTTCTGTAATAGTGAGAGATAATCTCCAGTATCTCTGTGGTATCTGTTGCTATGTCCTCTTTTCCATTTCTGATTGAGGATATCACAAATATTACTTTTCTGTTTCTAGTTAATCTTGCCAAAGGATTATTAATTTTGGTTATCTTTTTGAACAACCAACTTTTTTTGGTTAATTTCTGAATGGTTCTTTGTTTTCAATTTCATTTATTTCTAATTTAATTTTTGATATTTCTTTTATTCTGATAGATTTGGAATTGATCTTCCTTTTCCATTTTCTTGAGATGGTTCTTTAGGTTGTTGATGTGCACTATTTCTGTTTTTTGGATGCGGGCATCTAATGCAATAAATTTACTCTTAGGACTGCTTTTGCAGTATTCCACACATTTTTTATAGCTTGTGGCTTCGTTTTCATTATATTTGAGGAATCTAACAATTTCCTTCTTTGTCTCCTCTTTGACACAAAAGTTAGTCAGGATAAGATTGTTTAATTTCCATAACTTTGTGTGTGAGTGAATTTTTTTTTTGGAGTTGAGTTCCACTTTATTCCTGTGGTCTTAAAAGATAACAAGGTATAATTTTAATACTTTTAATTTTGTAGAGTTTTTATTTGTGTTCTAGGACATAATCAATTTTCAGTATGATTCATAGCCTGATAAGAAGAACATGAACTCATTAGCCCTTGGATTGTATGTTCTCAATATGTCTATTAAGCCCAATTATTCTAGGTCACATTTAAGTCCTTTGTTTGTCTGTTTAGTTTCTGTTTAAAGGATATGTTCCATTCTATCAGAGGGATGTTAAAGTCCCTAGATATTATGGTGTTATAGGATATCATATTGTTCAGTCCAATCAGAGTTCCTATCATAAATCTGGGAGCATTTAAGTTGGGTGCATAAATATTTAGAATTGAAATGTCCTCTTGTTGTATTGTTCCGTTGACCAGTATATAATGATCACCTTTTTCTTTTCTTTTCTTTATTTAAATTAACTTATACCTAAAAATAAAATCGCAATTTCTTCTTTCTTCTGATTTTAATTTGCCTGAAATATTATTTTCTAACCCTTCACCTTGAGTCTTGTTTTCTCCTTAAACTTTAGTTGTGTTTCCTGGAGTTAGCATATAGGTGGCTTGTGGTTTTTTATATAGTCAGCCAGCCTGTGCCTCTTCAGTGGGGAATTCAAGCCATTCATATTTATTGAGAGAAGTGAAAAGTATGGTAGAGTTCTTATTCATCTTATTTTGTGAAGGTTCATTGCACTATTGTGGAAGCTATGGGTTTTTTTTTAGTTTTTGTTTTTGTTTTTGTTGTTGTTGTTTGTTTGTTTTCATTTCTGGGTGTCTACATTGTTGGTGGGCCATTGTGATAGTTAGTGTGGGTAATAGGTCTAAGTATCTCCTATAGAGCTGATCTTGTTGTGGCCAATTTCCTCAATGTTTGCATGTTAGTAAAATACTTGGTTTCTACTTTGAACTTGAAGCTTAGTTCAGCAGGATATAGAATCCCGGGATGAAAATTGATTTTATTAAGATGGGTAAAGGTAAATGACCACTCTTTTCTGGCTTCAAAAGTTTCAGCTGAAATGTCTGCTATCACCTTGATAGATCTGCCACAGTAGGTCAATTTGTGCTTATTCCTGGCTGCTTTCAAAATTTTCTCTTTCATTTTGACTGTGTCCAGTTTCATTACAATGTGTCTAGGTGATGCTGTTTGTGTTGAGAAAACCCAGTATTCTATATCCATCTAAAAGGAATGTGTCAAACTCTGGTGATACTTGGGAAATTTTCATTTATTATAACCTTCAGTACAGCTTTCATTTCTTTTAATGTTCTTCTGTCTATTCAGGGATACCTAAAATTTGTATGTTTCACATTTCTGAAGTATTAGTCTCTTCATACTTACTGAATTTTAATGAATTTTGGGTATCTTGCTGATTGTGGATAAGCTCTGAATGGATTAATAATTTGCCATATTATAAAATTTCCATGGGAAGGCATTGATTTCAGCAATTCGGTATCTGAATAATAATTTTTAAAATAAAAAAATGCACATTCACTGAAAGAAAGTGCAGAAAATCTAAAAGAAAAAAATTAAAATTACTCTAAATTCCACCACAAAGACCTAAGCATTATTAAAATGTTTTATTTTTAAAATACCAATGTCAGTTTACGAAGATCTAAAAAAAAAAATTGTTCTGCACTTTGTATGAAGCTAGAAAAGACACTGAATAGCCAATGAAACCTTACGTAATAAGAACAAAATGGGGGGCACCACCTTGCTAAACTTCAAACTATACCACAAGGCTATATTACCAAAAGAGAATGGTATTGGCACAAAAACAGAGACATAGACCTATGAATCAGAACAGAGAACCCAAAACACCAATGAAATATTACCTAACTTCAGTTTGAATGGTTCTTAACAAAAAGTCCCCAAAACACAAGTGCTAGAATGGATGCCAAGAAATAGGAACACTTATACACTATTAGGGTATACTCGTTTGCAAACTAGTAAAAACACCATGGAAAGTAGTATGGAGCTACATCAAAGAACAAAAAAGTAGACCTACCATTTTATCCAGCAATCCCACTGATCCCACTGTCTTTTTTTATTACAAAGACATAGAAAGTGCAGAAAATCCAAAAGAAAAAAATTAAAATTACTTAAAATTCCATAACAATGACCTATGCATTATTAAAATGTTTTATTTCTAAAATACCAATGCCAGATTTTGAAGATCTAAAAAAAAATAGTTCTAAACTTGGATGCTTACAGCAGCATAATTCACAATTGCAAAAATGTGGAAACAACCCAAATGCCCAATAATATATGCAAGGATTAATAAAATGTCATATGTGTATACCATGGAGTACTACTCAGCCATGAAAATGGTGATCTCATATCTTTTGTAACACCTGGATGGAAGTAGAGAAAATTATTTTAAGTGAAGTACAGAAAAAATGGAAAAACAAATACCACACATACCTAACACCACATTGGAACTTGTTGAAGAACACTTATGTGCACATGTGAAATTAAAACTCAATAGGAATCAAGTAAGTGGGATGGGGGAGGAGAGGTTAAGTTAGTTCACATGTAAGTTGTCAATGCCCACATTCTGTGTGAAAGACACTCATAACTTTGACTTAAAATATGCAAAAGCAAATTATATAACCAAAATGGGTATACTCCAGTAATACTGTTAAAGAAAAAAAAAATTCTTTAGTAATTTCTATATACATATGTGTGCATAAATTTTTTAAAATCACATTCAAATTCTGTATTTTACATTCCTATTTATTTACCTAAAATTAAATTACATACATTTCCCATGGCATTAAATATTTTTTGAAACATGCTTTTTTATTTTTTATTTTTTTTATTAATATTAAATCATAGCTGTGTACATTAATGTGATCATGGGGCACTATACACTGCTTTTATAAACAGTTTGACGCATTTTTATCACATTGGTTAATGTAGCCTTCCTGGCATTTTCTTAGTTATTGTGTTGAGACAATTATATTCTACATTTACTAAGTTTCACATGTACCCTTGTTTAATGGCATCAGTATTCCATCTTTCAGATGTATCATAATTTGTTTAAATTTAATTTATTTAAATAATCCCCAATTGTTAGACATTTAAACTGATTCCAAATGCTTGGAATAATGCTTAAAATGTTCCTTTTAAATAAGTCTTTCTATGTATCTCTGATTGTGTCTTTAGAATAAATTCCGATGTGTGGGATTACTAGGTGATAGAGTATAACATTGTTTAAGGCTTTTCATACATAATGCTAAGTTTTACTCAGGATGATTTGTACGGATTTACACTCCATCACTGGTATTTCAGTGCCAATTTCACAGTATTCTTGCCATAATTAACTATGGCAGTTATTTCCCAGTTATTTTCCTAGTTTAATTTAAATTAGATATTGTATCTCAATATCTAATTTAAATTTTGATTATTTGGCATTTGAACATTTTTCGTAGATTGATGTTATTCATAAATTTTCTGCTTATGTCCCTCCTTCAATTTTCTTCTAAGGTAGTCTATGTTTTCTAATTGATTAGCATGTGATCTTCATATACTGAGGATATTAACCCTGTGTTTGTGATTTATTTTTCAGTTATTTTTCCCAGTTTGCTATTTTTCTTTCAGAGTTAGTCAATGACATTTTTAAAATGATCTACAGTCAAATGTATTCTTTTAATTTTTCTTACATTTTGTCTTTAGATGTCATGCTTAGGAAGTCCTTTCTTAGTCTCAATATTACAGAAATATTCACAAACAATATTTAATGGTTTAGTGGATATATACATATACTCACACACTCATGTATATATTCATAAACTAGGTTAAACCAATATGTTTGAGATCAAGGTTATTTTTGCTAAAGTTACACACGAGATTTTATTTTCTCATACTATAAATAAAAAATGTGGGAATTTTCAGTTTCTTACAGATAAATAAATCATCCATAAAACCATCGGACCAGAGATGCTTTTCAGGTAACTGGTCTATTTTGCATTTTTTATTCTGGAATCAATGTTAACAGTTTAAATTTTGTAGAAAATTGTATATTTCATTTAGATTTTTAAACATATTAGTATAAGTTTTGTTAACATACATATTCTTATATGTATTATGTATTTTTCTGTAAGTAGTCATTCCTAATTTTAGATCTCTTTCATCCATATCCATTAAGCTAGATTTTTAAGGAGATGGTGAAAAAAGATTGACAGTGGTAGCAGCAAATAGTCCAGGCAATTTATTTTATTTTTTATTAAATCATAGCTGTGTACATTAATGCAATCATGGGGCACCATGCACTGGTTTTACAGACCGTTTGACACATTTTCATCACACTGGTTAACATGGCCTTCCTGGCATTTTCTTAGTTATTGTGTTAAGCCATTTACATTCTGCATTTACTGAGTTTCACATATACCCTTGTAAGATGCACCACAGGTGTAATCCCACCAATTGCCCTCCCTCCATCAACCTCCCCCCTCCCTACTCTCCCTTTCCCTCTTCCCCCTATTCTTGGGTTATAACTGGGTTATAGCTTTCATGTGAAAGCCATAAATTAGTTTCATAGTAGCGCTGAGTATATTGGGTACTTTTTCTTCCATTCTTGAGATACTTTACTAAGAAGAATATGTTCCAGCTCCATCCATGTAAACATGAAAAAGGTAAAGACTCCATCTTTCTTTAAGGTTGCATAATATTCCATGGTGTACATATAACACAATTTATTAATCCATTTGTGGATCGATGGGCACTTGGGCTTTTCCCATGACTTAGCAATTATGAATAGGGCTGCAATAAACATTCTGGTACAAATATCTTTGTTATGATGTGATTTTTGGTCTTCTGGGTATATGCCTAGTAGAGGAATTAGAATCAACATTATTAAAATGTCCATATCACCCAAAGCAATATATAATTTTAATGTGATCCCTATTAAAGCTCCACTGTCACACTAAAGATCTTGAAAAAACAATGCTTCATTTTATATGGAATCAAAAAAATCCTCAAATAGCCAAGACATTACTCAAAAATAAAAAACAAAGCAGGAGGAATCATGCTACCAGACCTCAGACTATATTACAAATTGATAGTGATCAAAACAGCATGGTACTGGCACAAAAACAGAGAAGTAGATGTCTGGAACAGAATAGAGAACCAAGAGATTAACCCAGATACTTACCATTATGTGATCTTTGGCAAGCCAATTAAAAACATCCAGTGGGGAAAAGATTCCCTATGTAACAAATGGTGCTGGGTGAACTGCCTGGCAACCTGTAGAAGACTGAAACTGGACCCACACCTTTCACCATTAACTAAGATAGACTCTCACTGGATCAAAGATTTAAACTTAAGACATGAAACTATAAAAATACTAGAAGAGAGTGCAGGTAAAACCCTTGAAGAAATTGGTCTGGGTGAGTATTTTATGAGGAGGACCCCCCGGTCAATTGAAGCAGCTTCAAAAATACACTACTGGCACCTGATCAAGCTTAAAAGCTTCTGCACAGCCAAGAACACTGTAAATAAAACAAGCAAACAGCCCTCAGAATGGGAGAAGATATTTGCAGGTTATGTCTCCGACAAAGGTTTAATAACCAAAATCCACAGAGAACTCAAACGTATAAGCAAGAAAAGAAGATGTGATCCCATCGCAGGTTGGGCAAGGGACTTGAAGAGAAACTTCTCTGAAGAAGACAGGCGCACGGCCTACAGACATATGAAAAAATGCTCATCATCTTTAATCATCAGAGAAATGCAAATCAAAACTACTTTGAGATATCATCTAACTCCAGTAAGATTAGCCTATATCACAAAATCCCAAGACCAGAGTTGTTGGCATGGATGTGGAGAAAAGGGAACACTTCTACACTGCTGGTGGAAATGCAAATTAATACATTCCTTTTGGAAAGTTGTTGGAGAACACATAGAGATCTAAAAATAGACCTGCCATTTAATCCTATAAGTCAGGCAATTTAAAATGAATTATCTAAGTACCATCACAATTTGGGTTTACATGAAGAAGGAACTCCTATGGAAAAAATGAATTGGAAATTATTTATCCTGTTAATTACTGCCCTTGGGTTAGGAAGGGGAAAATCCTTAAATACTGTCTGTGTTACACTAGACTTCAATAGTCTATTACCAATTAGATACTTTGTTGAAAATTTAGATAAATTAACGCCAGCGGGTTAAATGTATGTTAACTATATTCTCATGTCCAAAGAGGAAGGTTTACCATATCAAGGTCCTGGTAAGGAAAGAATGTAATTGATGACATGATTTTTAGCCTTAATGGTATTGTAAATAATGGACAGCTTCTTAAAATACTTGGGCTTAACCACTAACTTTTATTGGAAATCACATTTTAAAAATGATGACATGTACATAAAATATAATTTAAAGCAACACAAACTCTAATATTTTTTCTTAGCAATTTGGAATGAATATGTTAATTATTAATCTAACTTAGTCTGCTTTGCCCCTAACCTCAGGATTAATGAGAATATTGTTTAATTTAGGATCAGAAATAGGGGAG
Organism: Nycticebus coucang; assembly: GCF_027406575.1. Lineage (NCBI taxonomy): Eukaryota > Metazoa > Chordata > Mammalia > Primates > Lorisidae > Nycticebus > Nycticebus coucang. The sequence continues at coordinate 109,675,390 of NC_069804.1, forward strand.
GGAGGGGGGAGGATGGACAGAGCGAGGGTGATTGGTGGGATTACACCTGGGTGCATCTTACAAGGGTACATGTGAAACTTAGTAAATGTAGAATATAATTGTCTTAATACAATAACTAAGAAAATGCCAGGAAGGCTATGTTAACCAGTGTGATGAAAATGTGTCAAACTGTTTATAAAACCAGTGTATGGTGCCCCATGATCACATTAATGTACATAGCTATGATTTAATATTAATTAAAAAAAATTTTTCTCTACAACATAACAGTTCTTTGTGCCTGTTTAAAATCAAAACCCTTGTAAGTATAGCTTACAAATATAGCTTTATATGTTTTCCAAAAGTATAACTTTCTCTAACAACAAAAAAGACTAATACCAAATATTATCAAAGAAAAGGCATGAAGTTATCCAAAATTGCAGCCATTAAATCCTACAATTTTCCTCTATCATTGTCCAAAAAAAAGGAAAGGGTCTATTCACTGCTGTGATATTCATCCAGAAGATTATAGTTTTCCCCTTTTCAGGACTAATTCTTTGCCCTTTGAAAAAATATGCTATTTACATTTATGTATTTTAGATCAAACTATCTCCTAACAGCATATCTATCACACAATATTACAAACACACAAAATTTCAGACTATATTCTGAAAAGTTTGACATAGACTATTTTAAAAAATCACATTTATATACAACCTATATTTGAAACCTTGTCAAATCTAGAATAGTTTCAACACAGCCTCTAGAAAACACCACGAAAGGGTCTTTAGAACATCATTTTTACATCAAAATATTAACAGTGTACATATGTTTTTGTTACATGGATAGCTTTTACAATGTATGAGCCAGGGCTATAAGTGTGCCCTTCACCACAATAATGTTCATAGTACCTACTAGGTAGGTTTTTGCTACTCTCCTGCTCCACTCTCCCCCGATTGATTTCCAATGACTTTTACTTCACTCTCTGTCCATATGGGCCCCTCTGCTAGTTCTGATTTATTAGGGAGTACATGTGGTGTTTGTTTATCCATTGTCGAGATATTTCACTTATGATATGGTCTTCGGTTCCATCCCAAAGGTTGTGAAAGACATAAATTCATTCTTTTCTATGGTTAAGTAGTACTCTGTAGTATATGTCCACTAATCCAATCATGAATTGATGGGCATTTGAGTTGATTTCATATCTTTGTGATTATAAATTGTTCCAAAATAAACATTTGAATGCAAGTATCTTTTTGATAAAATGACATCTTTTCCTTTTGTAGATACCCAGTAGTGGGATTGCTGGATCAAATGGTAGGTCTATTCTTAGTTATTTGAGGTGTCTTCATACATTTTTTTTATAAAAGTTGTACTAATTTGCAGTAGCCCTAACAGTGTATAACTGTTTCTTTCTCTAATCTACTGTTTTTGGACTTGTTAATAAAAATAATTCTAACAGGAATAAGGTGACATCTCATTGTAGTTTTTATTTGCATTTCCCTGATCAATTATGTTGAACATTTCTTCTTAAGTTTGGTGTCCATTTGTCTATCTTCCTTTGGAAAGGGTTAGTTTATGTCTTTTGCCCACATTTTCATGGGGTTGTTTGTTCTTTCCTTGCTGATTTAAATTCTTTGAAAATTCTGAATATTAGTCCTTAATTAAATGTACAGTTTATGAATATTTTTCTCCCATTCTGTGCATTGTTTATTTGCTTTGCTGATTATTTCCTTAGCTCTGAAGAAGTTTTTTTGTTGTTGCTGTTGTTGTTGTTGTTGTTGTTTGGTTGGTTTTTTGGTTTGTTTGTTTTGAGACAGAGTCTTGCTCTGTTGTCTGGGCAAGAGTGCCATGGCTTCAGCCTAGCTCACAGCTATCTCAAACTGTGAGCTCAAGTAATCCTCGTGCCTCAGCCTCCTGAGTAGCTGAGACTACAGGTGCTTGCCCTCTCTCCCAGTTAAGAAGCTTTTATTTTAATTATGTCCTATTTATTCATTTTTTTTGTTGGTGCTATGGTTTCCATTGTGGAATTAGTCATAAATTCTTTGCCTAAGACTATATCTACAGGATGTTTCCTACATTTTCTTCTTGTATTAATATGGTTTTATGCCTTACATTTAAGTCCATTTGAATTAATTTGGGGGGAGCAGTGGGAGGTAGGAGTCCTGTTGCATTTTTATGCATGTGAATATCCAATTTTCCTAGTACCATTTATTGACTACGTCTCTCCACCCCACCCCACCCCACCCCAGTATGTGTTGTTACCTGCTTTGTCAAAGATCAGGTGGCTGTATGTATATAGTTTCATGTCTGGATTCTCTGTTCCATTCCATTGGTTTATGTCTCTAATTTTACATCAGTACTCTGCTGTCTTGGTTACTTTAGCCTTGTAGTATTGTTTGAAGTCTAATGATATGATTCCTCTAGATCTGTTCTTTTTACTTACAATTCCTTTGGCTACTAAGTCTTTTTGTTGGTTCCAAATGAAGCTTAGACTTATTTTTTTGAGATCTGTAAAATATGATATTGGGGTTTACATTGAATCTGCAAATTATTTTAACAATGTTGTTTCTACCAATCCATGAACATGATGTACTTTTTCATTTGTTTGTGTCATTGTGATTTCTTTGTTCAGTGTTTTGTTCTCTTTGTAGAGATATTTCACTTCCTTGATTAAGTATATTCTTAGGTATTTTATTTTCTTTCTGGCTATCATGAGTAGTATTGAGACTTTGATTTGCTTCTCAGCTTGACTGTTATTTGTGTATAAAAATGTTACTGATTTATGTACATTGATTTTGTAACCTGAGACTTTCCTGAATTTATTTATTAATTCCAGGAGTCGCTTGGTGGAGTCTTTGGGGTTTTCTAGATATAAGATCATATTGTCAGTGTAAAGTGATATCTTGATCTCCTCTTTCCCAATTTGGATACTCTCGATTACCTTCTCTTACCTAAGTGCTCTGTCTAGGACTTCTAGCACTATGTTGAATATAAGAGGTGACAAGTGGGCACCCTTGTCTTGTTCCAGTTCTTAGTGGGAATATTTTTAACTTTTCCTCATTCAGTATGATGTGAGCTATGTGTTCGTTGCATATGGTTTTTATAATTTTGAGATATATTTTTCTATGCCTGGTTTTTTAAGGTTTTTTGTCATGATAGTGTGCTGTTTTTTGTCAAATGCTTTTTCTGCATTTATTGAAATAATCATATAATCTTTGGTTTTGCTTCTGTATACATAGTGAATCACATTTATTGTTTTACATGTCTTGAATCATCCTTGCAGTGGGTCAGGGTGGATTATTTTCTTGATGTGTTGAGGGATTTTGGTTTGCTAGCATTTTATTGAGGATTTTTGCATATTCATAAGGGATTTTGGTCTGTAGTTTTCTATTCATGTGTCTTCTTTACCAACTTTATTATCAAGGTTATGCTGTCTCTGTAGAATGAAATGGGGAAGTTCCCTCCTTCTTGATGTTAAGGAATAATTTGTGAACTATCAGATCCTCTTTGTACATGTGGTTGAATTTGGCTGTGAATCCATCGGCCCAAGGCTTTTATTGGTTGGAAGATTTTTATTACTGTTTTGAATTCACGGCTTAATATTTATCTGTTCAGTTCTATTACTTTCTGATTAATGAAAGTTGAGTGGTTTAGTGGTTCCAGGAATTTGTCCATTTCTTCAATGTTTTCCAATTTATGTGCACAAAGATTTTCTAGTATTCATGGACAGTATTTTGTATTTCTGTGGTATTAGTTGTAATATCTCCTTTTTAATTTTTCATTGAGCTTACTTGGGTCTATTCTATTATTTAATATTGCAAGAGGTACATCTATATTCTTTATTGCTTCAAAGAATCAATTTTTCATTTCATTTATATTTTGCATTTTTTTTGGTTTTCCTTTTTGTTTAGTTCTGCTCTAAATTTAGTTATTTATTCTCTTCTGTTGGCTTAGGTTGATTTCCTCTTCCTTTTCTAGTTTCTTGAGATGTGTCATGAGGGGTTTAATGTGTGATCTGTCTGTCTGTTTGATGTAGGCATTTATATTTTCCTGTCTGTCCTTTTAAATCAAATAAAGCACACATAATTATCTGTTCACTATTACTAAATATGGTGGGAAACATTTTAAGAGTAAAGATAAATGAGATTTCTACAATTTATCTGTTTATTTTTTCATTTGAGCACAGGAGATGAGAGGAGATTGACTATGAAAGCAAATATTATTTCATTGGATTATACGAGACTGCTTAAAGTCACATGAATAAGTGAATGTGCTACATTTAAAGCATCAACTCTTGTATACTATTGGACCACCAGTATTTTCTTTTTGAACAGTGTGTTCTTACAGTGTAATTAGAAACTAATCTAGGTGTAAAAGCACTGAGTACACAAAAGTCCTTATGCACCACATACAGGTATATCACATCTATAGGTATATCACATCTATAGGTATATCACATCAACTCAAAATAGGGCTTATCATTAATTAATATAAGAATAATAAAATATACCAATATGTCTCAGAATAGATATGCACAGCTACTGTACATATATGAACCATCACTTATGCTTTAATTCCACGGAGATATTCTTCTAGTTTATATGAGTCCTGGTAACTATGGGTCTATTATAACTTTGGAGTCATCCCAGAGGATTCTGAGTCCTCCAAACAGTGTTTGTGTGAACTGATACTGAAGTGCCACAGACTATCCCCGGGAATCTGAAGCTACAACATTAACAAGAAAGCCAAGTGACAATAAGAATTTATGGATCTTCTTTACTCCAGTCCTATTATGGTAAATAGAAACAAATTTATTTAACAAATATTTTCTGAGTACCAACAATGTGCCAAGCACTCTTCTAAGATAGAAGATACAAACGAAATAGACAAGATCCCTAGTTTCATGTAATTTACATTATGATTATTCACCGGTATTCTAAAATTTAAAAAGAGAAAAAGTAGAAAATAAAATGGTCAATGTTATTATTTGGTTGTTTATTTGTTTTTTAGAGACAAGTATTTTTGGAATCCAATTTAAAGATGAGGATAGATACGATATAATCAGCAAAAAAAAAGTGTCAAAGTTCTGAGATAATCTGAATAAAGATCTCTTTTGGAAAAGTCAGTAAAGGAAGCAAGTGGACAGAAATTTTGTTTCATAGGAGAAAAATAGAATAATGTGGACTACAATAAAATAAACAAGATTTGTGTGACTTTCTAAAGCTAGCTTTTGTCATGGAATTAAACTTAACTATACACCTAGAACTGACTGATTAAAATATAAATGCATCATTAAATAATTTTTAAAAATAAATTTTGAGCACCTATTATGTACCATGTACTATGCTAGGTATACAACAGTAAACAAAACTTACTTATCCCCTGATCTTTCTCTTAATCTCTTGATCTTTCATTAATCTCTTAATCTCTTGATCTTTCATTAATCAAAATGAAGTGTGTTTGCTACAATGATGGAGGCAAAGTGTGCAGGGTCCTGTGAGAGTATGTATTAAATTTTGAACAAGTCTGAAACATAAAGAAAAGCTTTTTGAGAAAGCAACATTTGAAGGATAAATTGTGGAAGAGGAGGAAGCTAAGAAAAGAATGTTTCAAGCTGAAGGACTAGCGTATGTAAAGACATAAACTAAGTAAAATGGCATGGCATGTTCCAGAAACAGAAAGAAGACCAGAGTGGCTAGAAAGCCAGATTATGCAGAGACTCTAAAATAACGTAACAATTTTTAATGTTATCCACTGAAGAGAATTAGTCATTTGAATGTTATTGAGTTTAATTTTTTAAAATATCATTCTCTCTAGTGTGAAGAATAGAGTGAAAAGAAAATGATGTGATACAGTCTCTGAGAATACCCATTTTTAACTTCTGTAATCAATGCCATTATAACTGAACTTTCCAATATTGAGGGAAAAGAAGAACAAGGGGATTTTAATGGCATTCAGAATTATGAGGGTTACAGAAAGGGTTGCTATAGATTAGAGGGCATAGTATTCTATGCATGGAAAATGGAAATAAGAAGGGATAGAAAAGTCAATATGACTGGGGTTTAACAAGCAAAGGAAACATGGTAGATGAGGTTAGAAAGGCATGTAGTGAGGGTAATATAATCTAAAGCTTTTGTAGTTTATTGTAAATATAGATGACTTATTATATGGAAGCTAGAATATTAAAATTAATAATAATATTAACTCAATATTAATCATACACCGTCCTAAATTTATAGTTTACATCTACCTAACAGTGTGTCATCCACATTACATGGAAGGTCTTTAAAAGGAAGCATATAGCTGCATACCTGCATCTAGTCAAACCAAAGTCTCTATGAACAGCAAAGAGGCCAATTATAGCCACTTTGGAGGCCATTTTAGCAATAGCAACAAGTGTGTATTAGGGTTTGGACTGAAATTACACTGCCTTTACATGAACTCAAAGAGTAATCAGGTAGCAATGGCATATACACTCACCTATAAACTTGGACTCATGGCTTGGAAATACTTGACAGGCTTGACTTGGGGAAATCCTTGAGAATAATTATCAGTAGAGTCAGCAGAGGCATTTGATTTTCTATAGTGAAATTTCAAAATCATCAAGATCAGCCTTTAAATCATTCTCAGGTATTTGCGCACATAGTTTTAACTACCCAATATTCTGCCTTTAGAAAGAGAAGATAGTCTGTGTGTTTCCATAGCAAAGACAAATATTACCAAAAAGGAATTGTTACTTAAGAGCTTATTTTGCTTCTGAAGCAAGAACACTTTCCTTTTGGATAAAATGATTTTGTGACAGTGAGAATATGTATTAAATCATCTTCTTTCTTGAGGGTAATAATAGATTGAGCAAGCCAAAATGGAAACAAGTAAAAAGAAAAAAATCCTGTAATTCAAATTGTCATGGCTCTATCCTACATACTTCAAAAAGTTCATTTCTGGTTAGTCATTTAAATTCTCCTTTCCTTACTGTCTTGATTCTTTTCCATAATGATTATTTTTCATGTGACTGTCAAACTTTTGCATTGTGACAGTCTAAATTAGTGTTTTGATAGTTCTCCCTTTCAAAGAGACAACTAAGAAGACAACTGCCAAATAAATAACAGGAGCTATACAAACTGGGAATACTGTGCCCCAGTAAAACCAAAATATGTTCCATCATATTACTTGGTTACTGGATAATAAGCACTTCCAAAATAACTCATTTGGTGGGCTTTGAGATAGCTTAAACTAGGAAGTTTTACTTTTTCTAATATATGCACATATTGGGTCCTCAACAAATGTTTGAGAATATAAGCATGAAAATAGCTGATTAAGTAAACAATAGCAGATCAAGGCAAGCAATGATCAACAATGCCAACTAACTTGTTCAATTTTTATAATTAGTAAACATTAGAGCTATAATAGCCCAAGTCTAATTCCAAAATACATGTTATCTCCACTCTGTCACGGATTAATAAATAAGTGAATAAAAGAAAAAAAGGGAGAACTCCATAAATTAAATATCTAACACTACAAATAAAACAATTTTTCATACAGGTAAAGTTCAGGGGCTCTATTTGACAAAATTAGCCATTCAAGACATAAGAGGCTAAGCCCAGACATTATAAGGATTATTTTAAATTATAAAAAGTTCTTGTTCAAAACTAATGTTCTATCAATAATTAACTTATGTGACTTTCAGTTTTATATCCTAATAGTATCTTTAATTGTACATTGCAGATGATACAGGCTTTTCTACAAATGTAATGTCCTAAAACTTTTCTACACTCTTCACTTTTTGCACTATTAATACTCTTAATTCAAATACATCTTCTTATATAACATATTTAAATAGATTTGAAGTAAAAGTTTTATAAATTTAATTGGCTGTGTCTATCTTAAATGTGTGCTTTTAAATTCCATCAGGAAATCAAGGGAATCAGGGTTGATCAAAGAATATGATATGACCATAACAGGTAGTAACATAAAACAAACTTACTGTGTAGCATTTGGGCAGGGATGAAAGAGACAGGAAATTCTTCACAGCAGTAGTCTATCTAATAGTTATGGAGGAGGGTTATTTCCTCAGAAGGGGAGGAAGAACATGATGACCAGTCTCTGGGTCAGAGAGCTCCAAAGGAATGTACCAACTTGGGGTATCCTAACAATGACTAGCACATGTGGGTGAGGTTTCACAGCTTATAAAAATCACAATGGTCCTAAATTCCTACAAATCTGCTTTGGGGTATTATTTATGAAATAATTGGATGTGTAAAAATTCAAATGTGGTGGTGGTTAACTTTTTCACTAATAGGTTTCGTCCTTCTTTGAAGAAGTAAATTACCTAGAGGGCCAATGCACAGAGCCCAACTTTGACTTTTTTTTTCATTAAAATCACAGTAATTCTCACAGCCAATAAACATACATTTGAAAATCTTTGCACTGCTTATAATTACAACTTAAGAGTTTTCAAGGTTTCAATATTCCTACACATACACATATACACATGTGAATATTTAGAGTATAGTCAGATACATTCATGTTCCCAAAGTCTTAATACCTAAATAAAAAAATAAGCAAATGATTTAAATTAAAAGGCATCTTTAACATAGTATACATTTTTGGTAATACATAAAGAAAAATAATTATTTCAATCAGACTATAAATAACCATAGAAGTACAGTTTCAAGATAATAATTTTGACATGAACTACATCTACTAAATTTATATTTAAAGTACAGTTGATCCTTGAACAACATGGTCTTGAACTTCTCAGGTCCACTTGCATGTGTTTTTTTTTTGCCTATTTCTGTCATTGCTGAAATAGCAAGGCCAACCCCTCTTGTTCCTTCTCCTCAGCCTACTCAACATGAAGGCAATGAAGATGAAGACTATTATGATTCTGCTTCCACTTACTGAAAAGTATATATATTTTTCTCTTCTCTATAACTTTGTCAATAACTTTTTCTTTCCTCTAGCTTATTTCATTGTCAGAATATAGTATATAATACATATAACATACCAAAAATGTGGTAATTGTTTTATCAGTAAGATTTTTGGGCAAGAGTAGGCTATTGGTAGTTGTCTTGAGAGAGTCGAGTTAAAATTTTTAACTGTGGAGAATAGGTGCTCCTAACCTTCCCATTGTTCAGTCAACTTTACATTTATATTTAAAAATACATTTGTGTATGTATGTGGTATATCACCACCTGAAATATTTTTAAAAATATTAAATAGGATAAGAATTTTGAGAAATTACTTGCAAACCATAGACATTTTCTCAATCACTAATCAAAATATATAAATTTCAGTGGGCATATTTTTCTAAGTAGAACACAAACTGTTCCCTTTAAGAAGATATTTTTTCCTGTGATTTGAGTGTTTGCTCCCTCCAAAACTCATGTTGAAATCTAATTGCCGTTGTAATTGTATTAAGAAGTAGGTATTTAAAATATGATTGAACCATGAGGGTTTCACTCTCATGGGTTAGATGGACGATGTAAAAAAGGAAGAGCTTTTTCTCCTCTTGCTCGCTCTTGCCCTTCTGCCTTCTGACATGAGATGACACAGCAAGAAGGGCTTCATAAGATGCTCACTATTCAATCTTGGAATTTTCAGCCTTCAGAAATGTTAGCCAATACTTTTTCCAGCTGGACTTACTTTGGATGATCCCAATTGTGTTGGCAACATCCAAAGCATGATAATCAAGAGCCAGTTGAATATATGCATTCTTATCGCCATTCGCCCTGATCAAAGTGTTGACCTTGGCCGCGTCAGTGTCAGAGAACTTCTTCGCAACCTGTTTGATCTGGTGCTTGTTGGCTTTGACATCCACAATGAACACAAGTGTGTTGCCTTGGTGGCATAGTATGCAAGATTTTTTCTCCTGAGGGTGCTCTTCTGAGGGTATTTGGGTTGACTCCAGAGCCTCAGTGTCCTTGGCTGCTGGAATGTGGGTGATGAACAGATCTTTTTTGTGTGTGTGGCTGTGAATGCCTTGTAGCACTTACTACTTGGTCTTCAATGCCTTTGTTTTGGCTTTGTCTTTAGGAAGAGCTGTTTTCATTTCTAAGGTGAAGTTCAAGTTGTAGTTGAGCCCTTCACCCAGAGAGTATGGTGAACACTTTCACATTGTACACATTAGGTGAGATTCCACTAATCATCCTCCTTCCACCCCACTTTTCACCTTCCTCTTGCTAGACAATACTTATTTTTTCTTCTCTGTGGGCATTTAGTTGTTTATGTGTTGGTTTCAAATCAGTATTGAGTACATTGGATACTTTTTGTTTTCCATTCTTGAGATAACTTTACTAAGAAGAATGTGTCTCAACTTCATCCAAGCAACCTCAAAAGATGTAAAGTATCACTCTTTTCTTAAGCTGAATACTATACATATGTATACAATAGTATACATGGTATACATATGCCACAGTTTGTTAATCCATTTCATGGGTTGATGGGCACTCAGTTGTCTCCACATCTTGGCAATCGTGAATTGGGGTACAATGAACATTCTAGTGTAAATTCCCTGTGGTAAAATGATTTTTTATCTTCTGGGTAGATATCTAGTAATGGGATTGCAGGATCAAATGGAAGGTTAACTTTTAGTTCTTTGACAACACTTCATACTTCATTCCACAAAGGTTGTATTAGTTTGCAATTCCACCAGCAATGTAGAAGTGTTCCCTTCTCTCCACAATCATGCCAGCATCTGAAGATATGGAATTTTGTGATGTAGAATAGTCCTACTGGAGTTAGGTGATATCTCAGGATGGTTTTTTATTACATTTCTCTGATGATTAGAAACAATGAGAATGTTTTTCATGTGTTTGTTTTCCACTTATCTGTCATTTTCAGAGAAGTTTTGTTCAAGTCTCTTGCACACTGATAAATGGGATTGTTTACTATTTTCTTTTTGATCAATTTGAGTTTTCTGTAGATTCTAGTTACCAGCCTTTTGTCAGATACATATCATGCAAATATATTCTCCCATTCTGAAAGCTGTCCGCTTGCTTTAGTTGTGATACCATTAGCTGTGCAGAAGATTTGTAGTTTCATTATGTGCCATTCATTTATTTTTGGTGTTGCTGCAATTGCCAGGGGAGTTTTCTTCATAAAATCATTTCCCAGGCTTATTTTGTCAAGTGTTTTCCTCATGCTTTCTTCTAGAATTTTTATTGTTTGGTGTCTTAAATTTAAATTTTTTATATAGGGAGCATCAATTTTTTATCAGTACTGAGAGGTGCTGGTCTAATTTCAGTCTTCTACCTGAGACTAACCAGTTCTTCCAGCACTATTTATTAAACAGGGATTTTTTTTTTTTTCTGCAGTGCATGCTTTTGTTTGGTTTATCAAAGATCAGATGGCACTATGTTTCTGGGTTCAACTCTATGTTCTCTGTTTTATTCTATAGATCTATAGCTTTATTTGTATGTCCGTACCATGCTGTTTTGATCATTATAAATTTGTAATATAACTTATGGTCTGATAATGTTACACCTCTAGATTTGTTTTTCTTTCTTAAAATTGCATTGGCTATTGGGATTTATTCCTGGTTCCATACAAAATGAAGTACTATATTTTAACATTCTTCATATATGACATTGATGCTTTGATGAGGATTGCATTAAATCTGTAGATTGCTTTGGGTACTATGGACATTTTAACA